>NC_044303.2:45664595-45994936 GCF_007474595.2 Lynx canadensis
CCATCTTCCCACAGCTATTCCACAACATGAGATCATGGAAAAGTGGGTGAGGAGTAGCCATACCCTGTGCTCCACTTATGTGTAACAGACTCATGGCGTCAAGGGCAGTTGTTCCAAAATGGAATCAGTGACAGTTGCAACTTCAGTGCTGATGGCCTGGCTCCTTCACTGAAGGGTATACTCAAATGCATTTTTTCTCTTGCCATTTGAAAATTTTGTAAGCAAGCAAACACTCCATGTTAAATTCCATTCCACCCAAAATATCTAGAGTTGTTTCACTGCTGTTTCAATTATTGCACTCAACATTGACTGATATGTTGTCCTTTTTAAAAATTAATTATCTTGTTTTGCCCTACACTAATGCTATGATAATGATGAAGAAAATGAGACTCAATTTTAAAAATGGTCAGTGTGTGGTACAGCCGCTCTGGAAAACAGTATGGAGGCTCCTCAAAAAATTAAAAACAGAACTACCCTACAACCCAGCAATAGCACTACTAGGAATTTATCCAAGGATACACGAGCGCTGATTCATAGGGGCACATGTATCCCAATGTTTCTAGCAGTGCTTTCAGCAATAGCCAAATTATGGAAAGAGCTCAAATGTACATCTACTGATGAATGGATAAAGAAGATGTGGTTTATATATACAATGGGATACTACCTGGCAATGAGAAAGAATGAAATCCTGCCATTTGCAGCAACATGGATGGAACTGAAGGGTATTATGCTAAGTGAAATAAGTCAGTCAGAGAAAGACAGGTATGTGTTTTCACTCATATGTGGAACTTAAGAAACTGAACAGAAGACCATGGAGGAAGGGAAGGGGAAAAAATAGAGAAGGAGGTAAGCAAACCATAAGAGACTCTTAAAATACAGAGAACAAACTGAGGGTTGATGGGAGGAGAGGGGAAAGTGGGTGATGGGCATTGAGGAGTGCACTTGTTAGGATGAGCACCGGGTATTGTACACAAGCAATGAATCACGGAAATCTACCCCCAAAACCAACTGCACACTGTATACACTGTTTGTTAGCCAAATTGACAATAAATTACATTTAAAAAATAGAAAAATAAAACTTCTGCAAGTAAAAAAATATGTAGCCAGTTTGTAGTCAACAGCATATGTTAGCAGAGGCTAAGTGATTTGCATTTATTATCCTTAATACACATGATAATCCTCCTTGGTTATTACTGCCATCATTTTATTAATATGAAAACTGAGACTAAGAATGGTTAAGTCGTTTTTCCCAAAGTAACACAGCTAGTAAGTGACTACCTGAAATTCATCCCCAGGTCTCTCTGATTCCTAAGGCCACAATTTAACCAATAGGATATACAAATTTTATTATTTTTTTAATGTTTATTTATTTTGAGAGAGACATTGATAACGAGCAGGGAAGGCGCAGATAGAGAGGAAAGAAAGAATCCGAAGCAGGCTCCACACTGTCATCAAAGAACCCAACATGGAACTTGATCTCATGAATCGGGAGATGACGACCAGGAGTCAGACAGTTAACCAAGTGAGACACCCAGGTGCCCCTAATAGGATATACAGATTTTTAGGGGAAGCCCAATCATGGAGGTGAGGAAGATGGAGAAGTTGGGAGCAAGGGCCGAATTAACATAATATGGTGAACAGGCCTGAATGACTTAGAACGACCCGCTCCAATTCTAGGGCCAATACTTTATATCTTTGCCTTTTAGGTAAGTTAAGTAACTAATTCAGTTTCTACTTCTGAGAGAAAGTGAGCAATTATTCCTCTAGGGTTATTCAAGAGTTAAAATAGCATACATACGTTTTCCAGATCAGAAAAGTACACCTAGTGATTCCTTTGCCCTCTCCCTACAGCTCGAGAGCACATATGAGCAAACTGCTGGGTCATATTTGACAGCATAATATAGTATATTATTGGCAAAAAGAAGTACACATTGTGAACCATATCTGTTTTAACTAAACTTCTATTGGTGTGTTTATCTTTTCACGATCACCTCAATACCTGTTAGCATAACAAATTAACGTTCCAAATTGGTATAGCCCATTCATAACATTAGATGCCTTATAAATTAACACCAATGATCTTTAGCTTCAATAATGAATAATCATAGACCCTGAAACTAATAGAATAAAATCAAATACTGTTTTGACTCTAATTGCTAATGAAAATTTAAAGATTATATTTGAAAGGACATGTTTTACCTACAAGAAAGGAGAAAAGGGAACTTGTGTTATCAGATCCATAGGAATAGTTGTTTATTTTTCCCCCTGGGGTTAATCAACTACAGGTTTCCTTTGTCTTGTTCCCCACCAAAACACAAATACCGTTCTGTAAATTAGCTTTAGTTTTCTGTGTCTATATCTGCCTAACAAGCATTGTACAAAGCCTATTCGGTTTTAGGTTATGTAGGATTCTTCAGTGGAAAACAGCTAGTATTCTGGCTTTAGAATCAGATAAACTTGGATATGTCTACCTTCAACACAGACTTGTTTACTGACATTATGAAAGTTATTTAAAACTCTAGGATTCTCAGATTCTTCTCTGTAAGTGAGGGTAATAACCTCTGCCTCCAACTATGCTGTGGATTAAATGAGCATCCCCCCACCCCCGACACACACCCCATGTATCACTATCTTAATTTTTAAAGCTTAACAACATGAAGAAGATTCAAATTTTTGCAACAGTCTAAAAAATTTCCTTTCTTTTGCAATTTTCTCCTCTGCTGATTCTTTAGAGCAGGGTATATTCAACTTTATAAAGGAAGAAGATACTTTTAATTTTTAGGCTTCCACAAGTGGGGGATAATGGAATAGTTATGGGAAAGTTCAGTGATGTTTCTTATTCTCCTTACCATGCTTAAAAGAGTGCTAGTATTTGGTTAGGTGAAATCACAGTGGCTTCTGTTCAGACAGTACAACTAAATAAAACTTTTTGATTATGTAATTGGGAACTCTACTCTGGTAGGGTTTGTGTGTGTGTGTGTGTGTGTGTGTGTGTGTGTGTGTGTGTGTGTTTTGCTTTTGTTTTATTAGTGGTAAAGAGAATTGTAATTCCAAACAAAGACAAAAGATTAGTTGTTCACAATCTAACCTATTATAATACAAAATCTAATACATTTTAGTTTCTCCTAATCATATTGCTAAGTGTGTACTTTCCCTTGCCAACTTATAGCTTATTGCATGGCAGTGATATCCTTCATTCAATTCATGTTTGATACATTGCCTCTAATATTTTTTGTGGCCCACCTAAATGCAACACACAACTTAAGAGTTTTATTTTGCACATGACAAAATACAAGGACATTTAAAGATATTCAATTATTTTCTCTTTCCCCCTTATATTGTCAATTTCTCCTTATAATTGTTAATGATATAGTTTAAATCTTGACTCTCCAATGCTATGGTACCAAAGATACTGATTAGCCAGATGGCTAAGGCTTTGCCACCTAGGCCCCCAGAAATGTCAATCATAGTGAGAGTTAAGTCTTCAGCTGCTTATTTATTTTGCAAGTCCTTTAAAGAATAAATCTCTCATCATCACTGAAATGGAGACAGAAGGCAACAGAAGGAGTAGAAATAAAGGAAAAAACAAAGAATGAAGAAAAAAAGAACAGATATGAACAGCTACTTCCTGTTCTCTAGAGGAGGAAGAACACAGCTTCCAGTTATACATTCATGAGTCGCCTGAATGGTGAGCGTGGGAGCACGAGCAGACATCCTCATTCCACTCATGCCTTTCTCATCATTTTAGATCTACCTGCCCAGAGACAGGCCGCATTCTCCTTTGTACTCTGTCCCTGCGTAGAGAGGGCTAGTTCAAGACTTCCTCTCTCTGGCCTGAAACAATGGACATTAAAAAAAAAAAAAGCTGCTTCCTTCGATAGCTGATTCTCAACTAGTATCTTACTTATATGTGGGAATGTCCTGAGTAACTGTAACAACCTCAAATGTCCCTTCTCCACACTTCAAAAGGTTCTTCAGGTGATGTGAGATGTATGTATGTATACACACACACACACACACACTGGAATATTATTTGGAAATAAAAATGAAATCTTGTCATTTGCAACAAGGTGGATGGAACTAGAGTGTATTATGCTAAGCAAAATTAGAGAAAGACAAATCTATAACTTCAGTCATATGTGGAATTTAAGATACAAATCAGATGAACATAAGGGAAGGAAAGCAAAAATAATATAAAAACAGAGAGGGAAACAAACCATAAGAGACTCTTAAATACACAGAACTGAGGGTTGCTGGAGAGATTTTTTTGGGGGGATGGGCTAAATGGGCAAGGGGCAGTGAGGAGGACACTTGTTGGGATGAGCACCGGGTGTTATATGTAAGTGATAAATCACTGCATTCTATTCCTGAAATCACTACTACACTATATGTTAACTAACTTGGATATATATTTTTTAAAAAAGGGGGGAGCCTCTTCAGGTGAAAGCTCCATTACCATACTTCCATTCTTTAGAAGATGAAAATTATGTTATATTAAAATGTAGAGGGGCGCCTGGGTGGCGCAGTCGGTTAAGCGTCCGACTTCAGCCAGGTCACGATCTCGCAGTCTGTGAGTTCGAGCCCCGCGTCGGGCTCTGGGCTGATGGCTCAGAGCCTGGAGCCTGTTTCCGATTCTGTGTCTCCTTCTCTCTCTGCCCCTCCCCCGTTCATGCTCTGTCTCTCTCTGTCCCAAAAATAAATAAACGTTGAAAAAAAAAATGTAGAAAGTAGTGCCATATTTGCTGAGAAATTATTATTTAAGAGCAGCAGAAATCAACTCTTTTTATTCCATATAAAAACATGTATGCAACTTGAATTTATTAATAATGCTAATAATTTTATTTCCAGCAATCTACTTCCTCTGTTGATCTGTCAGGTGTCTCTAAACTTGAAAGGGAAAGTTCAACAAAACGTTTCTACGGCAGGGTTATTTTCTGTATGATTAATATATTTCCATTAAAATATACCTGATATAAAAAGCATCAGCTTGAAATGAAGAACTATTTTCTAATCCTATCTTCTAAAGTAACAGTGATCATAAGTAAGTCACCTAGAGTCTATAGACCTCACTTTATTCATCTATACATTGAGTTTACTAGACTGCACTTTAATGTAATTTAATATACCTAAAAAACACATTTTTTGCTATATACCTACACATTTGATACACTTAAAATAAGTAAATATAGACTCTCACTATATAATAAAGCATTGCACATAAAAGAATTCAACAATACATAAATGCTGCAAAGACCAGTGTTTTCTATGATGGAGACAGCATGTATGTGATACATCCTATGTATTATTTTAATAGAATGTATTTGGCTAGTTTCTTTAACATACATCTTGCTTATTGAAATCCAGATAATATCAATACAGAGAAAATAAATCCAAAGCTTCTAAGCTTTGTAAATAAGAGAAAATTAAAGTGATGGAACTTTTCTCTGACTGGATGGAGCTGGAAAATTCTTTGAATTCATGCATTACTACTGTCCACCGTGCACCCTACTCTGTGATAGTGACATATAAGTTGTAATTAAGAAACAATTTTTAAGAGGAAAATGTGAATGCAGAATGCATTTTGTTCAGTCAATCTAAATGAAGGGGTAGCTGATTATCATGCCCCAAGTAGGCAACTAGGCATACCACTTCTGATTATCAACAAGTGGAACGTCTAGAATGGTCTCAGAAAAAAAAAAAAAAATCTTTGAATCGAGTGAACATGGTAAATATTTACTATCCATAAGGTAACTTTTTTTCCCAAATAAGCTTTCCATTTTACTTTCAAAAAAACTAAGATGTAGGTTGCTGACTTAAGAGTTAATAAAGGCATAGCCTCCACTAGCAGAATTAATATTCAAATGGCTACATTGTCTCCAAGGCACTTGAATATCAAAAAGGAAGAGGAGATTTTATTGATCTGGGAAATGGCAGCAGGTTATGCTTATTGTATATAATAAAGACTATTGATTTTGTTAAGCAGAAAAATGGCACTTTAAAAAGCCCATTTTGTATCAACTGCAACTGAATGGTACTTTCCACCAGTCTAGAAGTTTTCAGAATCATTTTTAATGGAGCAAGAAGTATAATCTGTCAGGAACATCCTTTATACCAACAGAATGAAAGTTCATTGCTATAATGAAGGTTTTCCTCTAATATCTAAATTGAAATTGCCATCTATTCAACTAACTTAAAATTATAGGCAATGTTCTCCCTGCAATAAAAGGACCTCATACTCAAGAATAATTTCTTCAGCTCGTACCACACCTAAGGAGTTTGAGAGAGAAGAGGTTTCTTCCTAAGAATATATGGTTATGTCCAAAAGTTGATGAGGCCACTTGAACAGAAAGCCAATACACATTAGTTTAGTAAGTTGTAATTATTTCAGGGAGTAGTAAAACCTAAAGTGCTCTAGGCTTAGAAGTTACTGCAGTCTACCATCAAATCACTGTTTATTGATGTTTTTTAAATATGCTGATGGAAGTGACAGAGCTTGCTACCGGTTTTATATAACTTTCAAATAAGACTAATAATATTTGTGCATTTCTATAGACTAGTGAGTACAATAGTACTCAATATGGTCTGGGAGAAGGCTTTTATTTTGCTTCTGTGTTTTAGAATTCACAGACCAACTATGAAATAAGTTGTTGGCAGACAGGGTAGAATCCAAGTTTCACTTAATTTACCATGTATCTGGGACTGATCTCAGATTCTGCCAGGGGACAAAGCTCGAAGACATGATCCCAACTCACTGGTGGTAAAGTATGACTTTGTGTCTAAGATCTAGCTAATAGACTGTGAGAAGTGATATATAACAATTTCAGAGCTGAGCTACCAAAGATTTCCCTATGTTTTCACCCATGCTCTGTTCCCTTTCCATCTGTCTGCAATGAACATGGGCCACGGGGGTGAGGGGGAAAGACAAATATTGGAGATGCCCTAACATCTACCATCCTGAGTCCCTGATTGACAGTATGAAGGAGAATTGCCCTGCCCTGCTTTTTTGCTCACTCAGAACTATTATATCAGCAAAAAATAGTCACTATGTTTAAGCTATTATTTATATTTGACCTATTATTTGTGAGAATTGCTATCATTATCTTGACTGATACAGAAGTTTGTACCTTAAATAGGATATTGTTGTAAAAATAATCAAATTATGGATGTTGACTTATGTTGTACTTTGAAAGGAACTGTTGCTAGCAACAATTTGAAAGAAAGCCAAGGACTCACCAAGCTTGCGGCTCTAGAGGAAATTTTTGGAAAGAGCCAAGATGGTATTATGTAACATTTTTACTTATTGTTTTTAGCAATATATTGAAGAAATGATTTTTAAAAATTAAAGAATTGTCCAGGTTGCAAATAAAAATGAAATGGAAGAGGGGTGCCTGGGTGGCTCAGTCGGTTAAGCGTCCGACTTCAGCTCAGGTCATAATCTCATAGTTCATGGGTTCGATCCCCACATCAGGCTCTGCACTGACAGCTCAGAGCCTGGAGCCTGCTTCCAATTCTGTATCTCCCCCTCTCTCTGCCCCCCCCCCAATCCCCGCTTGTGCACTCGTGTGCGTGTGTGCTCTCTCAAAAATAAATAAACATTAAAAATTTTTTAAAACAATGAAATGGAAGAGAGAATAGTCCCAAAACTGTAAACTCCCAGGGTTTAAAAAAAAAAAAAAAAGTCAGCAGCTTCTGGATCCTAAACAGTAGGATCTAAGTCTTAAAAAAGCTGGAGATCAACAAATTTCATAAAGACCTCTCAGCTTCAAAAGTTAAAAAAAAAAAAAAAAAAAAAAAAAAAAAAGGATCCAGCCCTTGAGCAAAGATCAGATGCTTAGTGAAAAGTTGCTACCTTCCCATTAAAATTTATTGTTACCTATGTTTCACCAGGATGAGAAGAGAGATGTATAGAAAACACAGTTAAGAACTAGGCCAAGTAAAAAGCTTTGGGTCTATTTATAGGTCTTAAAACTGCCTTAAAACAAGTTGGTCAAAAGTATTCCAGATAGGAGGCCAGGAGGGGGGCGGATTTTATTTCTTTGACTCTTTCCTGAGGAAGCCTCCATGAGCAAATCAAATTTTGATTTGCAAACTCTCATCAGAAGAGGACAGATCACATAAACTGTGAGGCCCTCAAGGAAAACATAATCCCAGTGCCTACTTCAGATGTGGCCATAGAGGTAATGAATAAGTAGGACCTCCCAGTAGGTAGAACTAGGGGGCAAGAGAGAAAAACTGGTAAGAGTGTATTGTGTTGCAGAATCTGGGTACAATGAAGGAATTTTCTCTGGGAAAGAGAAGAGGGTCTTCAAAATACCAAGAGGTTATATTATGGCTATGGACCAGCACAGCTTTAGGTCTCTTATTGGGCACATATTTTAGTAACCTTAAAGGTGGCCAGTGACAGAAAATGCTTTTTGTCACAAAATCTGCATTTTCGTCTTCAGCTTGAACCCAGCTACACTTGCCGTGAGGTATGAAACTGTGCCTGATATCTACCTTAAAGAGTATGAACAGAAATGTGTACCAGAAATGTGTGCCTGGCCCATAAAACTATCCTAAAATATTTTTTTTCCATTTGGTAACTTGACAATTGGTAGATAACCATCATGTTTAAAAGTCAGAGATGACAGATCATCTCTTGTCCGGGTTTTTGCATAATTTTGTGGAAAAGAATCTCTCTCTTATGACCTCTGCATCTGCCCAGGATTTTACGTGAGCATGATAAACTTCTAATGTTTTTGAACATTAAAGATTTATGAAGCAGAATTTCTAAGCACTTAGCATTAATCTAATGCTCATGTTCCTTGGTTCTCCCTGTTCTGAAAAATACTACAAAATAGGAGGATGAGATAACATTTTTGGGGGGTGCCTGGGTGACTCAGTTGTTGAGCGATCCACTGTTGGTTTCGGCTCAGTTCATAATCCCAGGGTCGTGGCATCCAGCCCCACATCTGGCTCTGCACTGAGCTGAGTGTGAAACCTGCTTAAGATTCTCTCTCCCTCTGCCCCTCTCCCCTGCTCACGTGGCGTGCGCGCGCGCGCGCACGCGCACACACACACACACACAGCGCACAGGTTCGTTCCAAGAAAAAAAAACAAACATGTTTTGAAGGAGGATACTATGACTCCATGAATAAAATGATGATTAAACTTCTACTTTAAGGAATTATAGAAAATTAAACAGAGCTAAGTACTGGAATAGCCAAGAAATGCCAACTATGTTTTATATTTAGATATATCAGTGATTCAGAATTTGTGTGAAATACTGAAATTTATATATAAAATAGGATGTATGAAAGATTCACATTTTGGCTTCCTGTAGATTCTAATCCCTGTTTACCCATATAGTTGAGTAGATTTTCATCCCCAAATTAAGTTTTTTTTATATTACTTTGTTATTTGTAATTTAAGCTGAAGAAGATCTTTGCAATTTTATGAAAACTTCACCTAAGAATCAATTTTATTGCAGTCATAGAAAGATACAAATATTATTACTTGCTAAAATGCATTTCTGCCTATCAGCTCAGTTTAAGTAGATGAGTTCCATGATTACGCCAGCTAAGTGATTTATATTCTTCTGAGCTTCTATAGCAATTTGTAATTTTATATTACTTTATACTTTCTGCCATATATTATAGTTTCTTTTATGGATCTCTTATTTCAGAAAGCTCTTTGAATGTTTTCATTTGGTTGATCCTTTGTCCTGTATCTTCAAGCCTCTACAACATGTTATAATTGGATTTTTGTTTTGCTCAATAATATGTACTAATGCACCCATTTATTTATGTACCAGGTCTCTTTCAGGTCCAGCACCGTACCAGAACATGACTGGAACTAAATTTTAAAGAATATCATGGTAGT
Source organism: Lynx canadensis (assembly GCF_007474595.2). Classification (NCBI taxonomy): domain Eukaryota; kingdom Metazoa; phylum Chordata; class Mammalia; order Carnivora; family Felidae; genus Lynx; species Lynx canadensis. Next base: position 45,674,457 of record NC_044303.2, read on the forward strand.
ACACAAATCACAAAGGAGAACTTCTGTGTCATGATGGCTGCACCACTATCAACAGGCTCTCCTACTCCTGAGTTTCTATCTAATGTAAAGTTTGCATTTCTGATACTATTCATGGTTCCCACACTCTAGGTTTGGCAGCCACTGGCTCCCTGTTAAACTCATCCAGCCTGAATTTCCACTTGACCAAATTCAATATGTAGAAGGAAAGTATACTTCAATTTACTAAGGGTCAGGGCCATTTACAATCGATACAAAACTATTCAAAGTAATATTTGTGTATATAAATGAGCAAAAAAGTAATACATTTCCCTACTTGTAACAAATGTGACAGTTTTACATGTAAGGAATACAATTCTCAAGGAATTACATAGTTTAAAAAAGACAAAAAAACAAAAACCCTTCAGTCTTTCCAGAAAAGCAACTCTGAAACTAAACCAAAGAAATAGAAGCAATCCTTGTTCTTAGAGGATGCCCTTGGATTCAGTGAAATGTTCAAAATAACAACAAATTCTTCTTAGAGAAAAGGGGATGTATGAAAATCTGTCTTTGAAGATCTTGTGGTCTGTATGAAACATAGTTTCTGATCCATAATCTATCCATAATAGATAGCTTTTTATCTTATAAGCCATATGTACACTTTAAGAGTTAATAAATTAATGTTTTTCAGACATGTATTACTAGAAAATGCAAGCATATATGCATCATCTTCAGACAAATATATTTGCTCTTTTGTACCTCAACATTTGACACTAAGTAATGTAGAGAAGTGTTGAAACACTATATTGGACACCTGAAAATAATACAACACCGTTAAATTATGCTGGAATTAAAAGTATTTTTTAAGTAATCCTGAAAAAATTAACATAAAATTAAAAAAAAATAGTGATTTTTCCCCTAAAATCCTTTTCTAAAATTAAGAGGCAATGATGATTGGGTTTCTTTTTTGAAGAAAACTGGTGAGGGAAGTAGATCCACAAAGAGAGGTGGGAGAGGAAACTGGGGGTTATCAAGAGGCATTCGTCACTGTGGCATCAGTGTTAGTAGATGAAAGCAGTTGATCCCTTTCTAGGTCGGAGGAAAAAGAACATATTGTGCAATTATGTCCTGTGCTGAATATATTGTTGGCATTCAACCAATTAATAATAACAAGAATGAAAACAACTCTGTCTGCGATAAGAATAAGGCTTCCAATATTAGTCACAGTCTGCTTAGCTTTAGGCTGGCTTAGATAAATGTAGTAAAGACAAGGAAAACATCCCACTCCACACTTTTTGGCTAATTTAATATCTTTGCTAAGTGCTTAGGTAGTATGGTGACAGGCATAAAGAAAATGCATGGATTGATTGCACTGATAGATAAATAGAGTCCATTTTAGCACAAAGAAAAACCTTTATAATTAGATGTGAATACCTGGTTTCTTGCCATCTATCACATATGCAAGTTTGGGAAAGTATTTTTGTAATGAATTAGAAATGAGTAATATTTCATAATACTCATGATGCATTATACACATCCTGCCATAAATGGCTCAGTCTATACTGACAATCAGATTCACAAATGGTTCAACTCATTGCAAAGACCTTTCCACATACCTCCCTGCCAAATTTTTTGAGCAACTTAGCATTTTTGTCAAACACTTGAGTCATCCAAATTTCACAAATGTTTTGTGTAATTTTCCTGAAGCATATACTGAAGTCCTGTAAGTTCTTGGCAAATAGAAATCCAATGATAAGTATCTGGTCCATAAATTCAGGAGATACGAGGCCCATAAAAATGTTTTAGGGCCCTAATTTGACCAAATAATACCAGTAAGAAAATAAGCAAAGTGAGCATTTTAAACAAAACGAATTTTAGTAAATAAAGCAACAGTATGCATTCTAATTTATATTCAGGCCCTAACACTGGACCAAGGGAAAAATTGAAATAAATAATTACACCCTGTAGCCTCTAATTTTACAAGGAAGCTAAAACAAACACAAAAAGAAAGAAAAGGAGAGGGAAGAGAGAATGGAGAGGGAGACTAAGAATGTACCAAGATGTTTGATTAATTCTACGCAGATTTGGCCAGCATGAAAAACATTGATCAGATACACAGAATGTACCAGAAAGCCGAACAATGGCTATGGTAAATAAGGACCAAGCCTATAGTCTACAGCAAGCTTGAGATTTTGTTGTTATTCTGGAGTAGTAAAGGTAGTAACAAAATTGTTACGGTAATAACAAAATTGTAAACTAAAAATAATCTGAGTTTATATGAAGGTACCCCTTTAGAGAAGAGTGGCTGTCTTCTCCAGGTCAGGGCTGGCCTCTCAACTTTCCCCTACAAAACGAGGGAAAGCAGACAGTAATTTTACCAAAAAGGTTTGTGCTTATGTCTTAAATATTACCATCCAAAGTGCCAAAGTAAATGAAACTACGATAACAAGACCTGTCATGATCAGGAGAAACCAATAAGGCAGATCATCTCTAAGAAAACTTACTTAATATAAATAAGACGGTTTGTTTGCTATCTTTTCCCTTAAACTTCTGGCTACTATCAGCATAAGGTGGGGTTCTTGAAGTCCTATTTTTAAAATGTTAATTTCTTATGCAAAATACAACAGGAAACTTGTTGATTTTTATTCAATTTCACAAGAATTTGGGGAAACATATAAAAGGTTAGTTTTAAGAGTTTTATGTATAAATTTCAATTGATTTTTAGAAAATAACGACTAAAATGACAATAAAGACAATTAATGAAGCCAGGGAATAAAATTATTAATGGGTCTGAATTGCTTCATATCCTTAAATCCCTGTCTCAGGTAAACCTTTGACAATAAAAATGTACAAAATACATTTGGACAATTAGAAAATAATGAAAAGCATTCAAGAATGACATTTGACAAAGGCAGATAAGGGAATACTGTACTTGAAAAAATGAGCATTTATAGATCAGCTGCCCCTGATGTGATATATCATAGATTATTAAGAAAATTGTATACCAGTATACTGAATCAATTGCAATTAGCTTAGGGGCAAAAGGAAAATGGACTATACCTAATTAGTTATGACAATGAAAGATGTTGATTCAATGGAAGATGTTTATAAGTTATAAATGAGATAAAAACATAAAATTAAGAAAATAAGTCTACATTTATACTACATATATAAACCTAGCAAGGAAACAATTACAGAAAGACTATCATTGAAGGAAAATATACAGTAAACAAAAAAGATGAAAAAGTTAGAATGAGCTACGAAGAAGATCTAAAGCAGGGTGTCATGAAGTTGTAACAGGATAGTATGAATGACTAGGTGTTCTGCAGCCATGACCCTTGAAATAACAGAGCTAAATTTATAATCCCAACCTGTTATTTACTAGCTGCATGACGTTGGACAGGCTGCTTACCTTTTTTGATCTTCACTTTCCTCCCCTGTTAAAGACACAAAGATCTGTATCAGGAGTTGATACAGCAAGGTATTAAAAAGACCTAGCTTAAATTGAGAAACTGGTGTATGGATTCTATTCAAGCCTAAAGTGAGTTAAACTAACTCCTCCTTTATTCATACATTGTTCGAATGGTGTCTCTTTGGTTACTGTGATTTCTTTGCTAAATTCCTCAAAATCAGTACCTCAGAAAACATATCCAATTAATGAATGCATACACATTAGAAGGGGGTATAAAAGATAGCCCAGAACTGTCTTTCCTACTATTACAGTTACATAATTGTAACTATAAACATGTTATTTAAAATCACAAAACTTAAATAAGGCTAGAGAAGAACTTCACAAAAAATGTGATTTAAAATCCTCTCTTCAATATATATATGGAATACATATATATATATGGAATACATATATATATATGGAATACATATATATATATATGGAATACATATATATATATGGAATACATATATACATATATGGAATACATATATACATATATGGAATACATATATACATATATGGAATACATATATGGAATACATATATGGAATACATATATGGAAAATATATATATATATATATATATATATATATATATATATATATATATATATATATATATATGGAATACCTGGGTCGCTCAGTTGGTCAAGCATCTGACTTGATCTTGGCTCAGGTCACGATGTCATGGTTCATGAGATCAAGCCCTGAGTCAGGGTCTGCACTGACAGCATGAAGCTTGCTTAGGATTCTCGCTTTCCCTCTCTCTGCACCACCCCTCCTTCCCCCTCTCAAAATAAATAAGCTTTAAAATATATATATTTTATCAGAAATACAGGTTTCTTATTTATGTCCATGCCTTAAAGGTTATTTCTTAAAATGAAAATAAGATTTTTAATTTTTTTGATGCTTACAAAAATTCCAATTCAATAGACAAGTCTTTCTATCCACTAAAATTAGTCTTTACCAATGATTGTTTTCTTTCTTTGCAATATGCACCCTCTGATTTTAAAATATTTGTTTTAGGTTTTAAGATTTAGAAATAAAAAAAATACTTTGTGAAAAATTTACAAAGGAATGAAATAAAGTAAGAATGCATTATATCTATTTTGTTTTGTTTATAATAACATGTTGCATTAATCAAGGCTTCATTCAGATAAATTGAAACTGGTTCAATTTCTTCTTGTCAAGGAGACAAATATAAATGTTGTACAATTGTATAATTGATTTTGTGATTCAAAGTGGCTCTTTGGTAGAGATAATTTATCAAGGATGACAAAAATGGTAAATGAGTATTTCCTTCGAATCTGAAGAATTTTCTCATTGAAATGTTCAATTTACAAATGTTCAATGTTATAATGATTAAAGATTTTTCTTTCAAAATTTGTTCTTTAAAAGCTCTCCTCATAGCTACAGTTTTTAATCAATTCAGTTTTTCACCTTTCTTTCAATGTTTGGTTTTATATTTAAAAAAAAACTATGAAGGAAAGGCACTGGTATGGGTAGATTAAGTAGAAATATTAATAATTAGCTGAGCTTCACAATTAATCTTCTAAACCCTATACACATCGTCAATTTAGGTTGTAGCTTAAACATTATTTTCAAAAATATTTGATGTCAAGAAATTTAAATAATTCTGCTGAATTTTATTTACGGATCACATGCCTTAAAATATTACTCAAAAGCTTTCATATGTAGGTTTTTCTGGTTTATCATTCTCATTTGGTTTGTAGCTACATATATTTTCACTGTGTCTATACATAATAATATTGGGAAAATAATAACCTTCAAGGCATCAGATGAATTCTCTGGTGATGTCACTTTCACTCTGACATTTATACTGACTTCATTTATGACAGACTGAAGGTGATGAACAGGTCCAAGCAAGAGGTCACCTTGTGTCAAGACTGGTATACAATCTGTCAAATGCAGTGACTGTGAGTCTGCTAATGAGGAATTAACTAGACAGAATGTTGCTATTTGACTGTTTTCATGCACTCCAAACCTGTTAAACAATGCTAATCAGGTGTTTATTAAGTGAAACCATTATGCCAAACTTGCTGCAAACCTCACCATATGTCAGAGAGGTTGTAACATATTATTCATCCATTTTAAAGCTAGATTAATAGGAGTCATTTACTAAACTTTTCTTTTCTTAGCCTTTGGCTATGCCTTGGAATCAAGGTTATACTTTTATTTAAATTTTTCTTAAAAAAAGGACACAACTCCAGAAAACTATTTTAAGTTAGTGCCTCTTGGTTGAAAAGCTCTTTTCATTTGTTTTTATAGTGAAAAATCAACTATTTTAATAAGGTGAGTAAAAGAACATATCAATTTAAGCAAAATTGGTCTAATCAGTAATATTTTTGAAAATGGAATGACTTAAAATATTATATTAAATTACCAATATCAGGATGGAAGCAGGCACATTTGTTTTCAGGGGTCTTCACTTTATAAATTCATTAGGAACAAAAAGGCAGTTGTAAATAACTCCTGATTGGGTATAATGAAAGTTTTCTAAGGACTTCTTCTAATCTTTTATGAGCCAGCAATTCCTTTATACAAAAAGACATTAATTATGAGCTCCCTGTAAATTGATACCCAATAGATGAAACATTTCATAACCTGCCGTATAGTATATTCCTCTTTGCTAAAAGCAGTGTCACTACTTTTTCCATATAAGCCTTCCATCTCTTACAATAGTTATTTATGTACTCTCTGTATTTTAACATTATGTTTTCATTTTATAAGAAAATAGCCTTTAAGTCATCATATCTAAGTTCACATGCACAAGTGTCAACCTACACCCCCTATGATTTGAACAAGTCATGTAATCTATCAATTATAAAATTTGGATCAAACTATTTTTCCGGCATGAGTTTTGAAATAACCAAAATGAATTGATATATAATGCAAATTTTCATTGAAAAGTAGTTTGAAATTAAGGCTAAGATCAAAGTTCACGTAAGTAACAAACATTTTAAATACACGTGAAAATATTTTATAATGTTATGTATCAACAGTATTTTTATGACAACATCATACTCCATTCTGTCACCATCTGCCCATCTCACACATTCCATGTGCTTAGATATTTCTACCCAACTAGGTATCAAGCTGCTAAAAGATGTAGCAAAAAACTACATCTTTAACATCTTTAAAAAGTCATCAAAACCCACCTGAAATAATAATGTATTTTGTACAGAAGGCAGTAACATTTTATTGGTGGTCTACACATATGGGAGATTTAATGGCCAGTTTGAAAGCTTCCACTTTATTTTCTAGGCTGTTGAAATTTCCTGAAGAAAATTCATAGTTTCTTAGAAATTTGCCAAGTCTTTTTCAGTTTCAAAATTGGAATTAGATGTCCTTTCTGTGGATTCCCATAACACTGTACTTCTTTTATCAGAACATTTTCAACATCTCACTAAATATAAGTTCTATGAGGATAGGGACTATGAGGTATAGACAGACAGATGTATACATTCCTAACAGTCTCATATATACACACATTTAGACAGATATACATAGGTTTGTGTTTGTATATGCCTAGAACAAGACGTGGCACATAGTGTGTGTTGAATACAAGAAATTCTTTAATTTGCTGAAATGGTAGATGAAAACTCAGTTATTTTGGCTGTGAGAAGAAAAATTCATTAATCAGTATATAAACTGGAAAAAAATAAGACTATGGACAAGAACTTCCTTTTGGTTTAGATCTTTTGAGTCCTTTTGCCTGATAAAGATGGCTGGAGATACTCCCTCCTCATGTTTCCACTGTCTCCAATAATTTAGACATTGGAGCAAATAATAGATAATATAAATTAAGACACATAGGAACCTCAAAATGGAAATCACAGAATGAGTATTTTTAAAGAAACATGGAATTTTTAAGGGAAATGAAATCTGAAGGTTTATTTAGTCTATCCTCCACACAATATATTACAGTCGTTCATCATATAAACACTGTAACATCACAACTGACACCACAGAAATACAAAGGATTACAAGAGATTATCAAAAATGGATAAATTCCTAGAAACAATCTTCCAAAACTGAATCAGGAAGGAAAGCAACATTTGAACAGACTAATTCCTAACGATGAAATTGAATCAATAATCAAAAAACTCCCAGCAAACAGAAGCCTAGGACCAGACAGCTTGTCAGGTGAATTCTACCCAACCTTTAAAGAACAGTTATTAATGCCTCTTCTTCTGGAAGTATTCCAAAATGGAAGAGGAAGATTCCAAACCCATTCCACAAGGGCAGCATTACCCTGACCACAACCAGATAAAGACACTACAAGAAAGGAAGGAGGGAAGGGGGTGGGGGGAAGAAAGAAAATTATAGGTCTGTAGCTCTGATCAACACAGATGCAAAAAATCCTCAACAAAATATTAGCAAACCAAATCAATAATGCATTTAAACCACCATTCACCATGACCAAGTGGGATTTACTGCTCAGTTGCAAGGGTGGTTCCGTATTCACAAACTGATCAACAGGATATATCACATCAACAAGAGAAAGGATAAAAACCATATGATCATCTTAATAGATGCAGAAAAAGCATTTAACAAAGCACAACATCCCATTCATGATAAAAACTCTCAACAAGGTATGTTTTGAGGAAACATGCCTCCACATGATAAAGGCCATTAAAACCCCACAGTGGACATCATACTCAATGGTGAAAAACTGGGAGCTTCTCCCCTAAGTCAGGAACAAGATAAGGATGTCGACTCTCAGGATTTTTATTCAACGCAGTCCTGAAAGTCCTAGCCACAGCCATCAGACAAGAAATAAAGGCATTCAAATTACTAAGAAATGAAGCTATCACTATTTGCAGATAACACGCTACTACATATAGAAAACCATAAAAGCTCCACACAATGAACACTAGAAGTAATAAATGAATTCAGTAAAGTTGCAGGACACAAAATTAATGTACAGAAATCTGCTGTGTTATTTAACATGAAGTAGAAGAAGTTAAGAAAGCAATCCCATTTACAACTGCACCAAAAATAATACTTAGGAATACATTCTACTCTGAAAACTATAAAACATTGATGAAAGAACCTGAAGGTAACACAAATGGAAAGACATTCCATGCTTATAGTTTGGAAGAACCAATATTGTTAAAATGTCCATACCACCCAAAACAATCTACAGACTTAACACAATACAATCCCTATCAAAATACCAACAATTTTTTTCACCAAGAAAAAACAAAAAGATACCTGCTACAAATGGATGCCTGTTTTCTATTTGAATATTTTTATTACTACACATAATCATTCTCTGGAAAGTCATGTATTTCTAATTTTTAATATTTAGAAAATGATTTCATTTTGAACTTAATTATGTTCCAAACAATTTTATACATAAGTTTCTTTTCTACTATTTGAAGAAACCTAAGAATTTAAATTGATCTTCACGGCAACACTTCCCATATTTGATCACAGCCAGCATGGTCAACCAGTTTTCTCAAGACCTTAGCTTTTTCAATCACTCTGTAGAACACGTTTTTAGACCCCTTCAGCATCATTACATTATATATCCTAAGCAAGAGTCCTATTTCTTTCCTATTGTTTTTCTTTTTAATTTTTAAGTTTATTTATTGGACAGAAAGAGCGCAAGCGGGGTAAGGACAGAGAGAAGAGGAGAGAGAGAGGATCACAAGCAAGCTCTGCACTGTCAGCACAGAGTCCAATGCAGGGCTTGAACACACAAACCATCAGATCATGACCCGAGCCGAAATCAAGAGTCAGATGCCTAACCAACTGAGCCACCTAGGTGCCCCTTTTTCCTATTGTTAATCTCAATATACTTAAATATATAATTACTGTTGAATTTTCGATACTTCCATTACTAGTAGCATAAGATATTATGAAGGTTATAGTATCCTCCTGAATTCACAAGCATTCTAGGCTCTCCCTTCCATCTTTAGAATATATATTTTCAAAAATCAAATATTATTATATGAGAGAGCACTCCAATATTTAATAAGACTTCATATGGTGTAGGTTCTTTGCTTCAAAAATCCCATTTCTCAGTATTAGCCTTTACATAAGTGAGGTTTTCTCATTTGAGCACTGTTTGAGGTAGTTCATTTGCATTAAGAGCCACATCATATCCAAACAAATCAACCAACCAACCAAAACTAAAATTACAAACCCAACAACAGCAGTCCTCAGCGGGATCTCCCTCAGTATGGGGAATAATACAGAATCTGAAATGCTGAGAGGGAAAAACACCTCTATTATTTTAGTTTCATTAGAAGACATTTGCTCATGAAAATTGCTTTTTCTTGCATGTTCTGTTTTGCCTGGTTTATATGACTCTTGCTCAACAGATACAGCTGAATGTTTTAGGTCAAATATACCCTATACGTGAAAACATCATTGCCTCCCCCCTTTTGATAAATAAGTTGAAATGCAAAAAATAAACTCTCAGTCACCATGGCTAGACAGGCATTAATCAACCAAATGAAACTGGCATGTGAACTTCTAGAAAGGGAGGGATTCAGACTCATGTGCCATTTGTGATTCAGTATGTACCTACACAAAAGCAATTTCAATTTAGGAAGAAATAAGTAAATCCAGGAAAACCAAATGAATCAGGGAGTGAAGACCACAGGTTTGAAAATTAAACACCTGGGAGGAATAATGGCTGTTATTTATTACTGTCCTTCAACTTGGTAGACTCTTTACACACACATTCCTTAAATCATTTTTAAAAAGAAAAAATTGACAAGTTATAAATTAATATCTCTACTTTTCATGAGGAAATTCTGGTTTAGGAGACTCACATAACCATGAAGTAGTTTAGCAACATTTGAAACCAATGAGACTCTAAAATCTGAGTTGTCTATATTCCAATATTTTGCTCCTCTGAGGGGTGGGGGGTGGGGACAGTGAAGAGCACATTTTGGAATTTGTTTCACAAAAAGCACTGCAACTGAGTATTTTAGAATTTGATTGGGAATATTTTAACATTTGCAAATCGTATGTTTTAGTGAACAGTTCCTTATAGAGGACATCTGCAGGGCTGAAGCCTGTCATTGTTATTACATATTTCTACATAGATAGCAGATATGTCATCATTTCCAGTATTTTCCATGGATTCACATTCATCAATAAGCTCTAGTCATATATGATATGCATCTGTAAAAAAAAATTAAACACGTCTTAAGCAAAATGTTTTCTTCCATTACCATATATTAGTGCTAAGCACCATTCTATCAACTTCTAGCAACACCTAGGAGGCCGAAGGAATAGCTTAATAAAAAAATTTCTAATTTACTTGAGTTAATATCCATGTTCTTGCCTTGGATTCTGGCCACGATACAGCCATGAGCATTTTTTAGCTTTTCCTTACATCGTTTAATAATACCTCTTGCCGTCCATTATATTAGGTTTTACCTGGATTTTCTTTCTCCATTTGATATTAATCTCATTGTATAGACTTCATGGCCTTGTCAGCAAGACCCATGCCTTTTTGTTCTGCCTGTATGTATGTGCATGTGTGTATTTATACATACGTGCATACGTGTGTGTATAAAACAAAAAGATGAATCTCCTAATACCTTCTAGGTTTTCTTATATACTATTCCTTCTTCTAAAGGTAATAGCTTCAGCATAAATGGTGAGAACATGACACCTGAATTAATAATTACACAAAATTTCATAATCGTTGGAGATAAACCCTAAGTGTCTTATTACATGTGAAGAAACCAAGGAACTTTACACGAATGCATGCACTTCTTGTAGCACTGTTACGATTCTGTCCTAGAAATACAGAAACTGGGATACATTCTATTTTGGGTGATTCCCATCCAAAATATTGAAGTGAAAACTACATACCAACATATTTTAATTTCACAAATTTGGAAAGGTATATTACTATGTCAATATAGGACCCACAGTTTGTTGGAGGCCCAAACAATTGAAAGTTACTGATGGTAAAATTTCATAACTTTACAGTGAGTCAGCCTTGCAGTGTATTAAAGCTTTCTATTAACAATGTGGTATTATGACGTAGTGGGAAATATATGGGATATCAAGTCAGATATATTTGAATACAAATTGTAGTCCCTATATAATTGCAAACTGAAGTTCTAACTCTCAAATCTTGTCCCCTTCCATTATAAATGGGTACAGTAATACCTATATAATAGGATCTTTGAAAGTTAACTAAAATATATTTAAATATATTTAAATCTCATAACTCATAATAGGTATCAAATGTAGATTTTCTTTCACCTTCAACTCTTGCCACTTCAACAGAATTTTCTATTATAAGTAAAAGGAAACTATCTCTGACAAAATGTCTACAGAAATGTGGAGATTTTCTCAACATGAAAGATTATAGTTCAATATTAGAGACATCCTATTATATCCTATTCCCCTGAGCTCTTAACTCAAACGAAGCACTGAGGACTAATTAACATGATTGTTTTTCACATATTTTGGGTTTTTTTTCTTCGTTTTTCTGAATATTTCACAAAGGTAAATATGTTGCTCACACACTATAGGCCTCTTTGTTATTTATCTCGCATCTGTTTCAAAGTGAATATAAACAAGGTATTCTCTTTGAAGTTGGTAGAAAAACTCAGTGACTATACAGATCCTATGAGTATAAAACAAGAGAAAGAGGTTTTTGATTGTTGGAAAAGTTGATAAGAATGTAGGCAACCAAAATTGAAAGGATGGTCGAGTTTTATACCCCAAAGCAAAAGTACTGAAAAAATATTTCCCTTTACACACAGTAACCCTAGGGATATGGTAAAAGAGATTAACTATATATAGTCTTCGTTCTGATTTACAGCTTCTATTTCCTTAATTGCTATTTTAGTTTGATGTTGAGTTTTTCAATTTTCAAATGCAGAAACATATGTTGAGTTCTTTTGTGGGCATAAAAATGTGCCCACTTGCTTGTCAGTTTATCACTTTTTAGAGGAATTAAAATTGATAGTAACACATGATGATCTTAATGTTTCTAAAATGACATTTTTGTAATGTGAGTGTAAATATATTTTAGATTTTGATACAGTAGAAAATTCTATTTAGACACTCAAGGTTCAAAATGAGTATCAATTTTCCTACCTGCATTTGGAAATTTTTATCAGTGACACTTAAACTTGTCAACACTTAAATTGAAAAATATCCACAGGAATTTATCAATATTAAGCAAATTACTTTTTAAATTAATTGTATATTCATGATGCAGAGCAGAGGTCAAGGCACAAAAGTATGAACATTAAGCTAAATAGCATAATCAAGAATAATTTTAAAACAGTTTAATGCTTTAGTCATTAAATTTAATATTCACACCAACACTATTAAGAAATTAGTGAGGGCTATATTAACTTGGAGGAGAAAAAAGCACCAATTTAAAATCTTTCATTTTCTGCTGGAAACATGTCTGTTTGCATAGTTTCTATTTGTAATTTTTGAAAAAGCTTCTAGTAGTTGCCAATGCAAACAATAAATGTTAAAAAATTGGACGAAAGCCAAATCCATCAAATACTCCCTCCAAAAGATAACTTCCCAGAGTCCATCCCAGATGACAGTGCCTTGAACATCTTTAACTTTTCCATCAGAACCATTTAGCATTACTATGCTTCTGCGCAGCTGGAACATCACTACCATTGTCAGAACCAGGCAAACAAATTTATGATGATGTTCCTGGGAATATGGAACTAATGCAGAGGGGATTTCTCTGTAGTTCTTCATTAACATTTTATTCATTACAACAAGGGAGTTTTAAGAGTTTCCTTTTAAGCAAATTAGGTCACTGGATAAAAAACACACAGCATGGAAACACAGTGTATTACTACATAGAACAAAAGATCTGGTTAATAAATTATGATAATGGGATTAGTCATTTGCTAATGTTGAAAGGCACATTTAAATATTTTGGAACTTATAAAAAGAATAATTTTTTCATGTATTTATATTTTCCTTGTCTATATTTGGGGGTGGCACATTTTTCCAAGGTATATGCATAGCTCTTTAGCTACTTCGAATCATTTAAGATGAGAAAAATAAGTAGGCAGAAATTATGGGTTTTAATCCTTAACTAAAAATAAACAAAAGATTGGAGAAAGCAAAATAAGTAGATTAAGAAATAGAATCTAGGAGACAGTCTTCATCATGAGAAGAATTTTTCTTTTTCACATGATCATTAAAAAAATCCACCAAAGAGGTTTTCCCCCCAAAACAAACATGTCAGTTCTCTGTGAATCTCCCCTGATCCAGATGTAGTTCTACTTTCCAATCATTGTTGAACGTACTTCGAAAGGTTGAATATCCTAAGTGAGAGCACTGACAATTTTTTTTTCCCAAATTGCTTTTTAATTGTGTTCTAAAATGTTCTGCTCTCTCCAAAATGGATTCACTATTTAACAAGTATGTTAAGAGGCTTAGGAGAAAATAGAGGAGAATGCAAGTGCTAATTCACATAAAGCACCATCTTAGCTTGGGTTTCCCTAGAAGTAGACCCTGAGAGAAGAGTCAAGGAACATGGGATATATTCAGGCCTTGTTTGTAAAGAGAAAAAGAGTGAAGGAAGCAGGATAGAGCAGTGGAAGGAGCAGTATAAGGGCAGGATATCCACATGGGAACTACAGCTCATAGCCATTCATACTTTGAGGGAGACCCTGCATTTTACGTCGCTTTGTCCATCAGTTATTGTATACAGGCTGCGTGTGGTGTCCAAGCTCCCTTGAGGAGTTGCTCTTGTTCAGCCTGAGAGCAAATTTGCAAAGACAGAGCCAGGTCAAGGTTGCCATTAACAGCCAACACTCATAGTAGCTGGGGTATGGTACACCGGCCATCTGGTACACTGGGGATCAGAAGAGGACTCCAACAATGCTACAACTACCACTGAAATATTAACCCAAAATATCCAGTCATATTATATTTCTGAAATACTTTGTAATGCACAATTTTATGTTAGAGATAGGAACACTATAGATACATAGACAGACAGACCAATCAATGGATCTACGTAGGTAGGTAGGTAGGTAGATACACAAATACATAGATACAGTTGGGAACAGCACAGGAGCTGGTGCTAGGCACTTCCTGCTGCACAGAATTCCCCTTCCAATCTCTGAAGCACTCTGACCCTCCTTATCCACCTTTACAAATGTATGCTGTTTTGTAGAAAGAGGATTCTTCCCGTGATCTTACATCTTACACATACATACACACACACACACACACACACACACACACACACACACACACACACATATATATATATATGTATATAATTTTACCATATTTTATATAGAAGTATGCTAGAATTCAGAAAGGTTAATTCACCACTCAGTTTACATGACATTACATTTGAATAGGAATCCTAAGTCACTATTATTGATGTATATTATGTTTGGCACATGTGGTATCTTATTTTTAAAGATGAAAAAAATTGAGGCACTCCGAATTCAAATAATGTTACACAGGTAATAAGTAAAACTAAGGTTTGTATCCAATTATTGCAGAAATATTATGCTTTTTGATAATAAGTAACTTTTGTAAAACATTGTTTTAGGATTATATACATCAGAAATCACATATTTCAGAAAGAAAATTTTAAACATAACCGTTGTTAGCAAAATACTTGGAGTTATATAACAAAACGCCATTTATACAAAGAACACGATGTTAATGATACAAAGGGCACAGGGGATGGTTATATTATCCAGTCTGCAGAGGGAAGTCAAATAATGAGAAGAACATCCCTTGGTGAAGTGATGTTGGAAAAATAAGCATTTGCTAAGTGAAATTTTGGAAGGTGAAAGTATAGACATTCTTATTCCAACAGAGAGAAGTTCTTCAGTGTGTTTTTAATTGACTGAATCACTAATTTTAGACAAGTAAGCAACAATCAAAACTGGGATGACAAATATAAAGCATATAAAGGAATAAAGGTGAAGCAGGAGGTTGAGCTGAGAATGGAGAGGTAGGCAAGGATCAGATCATGGTGTTTTTGTGTGAACGTATTAAGGAGTTTCTCTGTATTTTGAGGCAATGGAGAGACAGTGAAGTTGATTCAGGAAGGGAGTATAATTTCAAGACTTTGCTTCATATAGCTCAATCTGGTGATTTGTGGAGATTAACAGAAAGGGATAATGGGACTGGATTGAAGGATGCCAGTTAAGAAGTTGCTATCACAATCCTGGTTCATGTCGGCCTGAATGAGAATGGTAGCAGTTGAACTGGAAATGAGTGGATACAATTGATAAACACTTGGAACCCAAATGACAAATTTTAATACAAACATAAATTTTCACTGATGGGGCCACAATATTGATTGGTTAGTAGCCTGAGACTTTGGTAAGGTGGCATTCTATACATTTGTGTATCTTGAATTAGAGGCTATATCATCAATGTGCCTCAGTAATGAATATGATGGGAGAGGCACAGAGTGGGAGGAGTCAAACATGATGACCTAGGTATAGGAGTTGCACAACTAGATGCATAGCGGTCTACTGTTTGCATTGAATCATGTATCGAATGAAAGAATAAAAGGATGATTTTTCCAGATTTGAAGGTCACAGATATTAAACACCTGTGAGAAATATGTATGAAAGCAAAAACATTCTGGAAAGAACTGATTTTGTAAGTAAATGTAGTCTAAGTGCCAAGCAAGATTAAAATAACTTTTTAAAATATGAAGAAATGAACAATTCCTTAATGCCTGATCCTCCAGAGGTGGAAAGCATACAGCCCAGTGCTATATACATCTCTCAGATACTGAACATTAGTCACAGCTCAGTCCTCCTTTACCAGAACAAGGCTTCACAATTCCTTAGACCAAGGTTTCAGGAAACTACCAGCAATCCTTTAGAATGGAAACATTGTTTGAAAATAGTTTGGCATTCCTGGGATTGCTACATCTATTTTTATGACAACAAAGGAAAACCATCCCATAAAACCAATTTTCTTGAAGAAGTGTAATAATGCATACAATTTTGATTTCCATAGGCAGGGAGATTCGAATCATATCTATATCATCCATATCTATATCTGTGTGTGTACTATACACACAAATACACATAAATGGAAAATTTATGTGTTGATATAAATATATAACATAGCTATATGTAATACAGATGTAATATATATAACATGTATATATTATTTCAAGATACTCTCTAAAAATAATATATTTACTTAGAATACTCTAGTATAACTTCATAATGAAGTCACAGACACTATACAACAATTAAGACAGATGGAAATTAGGTTGTCAACAAGCCAGGAGTTATTCCATTGGGATTACATATTTTTTCAATAATTTTCTCCTCTCTTACCTCCCTCACCATTTTCCTTGATCCAACCATTTCAAACACATGGAAAAATAGCCACTCATATAGGAAAAACCCTACAAAATCATGCAAGCATGCAAAATAGATAGCAGGGCCACAGGCTCCATCAATTATGCCCCTCCTGCCTCTTAAATAAATTGACCTCACTTTCAGGTGAACTAACTTTTGTGAAAAAAAAAAAAATCCCTTGTACTCAGTCTATTCTTGCCAACCAGAGCAAATAAAATTTAGAATATTACTAAGATAACAAAAGCTAACACTGCTTTCTGTAATCTCAATTTTCTACTTTCATGTAAATGTGCTTTCCATCTTAATTGTCTGGACTGACACAAAGACAAAGAACCATCCTCACAGGCCAGGGTCCTATCAGCCTTATTAGAAAATGGACTTTATTGTCAAGCACAGAAAAGATTTGTTGAAGGGAAAGGGTGGAATAAAAGTTCCCAACACAATAAAGTCACATCCAAAAGAAGTTACTCTTATCCAGAAGAAGTTATGTCTTATCATAAACAGAATGAGCCACCTAAGAAATAGAAATACAGAAAACTTTATTTGGAGGAGCTGATCAGAGACTAAGAACATTCCCTTTACATATACGTGCCTTCTTCCCTGATTTATACAGTAATTTTTTGTCTGGTTATTTCCACAACTTTGACTGTTTTTGGTGAAAACCTAAGTGGCCCATACTAAGTTTAAATACCTAAACTCAGATAAACTGTAATCACTTAGAGTATTTTAGAACTTTAGAAATACATTCCACTGCGAAGGCACACAAAAATTTCAAAGGTATAATAAAATGAGATATTGTCAAAGTATTTTATACCAATAACTATGTATGATAAAAGAAAAAAAAATCCTCAAATTCTTGTTTTAAGCTGGATTTTTAACATTTTAAACCTTTACACAAATCCATTTCAATTCCACTAAACCCTAGTTACTAGAAATTTTAATATTCGCTATGGACAATCAGTGATAGGCTTTAAATGAAAATAAAATGAGGGAATTCTAACAAATTTCAACCAATTCACATAAACTTATACAGCTCAACACTAGAAAAAAAACTGATTCAATTAATTTCACTGAATCATTAAATCTGAAAGCTATAAAACTTAGAAGATCATGACATTTGATGGAGTTACCTGTAACAGTAAAATCTGAACCAATACAGAAAGTGAAAGCCCCAGTGGGAAGGGTATAAATTCACAATATAATTGCTAAGAATGTCCGATATCACACTAGTCAATATATGCAAAATTATGTATTTACTGATAGAAATATAATAATGAGGTAATTACTACTTTGTTTATATAAAGATTAGGAAACTAGTACACAGTAATACTGTGAAATGCCAAGTCTGGCTGGAGAGCCTAAATTCTGAAACAATACCAGAAAGTTGTGAGAAATAATTCTATTTACGGGCTGGAGCATCAAGGCTGTCAAAAACAGGAGAAAGGTACGGAGTGCTCAGAGACAGATGGAGATACAGGAAGTCCCTTTCATACGAGTTAGAGCTTTTAAGAAGGGAATGATCATATAAAAGAGAGGTTAAACAGTCATCACTGAATCACATATTAGTATCCTGCTATGTGAATGATAGGATTTAGATGATTTTTCTTTCAAATTACTTTCCATAAACTAAGAACTAAGAGTTAACAGTGACCTAGTCAAAAGTGTTAACTGGTAACACCAGCCCTAAAGAATATTCAGGGTACTAAGTCCACGAAGATATCTATGTTGTTGTTATACACACATACAAGGCACACTTTCTGGTAATCAAAATGTAAACTAAAATTCATCCTATCTTCAGCAATGACTGAGTACATCTGTATTCACTCATTCAATGGTTCTTCCAACTGCATTTTACATAATCATCAATAATAATGGATTTAAACAGCAGGGGAAATAAAAATCCTATTCAAGATCAATAGTGTAAGTAATGAGAGATGTAAAACAACATGGAGGATGTTGACCCTCAAAGCTACTTACAAGGAACTAACTCTTCTTAGCAAACTCAGTAAAACAATGTAGAAAATATATAGACACTGGTAACCCTAATGTTAACATTTCTACTATGTAAACTCAATTCCTTCATGGAAGTCTGCTGAAGCCATACAACATCTTCAATATGGAATTACAGTTTCTGCAGCTTATTGAAGCAATATGAATTTTATCATATATGTGTGCAATTATGCAGCTCAAGTTTGAGGTTTTAAAATTCACATTTAGATAAAAATGAAATAGCAGATAAAGACATTTTACTTTCTCCTCTCTTCAAATCTACTAAAATACTAAAAGGAATTAAATAACACACAAATAGCCAATTGTACATATTCCATAAATGCTATCAATAACATCAATAAGATATTTAAGAATAAACTAAGAACTGTCTAAGGCTTTTATGGCAAAAACTATGCTTCTTTTAACGTCAGATAAGCAAGCAAAACTGAAATAATGGTAAAATAAGCCCTGAATGTCGATGAGGAAATTCAAAATTATCTTTCATTTTCATTCTTAGCTGTTCGCAAAGTTTCAATCTAGTAAGTACATAAATGCACAAATAACCAAGAAGTATATTCCTTCATTATACCAAGCTATATATACTTCATCTTTATTGTTTCAATTTGATATGATATTGCAATAACCAATATTATATAAAGAGGTATTCAATGCACCTGCTTTGTATTTCTTGGCCTTAAGAAAACGAAATTAGTTTCAGAACAAAGACCAGAAAAAAAAAAAAAAAACAACTTATTAACTTCATGAGAAGTTAATTACGTAAGAAGTTCTGTTTTTTTATTTCTAACTTTGAGTTACAATGCATCTCAAGACGAAAAATATGGAAACCTTGGGAATGACAAACTTGATTCTTAAATTCTACATGCCATTAGCAGGTACCAACCATACTACCACATGTGTTCTAGACGAGAAACTTAAAAGGATAACTCTTCATAAATGAATCTATATTTCTCTTACTAATTAATAAACACCATGCTGTGAGTAACTGGTGATAATGTACTATTAGGAAAAATCAATAAATTTCACTAAGGGTGAAAGTAATTGGTGTTGCGGAATAGAAAACGATGTATTGTGCATTGATCCTTTAGCAATCTTTTAACTAAAAAGAAGAGAAAGCTAATTACTTTAGCAGGTATCTGAAAATGGTAAGATTAAAACAAGCTGATTATATGTTCTTGAATAATGACTTACTTTGATGAAAGTAAATTGAGGAAAAGCATACTATGATTTAGGCAAAGAAATATTAGATTTTACTAATTACAACATAATCCTGATCCATTTAACTGCCCTTAACCTATTTTCAAGAAGCTTAAATAGAAACAGCAAACATTATTAAACAGAACTATATAGCACATTTCCCCAAGATAAACAAATTCAGAAGACATTTGTATATGGGAGACGAAACTAAAAACTTACCAGGTGAAATGGCCAAAAAAAGTTTGATACTTTTTTTTCTGACACCAATAGTTTAAAAATAGTTTTATTGCATAAACGTCCACTTACCTTAGACAGCATTGGAGAAATAAAACTGTACAAGTTGATCAGGAGTTGAGATCCACTTATGTAAATATCACTTCTGATTAAGTTTACAGACATTACCAAATCACTCATGTTTAGTGATCCTAACACATTTTAATTTGCATTTACTCTCATAAGAATATTTGGAACAAATACTGAAAGCTACATAATTGACCCCATGTTTGTTTCTGAAAGCTGTGTTCTTTCCATTATGCTTGATTATCCATATTTTTCTTCTATCAAATTCAATACATGAAAAGAACAATTTAAATCTACCCCCATTTCTCTCATCTATAATATTCAGTAATAATACCTTAACTTTAGGGTTCATAACTGAATGACAGTAAGTATGAGTATAGCTCCCAGTATACAGAGGTTAAATTATACTGGTTGCTGTAATTAGTAGAAGTATTACTTTCTAAAGTTACATACCTCCTCTGGTTCTTCGGAACAGTCTATATACTTCTCACAGAGGATGTGCAGTGAAGATGGGAGATTGTCTGCCTCCTTCACAGGCTCTCCTCTTACACCTGCATGGATCACAAGAACAGGGAATGGGCTAAGGGCAACATACAGAGTTGGGCAGAAATGCTTATCAAATCAAGTGAAAGGAGAAAAACAGTCCTATGTGAAATTTCCACAGCACAACAAAGAATGTTGCTGAAAAAAAATCAGAATAAATATAGTCCTTGAAAAATTATTCACTGATTCCAATAGATGAGAACTCACAAACTCCCTTAAAAGTAAAATTAGAATAGATGAAAAAAAGAACAAAATAAAATAACAAAAGCCTCAGAGGAGAATAAATGACAATTTCAGATAAAAAAAAAAAATACTGGGGGTGGGTGGGAGAGGATTAATCCTGTAAAAAAGACATATTTATAATGCCAAACTTGATAAAGTAGAAAAATATGGATATACAGTTCACACTTGAGAAATATTGATAGAATTCAAACAACCATGGTAAAAACAGATGTAAAAATGAGAAAGCAATAGATCTGGACAACAAAAAAGTGAAGAGACCATGCAGGTAAAGTAATATTTCTTGTGAAAAAATAAGAACAGAGACAAAAAATCCATAACATTTCTGAGATGAAAAGGGTCCCAATTGTTCAGATGAAGGGGCCCCCCCAATAACTTCAGCAAAAGCAATTCCCATCTAGAAACTACTAAGGAAGTATGGGATTGTAACAGAGACCTCTACAAAGGACCAGATAAAAAATACCTAAAACATAATATAAGCAAACTTCATTTATCTATGAAAACTCACGTCTAAAAAAAAAAAAACACTTAAAGTTTAATGATATAAGAATAAATGTCCTCAGGTGTTCTAAGATCCAGAGAATATGGTGACATCAACCTTATTGCTACCTCAGTTTTTTTTCTTTGCAACCGAGCTTTGCCAGCTTTAATTTTTAGCACTTTTCAGAAGTTTTACTAGTTCATGTGGTATCATACTTATAACTTTGGTACAACTATAAAATACATATAATCAAAAGAAAATGTTCTTGGCCAAAATAGTTCCTATTTATATAACGACTTTACTATGTATTAAGGTATGAAATTTTAAAAGTTCGTGCAATGGTTTAAGTTTGTAATTCACAATGATGAGTTTAACTTCACTCTCTCCACCATGTAATTTATTTTAGGGGAGTTAAATGATCTAAGTTCCATATCTATTACTTGTTGTAAACTTAAGGAAGTCCCTGGGAGAAGATAATCTGCATACCTAAATTGTTAGTTCATATTGGGATAAACTGCCAGGAGTTTAACTTGCATACAGATAAAATGAATCTCTTAGCAAAACAGGAGTTCATCACTAATGAGTGGAACCTGGGACACTGAAATTATTTCTTTCAAAGAAGAGATTAAACAAAGGTAGCTTCCACTTTTGTATAAGGAGTGCTTCTTTATTTAGAATATTCAATTAACACTTACTGAGTACTCAGATTGGTGTTGGGGATGCCAAGAAAAACATTTCTTGCTCTCTGGGAGTTTGTATTCCAGTGGTGATGACAATTCATAGAAAATTAAAATGTTGGATGGAGACTGTGTATTCTAGAGTTATTCCCAGATTATGGGAGCCAGTAGGTGTGGCATCCAAACCATGAGTGACAGTCCAAGGACCACAGATCTTGGAAGCTGGCTTACTTCCTGTGAACTCTATACTGTTAATTTTTGTGTGTTATGGCATATGAACTGAGTCACGTGATCCAACTTGGAGCAGAGAGAAAAATTTGTTACCTCACATTTTTTCCTAGTTCATTACTAATTTATTCATCAATTGCCTGTAACATTTTATTGAGGTATGAATGACATTCAAAAATTGTACATATTTAGTATACACAATTTGGGAAATACGGAAATATACATCCATGAAATCACCACTACCATCTATGCCATTAACAATCTATCATCATCAAAAGTATCCTTTTGTCCTTTTATTATTTGCTTTGGGTGGAAGTTGAATTTGGGTCTACAAAGTAACTTAGAGAATGCACTTGTGTATAATACATTTTTCTTATTACCCTTTGTACTATTTTAAAAACTTCATTTAGAAGGTTTATGTAACATTTTAAACACTTGCTGGAATAGACTGAATAAATAGTACTTTGGTACTCAGGAGAGTTATCTAAATGCCTAATCATATTATTTACAGCCAGACCTGAAATTGTGCACCTGTAGTAGAGCCATGCCTGAACCGGAACAGTTATGAGACTTTAGAACCAAAATTTTAAAGGTAAGCAATCCTAAACAAAGATAAATATATACAGATACAGATGGAAAACAATGAGCATTTCTTAGAGACATCTTCAAATACTTTGAAATTCAATTCTCTTCCCCGATAGTTTTGAAACATTGTCTCTTTTGCTGACATATTATGGAAAATACTTTTATTATTGACTCTAGTATTTTAAAAGGTCTTTTATTTATTTGGCTTAGGAAAAAATCGGTTAGCATCTTTTGTAACATCAGTATTCAAATACTTGAGAAAGTATGTCAGAATATAATAAATTTATAACAAAGTCCCAACTGACCCTTCCCTAGTATAGGAGTGAGGTCTCAAAAATCAGCAGTAGAGCTTGCTAAAATGTACACTTCCCCCTTTCCCAATGGCCCCTTCGGAGTCTCACTCAATAGGTCTCACCTAGACACAGTCATGGTCTTGCAGCATACAGGTGAGTGATTGAGGCAGGAAGCCCACAGCGCCTACCTTGAGAAATGATGCTCTGAAGAGCAACCTTTCTAGGGGGCTTTATTTTTCACATTTTATACATGAGACAGTGAGTGCAGCGAGCTAAGACTTATACCAGTTAAATGTTGGAATCCAGAAATCTAAATAGGATTATTACAGTCCACATGGGCAAAATATTATTCAGCATGGTTTGGATTTGATATTTGGATCTTAGATTTTATATACATTCTTCTGGAATCAAAGACTGGTTTCTATCTTTCAAAATGATTTACAAACTTTGTTTAGTATAGAATAACACTCAGTATTGTAGTTTGTGTCACTTGAATTTAGCTTTATCTTCTCCCTTTATGATGATGGTAACTTACTTGTTGGCAGCATGGGCCAGCACATCCACGCAAATGAAATATATATTTGATCACAACGGAGCTATTGACATCACTAGATTATGAGTGTTTTAAAACTGATTGCCTCAATACAACACAGGTGACTTTCTTCATCTGCTTTCATTCCTCTGCTTCTATAATAACAATCAGTTTTTCTGCAGGTGGAAATGCCTTTTAGTTTGCATAATTCTGTAGTGCAATATCACACCATATTGAAATATATGAAACTTTTGTTTAAGATGAATAGGTGATAAAATGTTTTACAAGGTTTATTTTTTTCCATTGGTGCTATAATGCTTTGTTACAAAAACAAATAATGAAAAACATCATCATTAACACTCAAAAAAGCACCATAAGGTTAACATGTTTGCTTTTACTGTGATATACTGTATATGATTTGACATTATAACGGTAAAAAGCAAATGAAAACCAAAATAATGAAGAGTTTTCTCCATTCTCATCGAGAACCCAAACAAAACATAAACCTGCATAGCACCTTTGCTAAAATTGCATACTTTGTTCTAATTTTCCAGAGTAACTTTGAAAAAGACTGAAAGAAATAAGGTTGGATATGTAGACTTTCATTATGCTCCTTATGAACATGTTGTTTTTTCCCTATAAAAACCAGGATTTGGAAGTATTCATTCACATTTTCAGTTTGATGGTTCTATTTTTTGACAACATAATTATCAATTTTCAGAAATTTGAGCTTTTGTTCCCAGACAAATAAACAAAAAGCCAAAAAGGAACCTGGCAATACATATTCATGGGAGAATATAGAAAATTCAGGGAACCAAACTTTTAGAAATGAATTAGTGACTAGACAATGCCTGCCAGAAGCCCGTGAATTATTACCTTAGTGCAGTCACTCGTCTTTTAGGACAGGTCCATGGCTCCCGTTTTACATGTTGCCAGAGTTCCTACAGAATGCAGCTCCAGCTGCCCTCAATATTAACTTGCACACAATTGGTCTCTTACTTTGTCCCGCTTTCCCACTTCCCTACCAGTTTTTCCTAAATTTCATCTAAGGATCTGCATCTAGAAAACCCAAATCAAGGCAAAGGATGAGAGAGAAAAAAAAAAAAAGCTGGAAACAGAGATGGCTTGTAGTGAGATATAAAGGTACAGAATTTACATGGAGACGAAATCATGACAGGTTTCATATATCATGCTATGGAATTTGGATTTTATTGGAAAGGTAATGATTAATTTCAGTAAGAAATTATACAATATATTTGCATTTTAAAAATTAAAAAAAAACATTGATGTATTCTAGGTATCAAAACTGAGAAATGCTTTCAAATTTCATCTCGTCATGTTACATTTATTTTGATGCAAATCCCTTCTTTTCTGCTCATCCTCTCTACCACATTGACACAGTTGATCTCAGTGGTCAGTTGGCCAATGTACCGGTTGGTCTGCAAGGTCCAACAGTTTTAATACTGAAGGTAGACATTACCTTATCCATATTTTGAAGTGCATTTGTTTCCATTTTTAAGTAACATAGCATTTTACCATATGCAAAGATGTGGGAATTTCCCATGTATTTTTCCTTCATTTAGTCAGGGTTTAGGGACACAGTAAGTCTAAAAAATGATGAAATTGAGAGAAAGAACATTTCTAAAATAGGCTTTATCATGGTTGTTTTTAGGTAGAATAAAACTTTGGGAGGAACTACATTTTCCATTCAGTGCAATGCAGCAAATATATGGAAAGAGAGGATGTTGGGGGAAAATGAATAAAACTTGATTATAGCTTTCTAAGACTTCATAATTGTGTGTCAAGGGAATAATATAAATTCTAAAATGGAAGATTTCAACATGAGAAGTGTGAAATGAAATTATAGTTATTTATCATACAGAAATGATGAGCTGAAATTTTCTGAGCTACTGGTAAGGCCTAAGTTGTGCAAGACACAGAAGGGAAAAGCACCTGCTGTTGTTTGTTCAGAAGACCATTATGGAATCCTTGTGCAAGGGCACCTGCCTATCTTTCTTTCAAGAACCCTATGAACTGACTCAAGTATATAAAGTTGAGCAAAGAGCCATGAATCTCTAATACAGTGTCCGAACCTTCTGTCTGCCAAGACTAGATGTTTTTTGTTTGGGTAGTTACGGAAGTCAAATGAGGCCTTGGTACTTTGCACATTTACTCCTGGGAATCCACTAATCCATTGGCCATAATCAAGCACCCCAGTGTCCATTCGTTTCCAGAGATCTAATTGTTAACTCTGTCTTGCTGCCATTGTGCCACTTAGTCTCTGACAACGACGTTCCTCCACTAAGATTAAAGAAACCATGTCAATTCCAGCTTATCAGGTGATTTTACTCTGGCGTGCAAGAAAAGCAAAGATACTAGTCTGGAAGTTTTCTCTCCAATCTATGCTACATAGGGAATTTACTCCTATCCAATAGTCTGATAATGAAAACAAAAATCAAGCTTCTGAATAAAAAGCCAGAATGAGAGCCTTGATTCTGGAGCCTGTATAGGCTAGTGGAGAAAGAAATCTTATAAAACATAATTGCAAGTATTACAGTTCTCGATTAAAAAAAAAAAAGGATGAGGTACGCTATACATATGCTTGGCCAGTAGCTAAGGTTGTACAATGATTAGTGATAAGGAAGATGAGGAAGAGGTTCATAGATGTACACTGGAATATCCCAGAGTCTGAGAACACCCATTTCTGTTGCAAATTCTCAAACATATGTACCAGGAATGATGTGTTGTGGTTTTTTTTTTTCCTTTTTTAACCTATTTGAGAGGGGGAGAGGGAGGGAGTGGGAGAGGGAAGGAGGGAGGGAGTGGGAGAGGGAAGGAGGGAGGGAGAGGAGAGATGGAGGGCGAGACGGAGCATATGCCTGTGCAAGTGGGAGAGAGGGGCAGAGGGAGAGAGAATCTTAAGCAGGCCCCACACTCAGCCTGGAGCCCTATGTAGGACTCAAGCCCACCTCATGGGATCATGACGTGAGCTGAAATCAAGTCAGACGTTCAACTGAGTGAGCTACTCAGGCACCCCAGGGATGATGTATTTTTTGATAAAATAGGATAACCCACACTAAGGATGTTATTTGCCCTTTTTTTGGGGGGCGGGGGTTAGCCTAATGGGATGAAAAAAAATAGATTAAAAAACAAAGCATCCATGGACAAAGAAATTAATATATTAATTCAAATATTTGAGTTTCTATCATGTGCCAAACCCTACTCCAGGCTCTGAAGCAGTGAAGAAAGCACTAAAACAGACCAAACAACAAAGAAGCTTGTTCTCATGGATACTGCGTTCCAAGGGTTAAGGATCTTCATGGTGTCAAGCACACTAACATTGCCTTACTAAGGATGAGCTCACTAGACTCACTGCAGAGTTCTCCACTGTTAAAGAGCCCACAGCTCCTGATAACTACTCCACACTGCCAATACTGGTCATATTGGACCCTTCCACCAGGGGGAAGTCGTACACAGCAATATTTCTTCACTATAACAGACAGGTTCTTAATTTCAAGTTCTTTTGTCGTATCCTTTCCAGAAATACTCATTGAATGTTATCATATAAAACATAGTATCCAAATTTACTTCTAAGTGTGAAGTAATGAGATAACTCATTTGGAATTCACGGTTTTTAATTTGTACCTGGTTATCTAATGCAGGACCAAATGGCCATATAGAAGACCTGTTGAAAAATCTGTCTACTGCTAAAGCAGAAAGGAAATATCTTGCGAGGCTGAGGTTCTTTCTTATGACATACAGTACGTGCCATATGACAGAGTATAATATAGGATGTATGTCTGTCCCAGACACAGGTAACAAGGGATGAAAGTGTGAGTGATGTCTCTCACGGCTAGATCTAGCAACAAAACTTTGAGACTCATTTTAGTGCCCAAGGGAGGGATAATTTGGTGGATCCAATAGTGATTCCTTTGAACTGGGAGATCCTTGAAACTGGTCTAAGGTCAATTTACAGTCCTCATGCCACTGGTAAAACAAAACAAAAAATAGGGCCATTCTGATAACTTGGAAAAATTCTATTGAAGAGGAAAATGTTAATGTGAATTTCAAAAGGATTATGGATGACAAGTAAGGTGTTCTTTGTAATATTTCACTTTATAATCATGAAAGAAAAGGTAGTCTGCCACAATTCAAATACCTTCAATTGATCAAACATAATTTGCATGTCACCTCTAATTCATGTATTGGCTCCGTCTTATTGTAGTTTATCCACCACAATGTTCCCACTACATATTTACTCTTGCATTCATTCATTCATTCACCCATTCCACAAACACCACTTTAAACCTGATTACCAAGATAAGGAAAGTGCTGGTTTCTACAAAGATAAAGTCTTCAAACTTATAAAGTTTAGTGTGAAGATGCATAAGTTAGAAAACCGTTATAAAATTTGGTAAGCAATATAGTAGAGGACAGGGCTAGTGCATATTCTGATAGGTAGGAGGCAGGAATGGAAGATACCATCATGAAGAAGCAATCTTAATTGTATTAAATAATTTTGCTGAAGATAAAGCACACGAGTTATTTCAGAGAATCTCTGTTTAGGGGAAATACATGTCCAAAAACTCACAGGTAAGAGAACATGGCGTACTGTAGAGCCTGCAAAATATGTACGGACTAGAGTGGAGAATGTAAACAGGTAATACTGAAATTACTACATACTTCTACACCTATGACATAGAATAAAAAAATGAATACGTGGACTAGAGAAGGGAAGTATAAAGTCCCTGAAGATAACTTTTCTCCTTTCATGTTCTTCATGTGAATAATGCTAGGTCTTCAGGAAACTCTGTAGGATAGATATTACCCATAAAAACCTTGAAGACACTTTAATATATGGTCACTCAAAATCAACACTGCATATTTATCAAATTAAGCCTTGGGGCACCTGGGTGGTTCAGTCAGTTAAGCGTTCAACTTTGGCTCAGGTCGTCATCTTGAGGTTCTTGAATTCAAGCCCTGCATCAGGTTCTGTGCTAACAGCGCAGACCCTGGAGTCTGCTTTGGATTCTGTCTCCTTCTCTGTGTGTCGCTCTCTCAAAAATAAACATTAAAAAAAAATAAGACTTATGCAAGAAAATACAGAGGGTTCTGAAGGAATGAGACACAGAACAGATAGTTTGGGAAGAGAAAAGAAGAGGCTAAGAATGGTCTATTGAATGAAGGCTGGTGAGAGTAGGGTGTCATAAGTTGGCAGTGGGTTCTGAATATCTAAAAATTGGGAATAAAGGATGGAATAAGACAAATATAAGATTTTTAAAATTGTATTTGAGCCTGATTTTAACTTGTCTCCAAAATGTTCGGTCGTTTTCCCAGAGTTGTTATGATAAAAGTCATCTACAGTGACACGCACAAAGAGAATTTGCACTAATTCAGGAAAACGCTTTGCAATATTATATGATTTTCTAATAAACAACTTTGAAATTTTGTTACATACAACGATTTAATTTTCCTTTAAATTCTCTTACATTTTTAAAGTCTTATTTCTTAATGCAAGAAATGCACAAATCAGTCACTTTGAGACTTAACTTCAGAACATTATGGTTCAGGGCCTATATTAATCATCTTCCCCCAATGGATCAATGCACGCTTATCACTTTTATTAACTCACTTCAGATTCTCCTTAATGGAAAGAAAGCTTTTAGTTGTTAGTAATTGTTCTTCTCTTTCGAAACCACACAGCAATCTTTAAATATGTTAAATTACAATCTTTATCACTTCCCATATTATCTGTTACAAACTGGTCAACAGAATTAGTCACAGCATTTGCATTCCTGCTTCTTCCTGCTACTTCATCTCCATACAGCAACGGCTTTCTCCCTCCTAAAACATGGCCTTAGTCCCAAACTGGCATTGCTCTTGCAATATGCAGGATTCGTTGGAGAAATGATATTTCCTCTAATAGACTCCCAAAATGTAGGTCTCAAACACAACTATTTTTTTTCTTCCTATAACCATTCAAAAAAGGGCATTTAGGACAAGAAAGCAGGTTTTCTACATGTGTGATTCATGGATCTGTGGATCCAGCACCTGCAGAAATTCATTAATAGGCATAAGGAGGTAATCAAGAAAACACACACTCAAGGGAAGGTGCCTTACAACACCCGCCCAGAAAATCTCTGCTATTGCTAACAGTTGACTTCTTTGGGTCTCACACCTTCCCCTTTCATGAACACATTTTAACTGTATTTTGTTGTCCCTGCTTGACAACCATACATGGAGTATTTGAGAGAAACATATACTGTGGCCTGGAGGATGGGACTAGATACCAAATCTTTTAGACTAGCTCAAAAATAACTATAATTAGACCTGAAGGAGAAAACGATGATGCTGGTCACTGAACCAAATTCACAGACTCGATGCAATCTTAGATCATATATTTTGTGGAAAGGAGGAGTATTTTCTGTCTGTGGTAAGTATAGTTTGCACAGATGTTTGTAGGTAACAAAGATGTTCCCAAATATCTACCAGGAACAGAATTTCTTCTTGGGTACACAGCTCAATATCTCCCAGTCGCCCTGTATTAAGTGTGGCCTATAATGTTACCGGTGAAATATGAATGGAAGAAATGTGTGCCTATTTTGGCCAAAGCTTTAGTCAGTGGAAGAGTCACAAGAAGGAAGAATCCTAGTTTCCTGAGAAAATTAGGGAAAAAAATCTCCATCCATCGGCTACATCAATTTCAACCATTAAGTAACCTGGAAGATAAGCTTCCTTTGTAATAAGCTACTGAGCTTTTGGTGACTTATAAAAGTTAGCTTACCTAAAGTAATATGTACCAATAACAGACACGGAAATGAGACTAAGAAATTGCAAAGGGTAGTACCGGTAGAATGGGTTAGGAATTAGGCTAATAATTAGGGTTCAGGATGTATGGAAGGAAAAATAAAATCTTTTGACTTTCCTTCACTGAGTTCCATTACCTAAGTTGTACAACAGTATGTTTAAAGTGGCCATTAAAACTTCCCTGATACGTCCCCTGATTAACTCTACAGTCTCTCCTTACGTCACATTCTTATTAGCTACAATCTGACCCTACAATTCTTTAATTTCTTTAATGTGACAAGATTCCCCATCCTCCCTCCCCATGTATCAGAGCCTGAACAGATTTTTTTTTCTGCCTGAAATACAATATTCTAGGTCATAGCTTAATGCTACTTCTTCTAGCAGGGTACCAATAAGCAATAACTGTAGACTGGAGCCAACTCCTCTTACGTAAGATAGCACAGAACTTGGCTCTGCATTCTTTCATGTAACAAGTACTTACTAACTCTCCTACACACTGGTCATAATGTTAGGTGTTGGGGATACTCAGATATAATGTAACTTATATGGTACCCACTCTTCTGGAACTTAAATCAAGGAAGATGGTAAAATGATGGCAGAAGAATCATACTAAGGGATGTTACAAAGAAGAAGTAATGGAGAGGAGATGAGGAGGAGGAATAGAAATAACACACAGTAATGTACCTCCATGTGGCGCATCTATTTTGTTTATCCAGCACCAGTGCTCTTGGGTTCAGATTAACAACAAAATGCAGGTAAGTTTCACCCAGCACCAACTAATTTTGCTTTAAGGGAGGTGACCAGGTAGGTATGAACACAAAGTTCATGATAAAAGCATAGTAGAGGCCTCGTAGCCGCTACATTGGAGATGCCTAGTATGACACAGCATAAGAGTAGGATGGGGCAAACCACCTCATGAGAGGGTATCGATTAGCTGTGCGTCCCTTTGGCTTTTAGACTTTACAGTTCTGTATCCCTCAGATATGTGAATAAAACCTATTCTCTAGTGCAGCTGTTATCTCATTAATACCAGTAGCTCCTTACTCAAGAAGTTACCTTAGTGATGAAAACTGGTGCTTGGCTTCTGTATATAGTATTTTCAGGCTCTCATTTATCTTGCATCCCATGCCTGTCTATAGACTCTGATTTCACCTTTTCAAGGAGGATGAGGTCAAAGAAAATTCACAGGCTTCCACAAAGCTAAAGGAATGGCCTCAAAACTGGTTAACACTTGATTTCTATTCTGACAAAGTGAGCACACAACATGGGAAAACCTTGGTATAGGTGGAAGAGATGAGAAGTGGATGTGCTATATAATTCTAGATGTTAGAATGAATTTCAAAGAGGCTAGAGGGCAAAGAGCAACAAGTAGTACAAGAGGATACTGAAAAGATAAACATGGTTATGATCACAAGAATCTTTCCTGGGTTGAGGAATTTATTCTATAAAAAATGGAAAGTCATTGAGAAGCTTTAATGGTAAGATTTTATTTTGAAAATATAGTCTAGCTGCAACATAGGTGCTTATTTGAAGGGAGGAAATGCCAAGGGTTTAGAAATAATCTAAGCAAATATTAGGTAAGACTAGGGTAAAGAATGTGGTGATAGACATGTATAAATTTAGGAGATATATAAATGGTAACAGTGACAGGGCTTGCTGAGAGATGGCTAGAATAACAGTGGGAGAGGTATGTGGCAGGAGTTAACTCCAGCTGGATGTTTTGGGTTTTCACTCACGGTTTCTGAGAACACAAGAAAACCACTGTTGGGATGAAAATCATGGGTTTTTGTCTCAGAATTTAGTTTGAGGTATCTTTGAAAAATCCAAGTGCAAATATCTTTTCACAAGAATATACACATTTCTGGAGCCCAAGGGTGATCTCTTGGTTGGGACTATGGCTTTGGAAGCCTAGAGTCTAAGATCCTAATTGAATGTATAGGCATGGATGCAGTTGCCTAGCCAGAAACTAAGAGAAAATGTGGGATACAATCAAGTCTTACAGATCTCCAGTATGTACTGGTAGGGTGACAATGAATTTACAAAGAAATGTAAAAAGTAGCGGCCACAAGCAATTAGGGAAGCCTAAACAGTGTTGTGACAGAGTAACCAAGAGTCTTTTACAAAAAAGTGTTGAAGCCTAAGTCATGGACACTGGATTTGCAGTTTTGAAAGTAATTATTGGCCTTGGTGAGAACTGATTCAGTGGAGTGGGTCTAGAAGCCAGTTTTGTTTAGAGGCTGGAGAACTGAGCGTGACAGTGAGTGTAGCCAATTCTTCAGAGTAGCTTGGCTATGAAGGGAAGGAAACATGAAGCTGGAAGAATGTAAGAGGACAAGGTGCAATTTTTTTTAAGCATAAAGATAACTGATAATGTGAAGTTCCTGAACAGGAGGAGGTAAAAGAACTTCTAAAATTCATTAAAAGTCTTGAGACAAAGAATTAGAGAGAGGTCTGGATGGTCCTAGGCCCTATTTCCTTCCTGCATTTGATTTCTTAGGGAGCTGGCTCAGTTGCTTTAAGACAATATGCAGACAGAGAAGGCCTTGGCCTGACTTCCTCATTCCTGGCAGACAAGGGCCCTGAGTATGTATCATCATAAGCGGTGTTTCTGGGTATGAAGACCCCTTGAGGATAGATTTTTTTTTTTTTACTCAAGTGTCCCCCAACCTCTCAGGCTAACTTGTAAATATGTAAAGCAATGGGGTGGGTTTAGGAGAAGCTGGTTCTCTCTTTAAGATCCCTCCCCATCCCCCATCATATGTCCCACCTCTAGCCTAAGGCAGGCCTCATCTGCTGGAACCTTGGCCTTGACACATGCCAAACACCTATGTCTAGTCTATGCTATGCAAGATTGGAAATGCACAGGATTGCATGGGTGCTGTGACTCCTCTGCTTTTAAGTTTCCCCCCCCCTAACAAATCCTAGGTTATATCTGTGGCACTAAATTTGTGTTATCTGGGACCCCCTAGTAGGACTATTTCAGAATTTCACTGTAGCAGATAAAATGGTCAAATCACCTGCCTTGCAGATCACTTGCAGTTGTTCTACATTATTTTTGCTATAATTTTTGTTATAGATTTTGTGGCCATTTTATATAAAATCGTTCCATAATTAGAGCAATATTTCTCAACTCTACTTCAAACTGGTGAATAATGCAGATCCTCTACCAGAAACCCAGAAATGAGTGAGGGACAATGCACAAAAAGGCAGAGAAAGAAAACTAAAACAAAAAACCAAACTTGCAATGCTCTTGCTGAAAAGGAAGTGCTCTAGGTTTTATTATATCCCAATAGACAGATGACCATAAAATAACTCAAGAACTGAAAACACACAACTGAGTCTTTCTGAAAAATTAAAGTGTTTTTTTTAAATATTGGGGGGAGGTGAGAGAGAGGGAGAAACAGAATCCGACGCACGCTCCAGGCTCTGAGCTGTCAGCACAGAGCCCAATATAGGGTTCGAACCCCTGAACCACGAGATCATGACCTGAGCCAAAGTCAAACACTTAACCGACTGAGCCATCCAGGTGCCCCAAAAAAGTCAAAGATTCTTAATTTTTAACTAAGAAACAAAATAGTCAAACACTTGGTTCTATCTCCCACTTGCTGTATTTAAATTACCCATTGAAAGAAATCCCAAGATATCCCAGAACTGTTTAATCCTACCTACCACACAATTTCTACATCTTCCGAAACTTTGTATTTAACATAAGGATCAAGCAACTTAAAGTTTCCTTTCTTCTGGGTCAGCAACATTATCTCACTTTTAGGTCTAGAAGTCTACCCTTCTGGATGCTAATAGCATAAGAGATCAAGCAAGATTCATTCAAACTTAGAGAAAACACTTGACTTTTTTGTACCTCCCCCCGCCCTTACCAGAAGCTCTAGGAAGGGGGTATATAACAGGTGCTGGGAGTAACGAATGACACTGTGTGTCAAAGTGATACCTGCAGCCACCGCAGGTTTCCACAGTCACAGCCATGGAGGGGGTAACATGAATTCCTTAATAGGTCTCAAATATTCAAATATCAGCAATAAAATTTGTTGATCAAATGCCAACTACATATTTGGGGATTTGTTATGAAAGCTGTTAATTGGTATATGATCAGACATAAATTGCTTTTAAAATAATCTGACATTTCTGTCCTAAATCATCATGTCACATTCAGCTCTATCATGGTAGTTTATAAGAGGAGAACATAAACATGACACAATTTGTCAATAAAATCTAGTACAGTAGAGTACCATATGACACGCCATAAGACTGGAGAATGAAATCAACAGCCTCAGATTTGAGGCTGATGGCCAACTGCCATAAGAAATTTTCTGTGACAACAGCTTAAAATATTCTTAAAGCCCACTTAAATACAAGCATATTTTACTAAGTATTCCTTCAGTGGAATAATTAGAATGTGTTTCCCCTCTCCCCAAACTAAGGAAATTTAATCCAATGTATATTACTAAAAATATGATGAAAGAATAAGGTGTCTACAGAAACAAAATGTTATCTCCCAGATACCTGATGAAAAAATACATATTTCTCAAGGACATCTTGATTTTATCGAATTGCATAGCCATATTCATGGGAATGAAGGAAGTCAAATTATCACATCGAGTTATGGAAAGAATTATCTCAATCATTTTATAGTAGAATGCAAAATGCTGTGTTTTATGTATTCATTTTAATGGCTTTAATTGATATATTTTTCTTGCTTTCTCTTTCTGGCTTAGATGAAGAGCTAACCCCAAATGGAATAAAGAACACTAGATCATGAATGCACCAGATGTCTGATGCAATATGTAAAACCTGTCACAGGAAGTAAAAGTTATTTTTAAAAGAATATTTGAGTATATAACTCCTATTCATCTTTTTTTTCAGACTATACACAGACTTTTATATAAATTATAAAGGGTGGTTCCATAGATGAAAGCTGTTTGTAATTTGTAGAGACCATTTTCTTGTCAACTTGGTAGTCTTGCTCATAGCCGTTTCATTATTAGGCAAACCAATTAAGTGTGCTCAGAGTAAGCTACATATGCTAAGTACACAATTTGTATAAAATTCTAATCTGTCCATTACCTTTATACCAGTGATTTTTCCCCCTGACTTGAAGTAGTAGGTTCATTTTTTTTAATAAGAATTTTGTGTTAAAAATGGCATATTGAAATGCCTGACATGAGAATTCTCAAACTGTCTTAACTAGATTTTGGCATTTAATAAGCTGTAAACTGCTGAAGCTATTTGCAGATGAAGTCTCATTTTTGTCCATCAGCAGGGGGCTGGAAGCATAATTAATTGAGTGAAAGTTAAAAGACGGACAGCACGGTTACATTTATGCAAATATTGCAGCAGAACATCTAACGGAAGAGGAAAATAGCTTACAACCAATTGGTTTGGTTTTGGACCAAAATCCACAGGGTCCATTTAAACATTGCAGACTGTGCATCTGACAATTAAGACCTAGTGTTTTTTAATACTAGTTGTGATGGTAAGAATAGTAGGCAAAAAGTCAAAGTCCAGAGAGACGATTCTATTTCTGTGCTCATCTTTTTTACCTCTCATGAATGTTAAAATATCCTTGCAAAAAATCAAAAATCAAATGATGCATGTGTGTGCAACCATATGCCAGGCTCTGCTGTTTGTTTCTTTTATTCATATCCCAGGCATATGTACCCTTGCACACCAAAGGTTCCATTTAATTAAAGTTAGTTAAAAGCTTAGACCACAGAGATCAGGACAGCTGCTTGAGATATTAACCTGGGTGCCGTCCGGGGACAGCGTCAAGCCTTTGCTGGTGCTCTGTCTCCTATTACATATTTTGGTGGGGTTTTTCCCAGTAGCTGTTTGCCTCAGAAGACCACTGACTTTTCCTTAAATGGTTGGGAAACATTAGCTTCCCCAATGATCACAGGAAATTTCAAATTGAAATTTTGCATATTCCTCATCTGTATGTTCTTCCTCGTGACTGTAAGGATGTGCATGACTACCTTAGTGATTGATTTTTGACTAGTCCCTTTGTGTGTGCTTTTGATTTGTTGGCTATTCAGCAAAATACTGCTTCCCATGGAGAAATTTTTTAAGTACTCTTGTTTTTTTTCCCCTCTCCTACTTCTGTACTTAGGGCAGGTCTAGTTTAGGTTTTAATTCTATTTTTTTTTTTTTAATGCCACAGAAGATAGATTTGTTAGTAAAACAAAACAGGGTTCTGTGTATGTGTCACAATTCTATAGGTCTCTCTCTTTGGAGAGCTGTAAAAACACAACTTTTAGAAACTTTGGAAATATCCTTAATTTCAGTTAGAAATATTATTAAACCTGTTTGACATTTTAGGAAATAAAGTTTAATCCTAAAGATAGGATATTTGGGGTGCCTGCAGGGAAAGATTTTAAAAACAAATCAAGACAAAATGTCCATGGCATGTTCTCAGTGAATGAGTATATTTTTAAGGAATGTAAACTCAAAGGTTTGTAAATGTTAAAATAAGGGAGTGTAAAAAACCAACTTCCAGTAAATGAATCCACATAGAGACCTTCCAGACTCCATTGAACTTCCCATATATTTCATGAGATTTTATTGTTTTCTTCCTTTAACTCTAGATGTTAAGCCCATGTTGAAAATACTGTTTGTATATGGTCACTTTTGTAAACTTTTTTAATCTGCAAACTTCAAATGTAGAATATGATTACAGATTTCTAGTGTCAAACACTTTATATCTCTAAAATTACATGTCCCTTTATAGGTATATAGCTGTTGTATACATTGTTTACAGTCCAGAGATTTATATTCTAAAGAGTGATACTGAAGTTTTTGATCAATACTTCCTTTCAGATATTAATAAAGTTTGTAAAATTTTAGTTTGAACACACTGAACAAAACAGATCCTAATTATGTAATACACTTATACACAGACTAGATCCAATCCTGAGAAGTTTTGTTTGCTTTAAGTGGAGAATCAAGGAAATGGTTCTAAAATTAACCCTTTTAAAGAGAAATATTTGTCCAAACAAAAAGAATTTTTCATTATCCTAGTCATTATCATGCCTATATACTTAGAAAAAAAAAAGTGAGATTGTGTTGGGGCGCCTGGGTGGCTCAGTTGGTTAAGCGTCTGACTTTGACTCAGGTCATGATCTTACAGTTCATGAGTTTGAGCCCTGTATCTGGTTCTGTGTTGACATCTCAGACCCTACAGCCCTCTTCAGATTCTGTGTCTCTCTTTCTCTACCCTCTCCCTGCATGTGCTCGCTCGCATGCTCACAAAAATAAACAGTAAAAAAAAAAAAAAAAAAAAAAAAAAAAAAAAGGTAGAAAATCTAAATAAAAAATTCTTAAAAAAAAAGTGAGATTCTGTTAAAGTGAAGCACAAAATTTTTATGTGTGGTGGTGGTATTTTAGGCTTTCAATAATAACTTTTATACTGGTAACTTATAATAGCTTTAGATGTATTGAGAAACGCCTGACATTATCATTCTAAAATTTAAGTTGTCTAATAACTTAGTAGATCTCTTTTCATGTAAGACAGTTTAGTGTTTTATAATGCGAATGTTTCATTCTATAAAGGAAGGGTAGAAGTTGCCTTTGTTGAACTAGAAACTCTTTGGCTAAGAAACAAAAAACACGGTTGCCAACAAAGAAATTTTCTGCTTCACCTAGAGGTATTAGGAAGGAACTTTTTTGTTACTGCCTTTTGTATCTTTATTTCTATATACTCTAGTTACTAGAGAATTTTTTCCAGGATATAAAAGATAAGATAGCAAATGGGAATTAAGTTAAATGCATTCAGAAAACATTTCTCTTAAGAATAAGAAAGCAACTATTTGAAAAGAAAAAATTACGTGCTAGTTTAAATGAATTCACAAACTATTTTATGCTTTAGAGTCATGCCCCTTGTTTCTTGTTTTCAAGGATTTCAAAGAGATAAATTTAAAAACATGTATAATTTTAGAGTCTTAGTAGTAATTAGTCAGCATATATGTTACCCTTAATGATTAATAAATAGAAAAGTTTCTAGCCTAAGGACAAGGAAAGAAAAAAGAATCAACCAACATCTGTCTTTTAGTATATATCCCTCTGGGATAAGTACCAGTTAAAACTACTAAAAAAGAACGGCAATAAAATTTCTGCTGGTTGTGAGTTAGTCAAGCTTGTAAGCCCTCTTTTCTTGGAAACCTCATGAAAAAAGGAACATGATAAACACAAAACCACTTCTAACAAAGTTGTTTGCCAAATTTACTCTATCAAGGTAGAGTATGAAATGTTACAGACAGCATGTTGTGATAGGATTAAATATTACACTTATGGGAACAATTAGATTTCTGTATTTACTTTATTGAAGCTAGAGTGTTTCCAGAAGTAAATCTGAGAAGAACCAAGTGCTGAGATTTTTCATTGCTTTTCTATTTGGCCATCTCGAATTATACAAAATGGACATGAATAGGCAATGGATTATAACACGTAAGCCTAAAAATGTGAATGGGTTATAGAAGTCTCCAAATTTGCTTCACAATATGAAGGGGGTATAAGCCTAGAAATTCATTTTATAGATTTATGATATCTTGACAAAAATGGTCTATCATGTCTTGATAAAAATTGTCAAATCCTTTTTATTCGAAACTGAGCCAATGGCTATAAAAATAACATTCTTCCCTTCTGGTAGAAACACATATAATGAATGAGAGAAGAGCAAATATGTTTGCGTATTGGTCAGTTTCTTTTCATATAGGAGAAATACAAGCCTCAGAAATAAGAGCTTTCACGTACTTAACATACCAAACAGTGTACCAAGTATATTATAATCATCGTCTGATTCATTTAACTTTACAAAGGAAAAAAACATAAAAAAGGTAAAATAGTGAGGTTTAAGTATAAGGAAGAGGCAGGATTTGAACTCAGATGTGTTGGATCTCAAAGTTCAAGCTCTTAAATAGAATAAGAGCTACCAATGGCATGTCCCTAGTGGGGAATCAGTCATTTCGCTCGCGTAGGCAATTACCTATGCTTCATAAGTTTGTAAACATTGTCTTATTTCTTCTTCCTGATTGAATAAAAGTTATGTAGTGAGAAGATCAGTCATTAGAATTTTGTTTGAATTCTGGCCATGACACTTATTAGTTGAATGAGAGGGAGTGAATGACCAATTATTGCTTTTCATAGAGGTTATGACATTATAGGAAAACTGAAGTGCCTAACTATGGTCTAAGTTCTCTTGATAGGTTTTACTTGTCTCAGGGCTTGATGACAGTGAGGCAGGCAGATAGAAATACAAGACCTATGCCTTCACTGAGCTTATAGTCTAGAGAAAGAAAGCAAAAAGTGATATTCGAAATCCATGCAGCCCAAGAGACAGGAACCTAAATTCAGAGTTGTAGACTCTCCAGTCAAAAGAAC
The DNA here is from genome assembly GCF_007474595.2 of Lynx canadensis. Taxonomy (NCBI): domain Eukaryota; kingdom Metazoa; phylum Chordata; class Mammalia; order Carnivora; family Felidae; genus Lynx; species Lynx canadensis. The sequence goes on from NC_044303.2 coordinate 45,714,513, forward strand.
ATATCCTAGAAAGAATAGGTCCCGGCTCTGGTGGAAACATTCTTAGTTATGCCAATATGCTACTCATGCTTTCAAGGAACTGGCAGAAGACAGGAAGAATTCATGATGCAGAAATACTGGAGTTTGAGACTAGAAAGTAAACCAGAAATCATGGAGTCAGCTTACAGGGTAACACAAACACCAAAGGCAGGATGGGTAGTGAAAGTAAAAATGTGCAGACGTGGCAGAAAGAGAAAATGAGCTTATGCTAGGTACTATTAGTGAAATACTGATGATTTTCTAGTTGATGGTTTAAGGTTAAATACCGTCTCCAAGCAACTTGCTGTTTTCCTTCAACTAGAAAATTTTAACTATGAATATCTAGAGCTAGTAAGTGATACAAAGGAAATGGGTGCAAAAAAAGGGGAGGATCGTTTGACACGTGGTATATCTTGATCCACGCTTTAGTTAACATTTTTTCATGATAGGAAAAAATGTATCTGGATTATTGGTAAAATTTAAGTGGAGGGGTACCTGGGTGGCTCAGTTGGTTAAGCATCTGACTCTCGGTTTCAGTTCATGTCATTACCTCACGGGTTCGTGGGTTCAAGCTCCTGTGTTGGGCTCTGTGCTGACAGTTTAAACAGACATTTGGAGCATGCTTGGGATTCTCTCCATCCCCCCTTTCTGCCCCTCCCCTGCTTATGCTCACTCTCAAAAATAAATTTTTTTCAAAATTTAAGTGGAAAGATCATGAACAATAGTAATAGCCTATGATCATGATCCTGAATCAAAATCCTGATTTTGAAAACTATGGATTATTATAATTCTACTGTAAGGTGTTAGGAAATTTACTACCGAAAAAATTAAGTGAATTAGAATCATTCAGGATAGATATGAACTACACTCATTGTTGTCATGCCTTAAGAAGTTAAATCCAGAAAGAACAAGTTATTTTCCATAATGATGGTTTCAGGTTTGAAGTTCTTGTATATGTATATTGGTTACTCTTGGAACTTTTTTGAAAACAAAAATGCAAGTTGGGACTTCATGGCATTGGAACTCAGTCAACATTTGTTTTACTTAGACAAAAGATAGATGGTTTCTAGTCTGTAAGAAGTTCTTCAATTTTCATTCCCCTTCATTTCTAGCCTTATGCCTTAAGAAAATCAGTCTCTAGAAGTCCCATTTTCAAACTATCTCCCCATAAAGAAACTGTTAAGTTGTGATATGCTAACAGGAGACTGACATCAGGGTAGCAAGGGAGTTGAATGTATTATCACGTGTTCCTATATTGGCATTTCTGGAAAGAATCTTGAATGAAAAAGCAGAGACCCATGAATAGCCTAGGAAGTTCCGGGACTCAAACCCATCTTTTATTTGCAAAGCAGTATCCTGGGATCCTGAGCAGAACAAAATGAAGCAACATCTTCAGCTTACCTCTGAGGAAGTCCAAGCAATTCTGAGAGAATATCTAGCAAAGGAAAGGGAAAATATACAATGGAAAAAAACAACAAACACGTATTTCTAATTGGATCAAGATAATAGAATTGAGACGTATAAGGTTGTAGTGTGTATATGTTAATCCATGCATATATGTATACATACACACAATGTTATGTCAAAGATTAAACATGCTTTTTGCTAAGGGTCTTTCAGTTTTAACAAATGCTCACTTAATTGGCTTTCGCTAACTACATTATCAAGAACGTATAGTAGCTACATACGTCTTGATAACTACATTATCAAGAACGTAGAGAGCTCCTACACCAGCTCTTCATAGATGACGTACCGTCATTTCAGATCTACCTCCGTTAGGCATGAAGTTAAATATGGTACAATGATTCAAACTCCAGTGTTTAATACTTACTATAACTGAATAAGATTAGCTTTCTAGACTTATCCTTTCTATATAGACTAAACACGTCCTAAATTGCTAAGTAATTCATTAGAATTTAACAGCTTTAATGAAGTAAAAGCAAATGCTTCATTCTAGTTTCTATGATTAGAGTGCTTTGCTTTCGGACAAAATAGAAAATTACACTCAGTCCATTTATAGACAACCAATCTACTGCTGCTTGTGGAAAAGCAATAAAACATTCAACATGAAAAGAGCCACACATCTGGTGCGAGGCTCTAATGCCTAAGTGAGCAAGCAAGAAATTATTATAAAAAAGAAATCTATTGTGTATTTATGGTAAGCACAGTGTATCAAAGGCCACTGGTGTAAAAAGCTGAACAGGTATATGATTAAGAGGACTTTGCATTCACTAGAAGACTGTTTGTTTAGAAATCCCTCACCTACTTTCTACAACTTCTGTTGAATAATCTGGAGACCAACTAATAATTCCATGATACTTTAATACTAGTTTCAATTTTCTAACTGGCTTATCTAGCTTAAATGCTTTCCATGGGTTTACAGAAGAAGGATATTGTTCAGATCCCAAAAGGTGCTGAAATGGGAAGATTCTCCCCCTCACAGCACCTGCTGAAGCTCCCCAAAGATTTAATGATAGAAGGGTAAAGGGATAGATTATAATTTATATAACCATTTGTTATTACATCTTCTGACAGAACTCCTGATTAATACAATAAACATGTTAATAGCTAATATTGACTGAAAGCTGCTAGGTAGCTGACCTGACCCTGCCCTATATACTTTATATAGGTTATATAATCTTCATAATTTGAGGATGCTTTTTCAGTCTCATTTTGTACACAGAAACTGAAACTGAATTCTATCCAGTTTCCAAAGTTATTCAGGTTATAAAAAGCAGACCAAACTCTTATCTATTGCACTAATACTTGTTAAGTATATTGATACCCTGTAGCTTTACGTTTACTTCTTTTCTATAGGAGGCATGAAATGGTGGGCTTAGAAACTGTTCTGAAGTACAAACATCAAAGAGAAGGATCTAAGTAGTCTAGAGCAGTGATGTCCCATTACGTGCATCAAGCTTTATTGACAATTTTGGCACTGCCTGGTAACGCTAGCCACTAGCAACATGTACCTATTGAGAATTTAAATCCTCGTTATGAAATACACATGAAAATTTAAGTAAAAACTATCTGAATAATGATATTACTTACATGGTATAGTTGGTACACAAGTTCACATAAGAAGTTTATGATGCCACCTTTGAACTGAAATAGTAGATTTTAAAAGCTTACAAGTATTATCCCTACTCTTTGGCTATGCTACATTTAGGCTGTCTAAAAAAGAAATTAAGAAGTATTTGCTTCCTTCTGTATACTTTACTATGTTATTATTGGCTAACAAAAGGAATCCTTTCATGTGTAGTATCATGCAACTCCATCCTTTCCATATTCTATGTGGAAATAACTCATGCATGTGTCATACATATCCTATTACAGTAGAAAATAATAAAGTTATCTTCTGCCTTCCTTTTCCCATGACAAATAACACAAGTTATTGTGCTCTACTTAGAAGCTTACTTGTAGTCTTCCTGTTTGGTAGATTTGGTAGTTCTATTTTATTTAGTTTCTAGAATTCAAATTAGGATATATATAAGAAATGGTTAATACAGTTTATCTGTGCAGAGTTTTATTATTGGATTAGGTAGAAATATTAATGTTTTGAGGAACAATAGTAAGCAAGAGGTAATATCCAATGGCCATGTTTAATCTATCCCTTAGTGAACATGCCTTATGGTGACAAGAAAATATAGATTTTTCCAAACTCTTTCCTTTGTTACGTAACTTAGACACAGGCTGCTAGACCAACAATGTTACTCATAAGCATAACAATTGTGACCATGAATAAATAACGAAATTTAAAATCAAAATAAAACACCTCTTCTTCCCCTTCCTATGAACAAAAGGTGAGGTCCTAAAAATCATAGCTGCAGAGGTCAAGCGAGATTAAAAAAGAACAAATCTAGAAACAAAGCAAAATCACCAAAAGCAAAGCATTTGAAAAGTATTAAATACATACTAGCTCGGGCGCCTGGGTGGCGCAGTCGGTTGAGCGTCCGACTTCAGCCAGGTCACGATCTCACGGTCCGTGAGTTCGAGCCCCGCGTCGGTCTCTGGGCTGATGGCTCAGAGCCTGGAGCCTGTTTCCGATTCTGTGTCTCCCTCTCTCTCTGCCCCTCCCCCGTTCATGCTCTGTCTCTCTCTGTCCCAAAAATAAATAAACGTTGAAAAAAAAAAGTTAAAAAAAAATACATACTAGCTCAAATTAGGTATTCTGATAAAAATAAGAGAAAAGTTATGAAAAAATCAAGGAAGTTAAAAAACAAAACTATAAATACCTATAAGCTTGACTCTCAGTATAATTATAAGGGCATACAAAAATCTACATAAACATTTTGTGAGCAATTTAAAACACAAGAGAAAAAAGGAGTTATACTTTGTTGATACTTAGATCTTCCAAATTCCAACAGAGCAAACTGCCAACAAGACACAGGTGCATAAAAGATGAACAGGTGAAAGAAATAAAATGTTATTCTGAAGAAAATATTATCTTTGTCCATTATGTATTTACCTTAGGACACATTAGCACATCTGTTATGTATTTACTAGAGATACTGGTTCATATGAACAACTCTTAAGTTACAATTCCAACTCTACCTTCTTTCTTCCTCAGATCTGTGTATTGCACTGAGGTATAATGTCTGAGTTAGGAATAAATGCATTATAAAGAACTTCACTGGGAATTTCACTAGGAGTCTGATTCAATTAAGAGGCTAAGTTGAACATTTAGAATAGACAACAGTATTATGGGTTTTTGAAATAACGTTGTTGTGTTATTTTGGGGTTTGAATCTACCCACTAGTCACTCCTCTTGATAGCTCCTTTAAAGGAATTTTAATCGACCCTAAGGAAGAGTGCTACAAGAACACACTGAACTCAGAGAGACTGGGTACAAAGCAAGCCCTGAAAGGAATTAGCAAGGAGACGAAACTTAAAAGAAGTAAAATCTTTTACTGTTTTAAAAACTCTTTCAGTTCTTACCCTCCAGTACCTATCAACTTCATTTTGTAGGAAAAAATACACACAATGGCAAAATTAATGAAAATTTACATTATTTATGTAGTACAATCGAAAAGAAGCAGGCCTTGGAATCTAAATGTAAAGACGCACCGGATCTGTCACTTTTGGACTCCTTGACCTTGAGAAAATCCTTTAAGTTTCTCCATTTGAAGCTCTGAATTAGGTGATTTCTAAGAACCACTCTAGCTTTAACTATATGTATGTGAGTATATATACATGTAGGCATGAACTCCTACAGGATATATAAACCCTAAAATTTAAATATGTATATAAAAATACATATTTATAGTAAGTAGATATTTAGGTCTATATTAACCAAATTTTATACAAGAAAAATAAGTTTTAAACATTATCTCACTTAAAATCATGATTTCACATACATGAGTCAGATTTCTGCACAACACATACACAGATCTTTTAAAAAATCATTCTACCATTTGAACTTCATTTCAATTTCTAAGTCATAAACTTTCTACATTTTCTGCATTCTTCTAGAACACAATTTTTATGGCCATTTATTCCATCATACGGATTTAACCAACACTGGCATCACACTAATTTAGCCAATTCCCAGTTGATCATCTTCCAATGGATAGGAAGGATTTTTTTTTTCACATTTCACTACTTAGTTTGGTTTTACTTTTTCTCTAACCACATGGTTCAAGATAATCCTGAACTCAGTCACATTCTAAGCTCCTAGGTCATCTGAATGTATTCCATAGTTTTTAAACCAGACCAAGAAGTTTTCTCCTATAAAACACCAAATTAGTAATTATAATAATCACAACAACTTCCTGACTTTGACACTGGCTACAGTTACTTGGTTGATGCTTGCATATCTGACCTAACACAGGACAATAAGCCCTATACTGGGTATGTAGGTTCTGGACTAAGAAAGGACTAGGTGAGTACCACAGAAAAAGATCTCTGAAGCTGAGAGATGCAAAACTCCCAGGCTGTGGCAGCCACGTGTGTGTGTGTGTGTGTGTGTGTGTGTGTGTGTGTGTGTGTGTGCGCGCGCGCGCGGGCACAGTTTGCAGGTGCCGAGAGAGAGATGGAGGGAATGAACCTAGACTTTTGGTAATACCCAAGGGCCTTGTTTTAGGTTTTATTGACCCTTAGCTGTATTTCTGGTCTTGATTGTGAAATATGCTTGTGCTTTTATGCCAGCTGGAATGGGAATGGGGGGAAGGGGAGGAGTCAGAGAAGGATTTGTGTATAAGATATTTACATGTAAAAATGTGTTAAAAAAAAATCATGTATGTGTGTATATATATCTATACATATACATGTATATGTATGTGTGTGTGTGTGTATGTATATATATATATATATATATATATATATATATATATGAAACCAGATGTACAATTTTGGTCCAGATAAAAATGAGTAATGCTCAGGAGAAGAGGGTGAATTTAAAGCCAAACTTTAGAATACCATATACAATTAATTTTGTAAACAGACTTTATAAGTGTATTAATACCAAGGGGCAGAAACAATTCAAAATAATCTTTGAAAGTACCAAATTATCGTCTACATTATTTCAGAAGTCGTCCCTCCAAGAAACTGATGGAAAATTCTCCAATCAGTAGGTAATTCCCTACTGATAGATTTCTGAACTATAACCACTTCCAGTAATTTGTTGCCAAAGTCAAACACATGGGATTCTACTTTTTGAAGGAAAGGTCTAGAGAAGGTAGAAATTTTTTTTTTACATATGAATTTCAGAAACTTGATTTTGGGGGGAAAAGAAGACAGTGATACGCAGTAGCTGCATATAGTATTAACTGAAACCAAAATTGCAAATCTGTATTTTGAAATTACTTAAGTACCAAGGAAAACATCACTATTGTTCTAGCAGGATAGGCTATTTTCCACAAACAGACTGATAGAAGAGGAAATCGATTTTGACATCACATTAAAATAGCTTGTGGAAGCATAGTTTTGCAGCATGTTCTCAACAAAAAGACATTTCAAGAAAACAAACTAGAGGCTATATATTTGCGTATGTTTTACTGCATTTCTCTTAATACAAGAAGGGTGTGATTTCTGTAACTTTAGAATAAGTCTCTGTAACCATTGCCATATACCCCTGGTTCTGTTTTTTCAATTATTAGATACAGACTTGAACAGAGCACATTGTTTCATAGATGCAGTGTTCCAACGAGATTTCTGATTTTAATATAAAAAAAAATCAGTTTCAGAAGAAGGTCCATGAATTTAATGAATATAGTAAATTAGATCTCCTAGAAAGTCTACCTTTCCTGGGCAGTCACCCAGGGGCCAGCCCCACATCTATATTATCGGACTTTGCATTCATGCACATAGTTGAATGAATACACTTGAGTAGACATATGGCCCAGAATAAAATAATTAGATGTATTCAAAATACCACGTTGCAAGGAAAAACACTGAAATTGATTCTAAGAAGTGCGTAGACTTAACTCAGTTTTTTTTTCTTAATTTTTCGACTGGGATCACAATAATATAGGACAGAATTAGTAAACACAAATATATATTAAAAATATTAAGAAAAAAAGTCTTACAAAATCATTAGCCTAAGTATTATAAAATATAATACAAAATAGGAAAATCTAAGTACTGATGATGGCCTACTAAGTGGAACGCAGGAGTCACTAGTGGGACAGGACCCACAACATTACTCTGAAGAATGACACATGCATTCCTGTTGCTGAAACTCTGCTCAGCCCTGGCTGCTTCACCTCGCAAATCTGTTGCTCAAAGCTCCCTGCAACTGTAAAATATTCCCATATATTTCTAACAAGTTTTGCTTTAAAACAACAAAACAAACAACAAATTAATGATTTATTTTTGACACAGAGAGAAGCAGAGCAGGAGCAGAGGAGGAGCAGAGAGAGAGGCAAACACAGAATCTGAAGCAGGCTCCAGGCTCACAAGGCTTGAACCCATGAATCTTGAGACCATGACCTGAGTAGAAGTTGGAAGCTTAACTAAGCCACCCAGATGCCCCCAACAAGTTTCACTTTTAATTTAGGACAATCAGAGCCTGCTTTTCCTGCCCACAAATCAGATCTTAACCAACTTAATCCTTCTCAGGACTCACTAATTTTCCTCATTTCTTTTGATTCTGCCAAATACATTTGTATGCCTGGAAATTCAGATAAAGTAAACAAACAAAAAGGTTAACAGTAATTCCTCATTCTGTGGGCTGACATGTGCTATACCATATTAACAGTTATGGGAAGCACAGTAACTCTTCTATCACTGGCTTTCTACTCGGTTGTACAGTTTCAGACTAAAGAAGGCACTATTAGAAAGTTTTTTACTTGATTAACAATTATGGTTTATAAGAACTTAAACTGCTTCTATGCTTTGAGATAGGAAATTTTAGGAGTTATAAATAGATCCTGGGAAACCACAATCTCTTTGGACCCATGTATACCTGTTGACATGAATATTTTACATATTAATGCATGTACTTATTCTACAAATATGTAATGCATTCTTATTAGAACCTTGAAAGACAACTCTGTAGCATCTGATAAATTATATAGGTACATATTAAAGATTACTTCTATTTTTAAGAACCATATATAGACCTATATCAAGGATATACATGGAAAAAGAACATACTGTGGAATCTAAAATCCTAGGGCTTGAGGAAAGAGATTATAGATGACAGAACTTGTTCTTTTTACTTCCACACAGTTACAATTTCTTTAAAATTGGAAAGAAAAAAAAACATTGCTGAAACAACTTTAAGTTTTCTAATTGATTATTCTTTTTAAAGTTCAGCCTGTTCTCTTAAAATTCGGTCTTAAATTTAAGATGGTGTAAGGGTTATGGCCAAGTTCTGAGATAATTTAACCAATGTGTTTGTTCGTTACAACCATCATATGTCAACAATTGCTGACCCTTTAATGTTGACTCTTATTTTGGGAAGCCTAAGTAGTGACAACAAGCCAAATACAACTGACTCAGCGACTCAACTGATGATCAGTCTTGTTTTTCTAACAGAACAAGCTTATGTCCCAATGCACAGCTATTCCAGAGGCCTGTGTCTCCCTTTTTTGCCTCTACTATTCCCTACTGTCATTTGCATCCATTCAGATGGAGGAGAGAAAAGGCATGAGGTTGCACTGCCAATTCTTAAATATCCTAACCTAGAAATGGTACATACCATTCACTTTCACATTCTTTTCTAGAGATTCCCAGACCATACTGCAAAGGCAAAGGAACATGTTGTCCAGAAGTACGCCCTTTAAAGAGACTATACCTCTGGACAAGCGATTTTCAATCTCAGCCATATTAGATACACATTAAAAATGTTTTTCTTCAAATTTTTGAAGTTTGCTTTGAAAATAAAGATATTACAATAATCCTAAATTCATTACTGCAGGACAATTTGAAGATGTGGCCGAATGTAATAAGGCTTAATGACAGAAGAATTAAACACATATCTATGACCACTTTATATTCTGCTTTATACTTCACCCTTTCAGGGTGTGAAGAGTATTTTCTGCTCTTACTTGTTCAAAGGGTAATTATATCATTAATGTTCAATCTAATATGTATCTCTTATTAGCTAAGATGAAACAGTTATTTTCGGTCATTGAGAAGAGTAGGATGTATTGATTTCCTACAGTTGAAATGGCAAAACATTACCACAATATAGGGGAGAAAAATCAATCATGTATTTATAACATGAAAAGTTGTATACTACATATGTATAGAGATATCAAAAAATGAGCGCAATCTTGCATTTTTAAATCTGAAACATCTTCCTTTTCCTGATGTGCTTCATACACCAAAATATCGTTAAGTTTGTGAATGGAATGGCCCTCATTTATGTAATTTTACAAATATTTCCTTCGTGAGCACTTTAAAATTTACTTGATGGATTAAAAAGGTAGCTGCAACAGATATTTCAAAAAGTGTTTAATTAGAAAAACCACAACAGATATTATAGGCATTTAAGACTTGAGGCTTCATGCTGTATTCTATTTGGTGCAGAGTATAGGCTTCCTGATTTATTGACAGCTGCTGTGGATGGTTCTTTATTTTCAACTCATCCCAACCCTGGTCAAACAATACAACCCTCCTGCTTTTTTCAATATTTTCCTAATATCTCAGCTCATTTAATTCTATTGATCCACTGAAGAGTATAATGGCACTGAAACTAGAATTAATAGCACCTCCCTTTCCTAGTGCTAAGAGCTTTCCCATTGAGTCTGTGGACCATCACACGAAATCATAAAAGTAGACAAAAAAAGTAGAGTGACCTTTATCAGCTACTATTGTACTGAAAAATTCAGCAAACCTCAGAACATCATTTTCAGTTTTATGGCACTGTTTTCTTAAATAATAAGAGAAGGGGGAAAAAAAGGAACAACTGACCCCTGTTCAGCATTTACTTAAGCAGAATTGGCATTAATAGAGTATTCTGTCAAAAATTCAAGCTCAAGAAAATGTATGGCTTTGTCCACAGCAGCAGCTATCTTAGCAGATTGCACTGTCACTGCTTCACACAAAGCGCATTGCAACACCATTAGTGGACATAAATAATGCACAAGCTCTTATGCAGTACTCAGCTAAGTGCATGGAAACCTTGGGCTCCTGTTGTCAGAAATTCAATGGATTAGTACCTAGATTTATTTTAAGTCTGTAAAGCACTTTGTTCTTGACAGCGTTCAAAGTAGAAAGAGTGCTATCCTGAATGTGCATCTTAATACTGTCATTCTTGTCTTGTAAGAGTAGATGATATATGGGCTGCAATATTTCGTTTTAATATTTAAAGTTTTCACTGTGCAGATGCAAAGAAATATATTAATGCTTATCTGCTGTTACTTTATTGATCTGGAAGAGAACAAAGATAACCTGTAAAGTTTCACAGTGAGCCGAGTAAATTGCAGGCATTACAATCACATTTAGTAAAACAGAGACACAAATTATAAACATCCTAGGTCATCTTTAGAAAATAAGCACATCTGTATATTTAATTCCTTCTTCCTAAACACTGTATATTTAAAAGTACGTTTAAGAAAATTTTAGTGCATTTTCATCTCATTAGTCATATTTACAATGATATGGTTCCTTCAACTCTGTAACAGTATTGCTTCTTTTTTGAAGGTAAGTGATTTCACTGAATGAGAACTACATTAAATTTTTACTCCAAATTGTTTCCCCATAACATCAGAGATTGAGGGCAGTTTCTGCCTTTAGATACATTTAGGCTTTAAGTCTGATAATCTCCCATGCATCGAAAGGATAAAAGACACTCTAGTATAGAGGAAGAACACTTTTCTATTGATATTGGGGATGTAACAAAAGAACAGAGATCTCCCACATGAAGGTCAATCTTTCTGAATTCTATGAAGACATAAAAGCTTATTTTAAAATACTAACAGTTACCTTTCCACACAGCCTACATGGTCCATGAATTTTAATACAATTTGTTGAAATGTCACTCAATGAATTAACTACTCATTATCAAGCCCTAAGATTTTAAAGTTAAATATGTAGCTAATGACTATTTATAATTATATACATTAAACACATTTATTAAGCTACATGCATGATGTCATGTCAGACAATTCATATTTGACCTTAATATAACTCTTTCGTTAACATTTGAATTTTTCCCAGGATTATGAACACTTATTCTACTTATAAAGTTTATTGTTGAATAAAATGGAGAGGGGTTTATGTTCCATTATTTCAGAAGATAATCCAATCGTACTATTGAGAGCATTGTGATTTGTTGCTCATAAAGACAATATGGAAAACAAAAGGCCAAGACTATGTTTCAAGATGAATTGAATAGATCCTTAAATGGAAATATCCTGTTTTTCAGAAAAAGGGACTTAAAGAATTTTATATTGAGGAGCTAAAAACATTCAACCTAGTGAATTATTTTACTCCAATGCAGCTTAAACTAAGTTCAAAGACCACCAAATAATTTGCATATTCTCATCAATAGGTGGCGCTTTTCCCCTTTCTCATGGTTCTGATCACAGAATTCTGGTAGAGTTTAACTTTTTATCAAGTGTTATGAATTATCAATATTACCTACAAAATACTAAATACTCCAAATAGTTTAACATTAGTTTTTTAATTTTTTTACAAGCTTATAAGGATTTACATTATTTCAGGCTTTTAAAAAATGGTCTTCTAAGGCATCAAACTTTGCTACCAACAATTATACCTAAAGAGAGAGAAATCTTATTGTTTTACTCATAAGACATTCATAGATTGTCCCTCAGTTTCTTACTGTTTAAATTATTCCCTACATGTCTGAATAGAAAACTTCTGCAAGGTAGCATTATGGTATACCTGAAAAATAGGGCCTCTAAAAATATCGCTATCATGATAAATGTAGATTATGATTTAGGATATTTGTTAAAAAGAAACCTTATAAAATGAACCTTGAATATGTAGCAAATATTAATTGTAAGCAGAAACTTTCAGGGAAAGATACACTTTAAGAAACATCCATAGATGGTGGAAAGAAATCAAGTTCTTAAATAAACTGGGTCTTAAACTAAACCTGAGGATCACAGGCCATCTAAAATGGTCAGTGGTAGAGGATAAGTTTTTACAATTTGAAACAGATTTGTAAAAATATTTTTCAGAAAATCTATAAATGCACACTAAAAATACAGGTCTATGAAATGTTTTCCTTTCAATAAAAGGGTATTTGAAGATGATCGCCAAGTGACAGGTGGGTTTAAAATGGCTTATGAGGAACATGATCACTTCTTGACTAAAGTAACATTCATGCTTTGATTTTTTTTAATATCTATTTTCGAGAGAGAGAGAGAAAGGTAAGAGTTGGAGCAGGGGAGGGACAAACAAAGGGAGACACAGAATCTGAAGCAGGCTTCAGGCTCCAAGAGCTGTCAGCACAGAGCCTGATGTGGGGCTCGAACCCAGGAACTGCAAGATCTTGACCTGAAGTCTGAGGCTTAACTGGCTGAGCCACCCAGGCGCCCCAACATTAATGTTTAAAAAATAATTATACCTTGATTAATAACCAGTATTTGAGTGACAAAGGCACTATTTTTTTAGTTATTTTTTTTTTTACATTTACTAATTTTTGAGAGAGACAGAGCACAAGTGGGGGAGGGGCAGAGAGAGAGAGAGAGAGAGGGAGACACAGAATTCCAAGCAGGCTCCAGGCTCTGAGCTGTCAGCACAGAACCCCATGCCGGGCGCGAACTCACAAATTGTGAGATGATGACCTGAGCCGAAGTCGGACGCTTAACCCATGGAGCCACCCAGGCGCCCCAAGGCATTAGATATTCTAAACGCATAATTATAACACCTAGACTTTTCATTCCTATATTCATGTATCTGTTATTTCATTCATCTGTCTTCACTACTTTTTCTTCAGTTCAGTGGTAGTACTTGTTTTGATATATTTAGATAAGAAACTATTAACCTTACAAAATACTTTGACAAATATATAGCCAGTCAGAAAGGGGATGTAGATCCTCTACTCTCAATCTCCACTTTTTATATCATTAAGCTAGATAATTTAGATGAATTGTAGAACAAAATGTGAAACCTCACTATCCCACAGTGTGACCCTACTCCTCTAACTATAGCAAAAAGAAACCTTTTACAACTAAGTTTTACCAAAGTTTTTTTCTTCCAAAGAAATACTATTCTATAAGTGACTTTTGAGAAGTTCAGTGGTAGTCCCTTGTGGAGCAGGACTGCTCTCAGAACCTTTTGAGCTCTGTGAATGAGGATCCAACCACTTCCCTACCACTCAAAATAACAATTTGGGTTAATCTAGAATTCTCTTAATAGATCTTCCATTTCATCACCTCTTTCCTTCTCAAGGTAGAATTAGGTAATTCTAAATTCTGAAGAACTTTGTTTCCTTTGTTCTAGAAATTAAAGGCTTTTCTAGAAGTTACATTCTAGAATTAATGTTATTTTATGGTAATGATACAGCATGTGTTGATAGGAGGTACAAGGCACTACTTTTTAGGTATCTTAAGTTTCCTGTACTTTGAAGCTCTTGGGAGAACACATTATGTCATAGAGCAAAACTTTGGAAGGTTTATACATAAGCTATACTTTAAACAGCACGGCTCTTTGTGTAATTCTGGGTTGTGCTCATACAGAGCCTGACGTTAGGTAATAGTATGTGATATATCAAGTAAAAATTCTATACTCTACAAATTTAAAAGGATCACTGCAACTCTGATAAATGTCAAATATAAATAGTACTATGCTTAAACAGTCTTGAAGAGACAAAAACTGATATGACAGGCACAGCCCTGCATTATCAAGACAGCAGTGATAAAGTACAACACTTAAGTGGTTTTACTAACAGTTTAAGAGTTCTGGCAGAGTATAGCCTGGGTATAATGAGGCTTCTAAATGTTCACCTCATAGAACTTGCATTTGAAGAGATAAAGTACTTTACAAACTATTTGGTTAATCTTTACAGTATCTCTGAAGAATTATGAGCACCAACAGATTACACAGTGACAGCACTGAAATATTCAATCAATTGCCAAGCATCTAAAAGGGAGCCTTGAAGATTCTTCTTACAATGAAGTTTTTTGTTTCCTTTTAAATACCAATCCTCTAAGACCACGTTAATGTATTAAACCCTATAAAGAATCAGCATGCTGTGATTTGTTGGGTAGAACGAAAAGGAGAAAAGGCCTGGAATCTCAGTGTTTTGAATTTAATAGGTTAAATCAATAATCTCAACGCCATATTATGTGAATCTACAAAAGCAGATTTTCAAAAAAAAAAAATGGCATTGTGTACAACTGTGACTTTTAGATGCCTACACTATAGTCTACATTAATACCAGATAAGAATTTTAATCTTGCAGCAAATTAGTCTAATCATGTTATTAAATATCCCATTCAAGTGATTTCAGAGGCATATGGTTTGCATTGTATTATTAACAGCTCCTCAAAGGGCAGACAGCATCATCATCAATAGTTATTGATCACTTACTGTGTATTATTTGAGTTTTTGAAAGATCATAATGTTTCCAATTTGTTAAGCTAATCTTTTCTAGAATGTTTTCATGTTGACAAACCAAACTCATACCATATATGTATACATATGTCACAAATACTTTCAGTCCCCTGGACCAATAGAAGAACCATTTTAACAAATTTAAAGAATTATTCAATTGTGTATAATGATGAATATAAAAAAAAAAGCATAGAAGTGGTCAAGAACAAATACCTGTCAAGTTCTAACTTAGTAATTCTCCCACTTCTGTCTACCCAGACCCATACAATTAAGAAGCGTAATTTATTCTATTCTGAGCTAGGTTTTGCTTCTACCAACTCTTGCATCTCCAAAACCCAATACTCCAAAAGCCTGCTCTGAGCAGGATGACCGTGTGTAGTTGTACATTTTTTATTGAACTCTACAGACAGCCATTCACTTTGCAGTCTATGAGGACATATAGTGCACAGCCCTAGGTGGTGCCAAACTGCACAACTGCACACAGCAGCCTTATACCCACATCAACATCCTCCCATTAGGACTCCTGCAGTAGCCCCCTATTTCGTCTTCTCTCATTAAGCTCCTTCCCCAATCATTGCCCACACTATAGTGAAAGTGATCCTTTAAGAGCATACAGTACATTGTATTTTCCTATTCAAAATCCTTAAATGGTTTTCCATTTCATTTCAAATACAAAGTCCCTTTCTTTTCCTTTACTGTCTTTCCACCTTAAGTTTACTTTCTCTGGTTAACTTTTAAATCCAGAAGAACTCAATTCAAATGCCCCCTCACCAAAGCAGTACTATTAGACCATTCATTTTAAATGAGGAACTCTAGGGGTGCCTGGGTGGCTCACTTGGTTGAGCATTCAACCTCAGCTCAGGTCATGATCTCACGGTTTGTGGGTTCAAGCCCCACGTTGGGCTCTGTGCTGACAACTTGCTTAGAGCCTGGAGCCTGCTTCAGAGTCTGTGTCTCCTTTTCTCTCTGCCACCAACCCCCTCACTCACCCTCTGTTAAATAAATAAATAGATAAATAAATCTCTATTCCCTTCTCTCCAGTTATTTTATACCTCAACTATTTTTGTTGTGTCACTTGCTATAATTAACAATTAGTCTTAGACCCCAAAAATAAATATAATTTTGTACACACTATTTGTACACAGCAAACAGTAATACAATGAGTTATCAATGTTATTCTCTGGATAAGTAAAAGTTGAGCCCATAGTGGAAATCACTCCATTACTGTTAATGAAACTCTTAATTGTGTAGTCCATCAAGGCTTACAGAGTGCTTTTGCATTAATTTCTTCTGTAAGTTTCTACATTTTATGCATGGAACACAGAAAATGTTCTTATACTCATTTTACAGATTATGAAATTAAGATTCAATAATGCTAATTTCCTGCCCAAAGTCAGACAGGAAAACTGAGTTGTGACTTGAACTTGGGACTTTTGAACCCATTATCTAGGTATCTTCCTATCATAGTTATATTAAAGTTCTAAGCAGCAAAACAGTGGATTCCTTTGAATGGCCACACTAAGATACAGAAGCAGCATAGCATGGAATGTTCAGCCTAAAAGTAATGCATTAGTGCTATTATGAAGTATGCAACGCTACCAGTCTTACAAAATATAGATTACATTGTAATAAACCTTGAATTTAGTACTGAATTTGGACAAGTTTTTGAAAAGTGACTTTAAGAATTCATTTCTCAGTTGTTGAAGTAGTCTTCATACCAATATAACTCAACAGTAATATACGTAATATAAGAAGTGCATATAGCATACTCTGCCAATTACTTAATCTCATTTAAAACAGTTGTGTCTTTAACACCTGTCAAAAGCTTAGTTGAGACTTTTTAAGATCTTTGAGAAAGAAAGCGAACGAGCACATGGGAGTGAGCAAGCAAGCAGGGCAGGAACAGAGAGAGAGAGAGAGAGAGAGAGAGAGAGAGAGAGAGAATATCTCAAGCAGACTCTAGGCTCCAAGCTGTCAGCAGAAAGCCCGATGTGGGGCTTGAACTCATGAACCGCAAGATCATGACATGAGCCAAAGTCAGACACTTAATTGACTGAGCTACCTAGGCGGCCCAAGACTTTTTTTTCCTTTTCGATCAATTACACCTGAGAATCCAATGTGTCCAATTTACCATTCATATTTATATTCTATTTTCTCATCACAAACATTCAGTGTTTGTCAGAAATATAAATGAAAATTCTTGGGGCGCCTGGGTGGCTCAGTTGTTAAGCATCTGACTTCAGCTCAGGTAATGATCTCATGGCCGGTGGGTTCGAGCCCTACGTTGGGCTCTGTGCCGACAGCTCGGAGCCTGGAGCCTGCTTCAGATTCTGTCTCCCTCTCTCTCTGCCCTTCCCCTGTTCATGCTCGGTCTCCATCTCAAAAATAAACAATTAAAAAATTAAAAAATATATATAAATGAAAATTCTATTAGTTTGACCAAACTTTTGTGTATGTAATGCATGCATACAAAAATAAGGAGAAAAAAATTTTTTGAAAAAAATCCAAATGGGAAAATAATAAAGTAAAATCAAATACGTTATAGCCCAAATCTGTCACATAGTATACTTTAATTTAAAAAAAAAATCTTTATACTGGCACCTGGGTGACTCAGTTAAGCATAGGACTCTTGATCTCAGCTCAGGTCACGATCTCACGGAGTTTGAGCTCTGTGTCAGGCTCTACACTGACAGAATGGAGCCTACTTAGGATGCTCTCTTACCCTCTCTTCCCTCTGCCCCTCCCACGTGTGCTCTCTCTCAAATTAGAAAAAAAAAATTAATATGAGCACAAGATTTTGGGTTCTTATTAAAGCCAGCAACCCAAATTTTGGGCCCTTGTGCAAAATAAATATGTCTGACTCCTTGTTTAAAAGTTGTCATTAAGATGTATACACAAAACTTGTTTCCTTATTGTGTCCCTCACTCCTCTCCCATTTCCTCCTTCTTTCAACTTATTTTTATTTCCTATTTAATATGGTTTTAAGAACTAAATTTAAATAGACATGGATTTTTACCTTTTGTCTTTATAGTGTCCAGTGACAGTTTTAAAGGGAAATATCAGTATTTCACTCATATGCAGAATTACTAACGTGACCCAATTCTTATTTCTTTGGGCCCACTGCTAGAGGGTGCCTCAAGCTGGGCAAAAGAGACAAACCACACTCAGGATGATGAAAGAAGAAACAGGTATACCCCCTTGCCTCCGCCCCTGAGAGGCCAAAAGAGACGGGTTGTACTTGAGCCAAGGTTCCAACCCCTCAACCTGTCCATACCCCACTGTCCCACTTTACTCAAAGTAAAAATTCAAAAATAAGATTTCTCAAGTTATGTCTTGAAATACCTAAATAATCATTGTGACAGACTGTGATAATTTCATGTCCATGAAGTAACTTTTATTCTTATTACATTTGGCCAATATTCTAGATACACCTATCCCAACAGAGCCAAAAATACATATTCTAACAGAGAGGTTTAGTAATTGGCTCAATGTCTCACAAGTGGTTAATAATCTTCTCAGAATTTTCACCTCAAGTAATAAATGTTTTTGAATTCCATCTGATTTAGCCTAGAGGTCTATTTTTTCTACCTGTAGTGTAATACATGTGCCCACACATACACATTATGTATATACAGGTGTGCGTGTATATATACATTCATGCACTGTCTCAAGTAAATTTATGTACAGATTTGAATATATGTCTATAAATATACAGATAGGTGTATGTTTATGTACACACACATTTAAACAAATACATACACACAAAACTGTCCTGTAATGAATTTGTTTGGTAGTTTCACAGTACGTTGTAAGTTTACTCTTGTAAATACTCTTGTAAGTAAATCTTGTAAAATGAAATATTCTTTAGAAGTTCAAGATGAGTCTTTGCCTTAAGAGAAACTAATTTTAAAGTTTTGTCAACGTTCATACTTTTCTATTGCAACTAGATGACTTAAAATTCTAAAGACTTAAAAATTTAAGCTCCTGTCATCTTTCTTTATAATATTACATAACATTCACATGGTTATATTTGAAGGTATGGTCAAATTTGGACATGCATACATTCATACCTTTAAAAATATAACCAAATCTTAAATTTATAAAACATATACTCATTTTATAAATTTAAAATTTCAAACATACCCATATGGAAATATACCTCTTTTAGTTACGGTATTTAGAACAGATAAATTCATTGATACCATTTTTAACAACTTAGGCAGGGACAAGAATCAAAACTTCAAATGAAACAATGACTTGAAATGTAAGAACTAAAATTTGCACTGTATTTATAATGTATGCTTGGAAATTTGTGACACTAGAAAATTCATTCATTTGGATGGAAGTAAAATAGCTCTAGTATACCAATGGACTTTCATAATAGCTGAAGGTAAAATATGAACAGATTTCATATTTTTATAAATAAAAATATAACCACCCACCATGTAGCCTTTGCTTTGCTACAGTTTACCATAATCCACCAAAAGTCCCCTGACATGGACTTGTTCTGTTGAAGTTCTCAGTTAAGGGTAAGGTTTATTCTTGTAAGTGTGTGTGTGTGTGTGTGTGTGTGTGTGTGTGTGTGTGTGTGTGTGTGTACACATGTGCACACACACCTACAAGGTGGTGGTTGGGAGAACTAATGAAATTCAGTCTTGTACTGCACAACATATCCAAGGATCGGTGTTATTCCTACATTACAATACACACTGTCATGTCTAATTGCTTAATTATATTCTGACAGAATAGAATGTAGAAAGGGACAAGACCTGTTCAGTACATTCCCACTAATGTCAGCAATCTTGTTTAGAAGTTAACATCCTTCAATTCTGCAAGAATGAAATGTGTTCTACCTATAAAGAGTAAAAAAATGTTTAATGCAATTTGTGTACGGATATGTGGAGCTGCTTTAAGACATTTTTGTCAATGGGAAAAAAACCCAATAATTTTAGTTCTATCTTTCAAGAAGGGAAAATAAAGCCAGGAGTTTCAAGCTAAGCAAAATAACTTTGTCATGTCCATGTTTCAATTCTTAAAATGGAAACAAGAGCGTAATGCTTAAAAACTGTACTCAAGTATCTTGAGAACATATTTGAAAACCAAGGATAGGATGCTAAAGCAAAAAAAAAAAAAAAAAAAGCAAGCAGCTCATTTGGGAGGAGTATCATTAAGTTACTTGGGAAGTATTACTTTTTAAAATACTTTGACGTTCTGTTCACTTTTTAAACTATTAAAATGATGCATACATTGAAAATCTTTTTCTCCCCCCTTGGACTTGTGAAAAGTCCATCAGCCATGACATTCACCTCACCAGTTGGCATATTCACCTGTTTTGACTGAAAGTAACTTCTGTCATTTGCTCTCTGGCCTTTGCAACTTCATTCTGTCTTGATTTTCCAATTATCTTGACTATTGGTGTCAAAAGTAGCTTCAAAGAAGAAACATATTTATAATCTTTTGCAAACACTTTAAAGTCACTTGACTAAAGTCTGTCATTTAGAATAGAAGAAGAGATAAAGGTCTTCCCAAACAAACAAAAACTGAAGGAATTCGTCACCACTAAACCAGCCCTACAAGAGATCCTAAGGGGGATCCTGTGAGACAAAGTACCAGAGACATCGCTACAAGCATGAAACCTACGGACATCACAATGACTCTAAACCCATATCTTTCTATAATAACACTGAATGTAAATAGACTAAATGCGCCAACCAAAAGACATAGGGTAGTCAAAAGACATAGGGAAGTCAAAAGAAAGCTGGAGTAGCCATACTTATATCAGACAAACTAGACTTGAAAGGCTGTAACAAGAGATGAAGAAGGGCATTATATGATAATCACAGACTCTATCCATCAGGAAGAGCTAACAATTATAAATGTCTATGCACCGAATACCAGAGCCCCCAAATATATAAAACAATTACTCACAAACATAAGCAACCTTATTGATAAGAATGTGGTAATTGCAGGGGACTTTAACACTGCACTTACAGAAATGGATAGATCATCTAGACACACGGTCAATAAAGAAACAAGGGCCCTGAATGAGACATTGGATCAGATGGACTTGACAGATATATTTAGAACTCTGCATCCCAAAGCAACAGAGTGCACATGGAACATTCTCCAAGATAAATCACATACGGGTTCACAAAACAGCCCTTCGTAAGTATACAAGAATTGAAATCATACCATGCATACTTTCAGACCACAATGCTATGAAGCTCGCAATCAACCACAGGAAAGTCTGGAAAACCTCCAAAAGCATGGAGGTTAAAGAACACCCTACTAAAGACTGAATGGGTCAACCAGACAATTAGAGAAGAATTTAAAAAATATATGGAAACAAACGAAAATGAAAATACAACAATCCAAACGCTTTGGGATGCAGCAAAGGCAGTCCTAAGAGGAAAATACATTGCAATCCAGGCCTATCTCAACAGGAAAAATCCCAAATACAAAATCTAACAGCACACCTAAAGGAAATAGAAGCAGAACAGAAAAGGCAGCCTAAATCCATCAGAAGAAGGGAAATAATAAAGATCAGAGCAGAAATAAACAATATAGAATCTAAAAAAACTGTAGAGCAGATCAACGAAACAAAGAGTTGGTTTTTTGAAAAAATAAACAAAATTGATAAACCTCTAGCCAGGCTTCTCAAAAATAAAAGGGAGATGACCCAAATAGATAAAATCATGAATGAAAATGGAATTATTACAACCAATCCCTCAGAGATACAAGCAATGATCAGGGAATACTATGAACAATTATATGCCAACAAACTGGACAACCTGGAAGAAATGGACAAATTCCTAAACACCCACACGCTTCCAAAACTCAATCAGGAGGAAAAGGAAATCTTGAACAGACCCATAACCAGCAAAGAAATTGAATCAGTCATCAAAAATCTCCCAACAAGAGTTCAGGACCAGATGGCTTCCCAGGGGAGTTCTACCAGACGTTTAAAGCAGAGATAATACCTATCCTTCTCAAGCTATTCCAAGAAATAGAAAGGGAAGGAAAACTTCCAGACTCATTCTATGAAGCCAGTATTACTTTGATTCCTAAACCAGACAGAGACCCAGTAAGAAAAAAAAAGAGAACTACAGGCCAATATCCCTGACGAATATGGATGTAAAAATTCTCAATAAGATACTAGCAAATCGAATTCAACAGCATATAAAAAGAATTATTCACCATGATCAAGTGGGATTCATTCCTGGGATGCAGGACTGGTTCAACATTCGCAAAATCAATGCGATACGTCACATTAATAAAAGAAAAGATAAGAATCACATGATCCTGTCAACAGATGCAGAAAAGGCCTTTGACAAAATCCAGCAACGTTTCTTAATAAAAACTCTCGAGAAAGTCAGGATAGAAGGAACATAAACATCATAAAAGCCATTTATGAAAAGCCCACAGCTAACATTATCCTCAATGGGGAAAAACTGAGAGCTTTTTCCCTGAGATCTGGAACACGACAGGGATGTCCACTCTCACCACTGTTGTTTAACATAGTGTTGGAAGTGCTAGCATCAGCAATCAGACAACAAAAGGAAATCAAAGGCATCAAAATTGGCAAAGATGAAGTCAAGCTTTCACTTTTTGCAGATGACATGTATTATATATGGAAAATCCGATATACTCCACCAGAAGTCTGCTAGAACTGATACATGAATTCAGCAAAGTTGCAGGATACAAAATCAATGTACAGAAATCTGTTGCATTCTTATACACTAATAATGAAGCAACAGAAAGACAAAGAAACTGATCCCATTCACAATTGCACCAAGAAGCATAAAATACCTAGGAATAAATCTAACCAAAGATGTAAAAGATCTCTACGCTGAAAACTATAAAAAGCTTATGAAGGAAATTAAATAAGATATAAAGAAATGGGAAATATTCCGTGCTCATGGATTGGAAGAATATTGTCAAAATGTCAATACTACCCAAAGCTATCTACACATTCAAAGCAATCCCAATCAAAATTGCACCAGCATTCTTCTCGAAACTAGAACAAGCAATCCTAAAATTCATATGGAACCACAAAAGGCCTCGAATAGCCAAAGTAATTTTGAAGAAGACAACCAAAGCAGGAGGCATCACAATCCCAGACTTTAGCCTCTACTACAAAGCTGTCATCATCAAGACAGCATGGTATTGGCACAAAAACAGACACATAGACCAATGGAATAGAATAGAAACCCCAGAACTACACCCACAAACGTATGGCCAACTCATCTTTGACAAAGCAGGAAAGAACATCCAATGGAAATAAGACAGCCTCTTTAACAAATGGTGCTGGGAGAACTGGACAGCAAT
Source organism: Lynx canadensis (assembly GCF_007474595.2). Taxonomy (NCBI): domain Eukaryota; kingdom Metazoa; phylum Chordata; class Mammalia; order Carnivora; family Felidae; genus Lynx; species Lynx canadensis. The sequence continues at coordinate 45,737,832 of NC_044303.2, forward strand.
ATGCATAAGATTGAAACTAGACCACTTCTCACACCATTTACAAAAATAAACTCAAAATGGATAAAGGACCTGAATGTGAGACAGGAAACCATCAAAACCCCAGAGGAGAAAGCAAGAAAAGACCTCTCTGACCTCAGCCGTAGCAATCTCTTCCTCGACACATCCCCAAAGGCAAGGGAATTAAAAGCAAAAATGAACTACTGGGACCTTATGAAGATAAAAAGCTTCTGCACAACAAAGGAAACAACCAACAAAACTAAAAGGCAACCAACGGAATGGGAAAAGATATTTGCAAATGACATATCGGACAAAGGGCTAGTATCTAAAATCTATAAAGAGCTCACCAAACTCCACACTCGAAAAACAAATAACCCAGTGAAGAAATGGGCAGAAAACATGAATAGACACTTCTCTAAAGAAGACATCCAGATGGCCAACAGGCACATGAAAAGATGTTCAGCGTCGCTCCTTATCAGGGAAATACAAATCAAAACCACACTCAGGTATCACCTCACGCCAGTCAGAGTGGCCAAAATGAACAAATCAGGAGACTATAGATGCTGGAGAGGATGTGGAGAAACGGGAACCCTCTTGCACTGTTGGTGGGAATGCAAATTGGTGCAGCCGCTCTGGAAAGCAGTGTGGAGGTTCCTCAGAAAATTAAAAATAGACCTACCCTATGACCCAGCAATAGCACTGCTAGGAATTTATCCAAGGGATACAGGAGTACTGATGCATAGGGGCACTTGTACCCCAATGTTCATAGCAGCACTCTCAACAATAGCCAAATTATGGAAAGAGCCTAAATGCCCATCAACTGATGAATGGATAAAGAAATTGTGGTATATATACACAATGGAATACTACATGGCAATGAGAAAAAATGAAATATGGCCTTTTGTAGCAACGTGGATGGAACTGGAGAGTGTGATGCTAAGTGAAATAAGCCATACAGAGAAAGACAGATACCATATGGTTTCACTCTTATGTGGATCCTGAGAAACTTAACAGAAACCCATGGGGGAGGGGAAGGAGAAAAAAAAAAAAAAAGAGGTTAGAGTGGAAGAGAGCCAAAGCATAAGAGACTCTTAAAAACTGAGAACAAACTGAGGGTTGATGGGGGGTGGGAGGGAGGGGAGCGTGGGTGATGGGTATCGAGGAGGGCACCTTTTGGGATGAGCACTGGGTGTTGTATGGAAACCAATTTGACAATAAACTTCATATATTGAAAAGAAATAAATAAAGTCACTTGACTAAAAACTATCTGTAAGAAAGTAGTATAGAGGATAAACGCTTAGCCTCCATATTGACATAATCTCAACACCTGCCCATGTGCATGTGTACATATGAGCTCTCATGTGTACCTATGAGTATTTCCTTGTCTGAGGCTATCCTCAAAATAAATAAAATAAAGGCAAAAAAAGCTACCTTATAAAATTAAGAGTGAACATGTGAACACTTTGCTGATATTTAAATTATCTACATCACAATGCTGTTGGCACCACTATTAACCTCATTGTATATATTCAGAAACAGTCTTGAACACATTCAACCAAATGTCCAAGGGTGTATAGCTGACATATTAAAAAGATAAAAGGAAAAGAAGTCCAATTTCAAAATATCTGATTTCACGATTTTCAAACTCCTTAGTGCCTATTTTTGTTTTCTCATATTATGCTTTTTCTAGAGAGCTTAATTGCAGCCATTTTAAGTACATACCAGGAACATCCCCTTGCAGGTTTTTCCTTACCCTGTACTTTTCCCCTGGATTTCTTTACCCTGCCTTCCCAAAGATAAATGTGTTTTTTTTAATCATCATTTAACATTCTTTTCATAAAGGTATTAACTCTGTCTTGCTCTCTTTACTGTCATAGGTCATTACATATTTAAAAACACAGAAAGAACACAGAAAAACTATATAAGCTCACACACGAGGAGACAAACAAGAATACATATACAAGCTATACATATATCCCACTTACATCAATGGACAGGCCATCCAAACAAAACCAATGAGGAAATAGTGGCTTTGAAGGACATATTGGACTAGATATAGACAAAACATTCCTTAATACAGGCTTATTCTTTTCTTCAAGTGCACATGAACATTCTTCAGGATAGATCACATGTTAAGCCATAAAATGAGTTAAGCCACTCAATGAATTTAAGATTGAAATCTTATCAAACATCATTTCTGACCACAACTGTGTAAAACTAGAAATTACAACAAAAATATGGGAAACACACACACACACACACACACACACACACACACGGAGACTAAATAGCATGCTACTAAGTAACAATGGGTCAAGGAAGAAGTCAGAAAAATTAAAACTTACAAATGAAAATGAAAACATAATATAAAATCTTTGTGATGCACATACACACAAAAACAGTACAAAGTTGGAAGTTAATAGTAATACAGCTAATTTCAAGAAATGAGAAAAATCTCTAACACACTAACCTCCCACCTAAAGGGACTAGAAAAGTAACCATGAAGCCCAAAAATAATGGAGGGAAAAACAATAAAGATCAGAGTGGAAATAAATCAAACATTAAAATAGAAAAGATAAAAAAAAGCTTTAAAAAGGAAATAAAATAGATTAAAACTTTACCAAACTTTTTTTTAAAGGCCCTGAAAATTAGAAATGAAGGAGAGAAAACTACAGGCCAATCTCTCTGTATGAACAATGCACAAATTCTCAACAAAATATTAGCAAACTGAATTCAATACATTAGAAGGATCAGTCAGCACAGTCAAGAGACTTATTCCAGGGATGCAATGATGGTTCAATATTTACAAAAATGATATGATGTATCACACTAACAAAATGAAGGATAAAATTCACATCTTAATAGACACAGAAAAAGCATTTGACAGAATTCAGTAACCATTCATGATCAGAACTTTCAATATTAGTGGGTTTAGAGAGAATATAGAACTCAAAATAATAAAGGCCACATAGGACAAACTGACAGCTGACATCCTACTCGATGTTGAACTGAAAGCCTTTTCCCTAAGATCGTTAACAATCAACGATATCCACTCTTGCAACTTTTATTCAACATATTACTGAAAGTCCTAGCTGCAAAAAATAAAAAAAGTTATCCAAGTTAGTATGAAACAAGAATGGTCACTATTTGCAGAGGACAGGATATCATATTTTAAAAAAAAACCTGGAGACTCTAAAAATCTATGAAAATAAGTGAGTTCAGTAAAGTTGCAGGATGAAAAAAATTTAATATAGAAATCTGTGATACTTCTATACACTAATCAAGTAGCAGAAAGAGGAAGAAAATAATCCCCTTTACAATTTCATCAAAGACAATCCCTAGAAATAACTTTAAATAGGTGAAAGAGCTATACTCTGAAAACTATAGGACAGTCCAAGAAATTGAAGAGGACATAAATAGAAAGGTATTACAATCAGAGATTGGAAAAACATTGTTAAAATGCCCATACTACGAAAAGAAATCTATAATTTAATGCAACTCCAATCAAAATACCAATAATATTTTCACAGAGCTAAAATAATCTTAAAGTCTGTACAGAACCACAAAAAACAAAACAAAACAAAATAAAAAAAACCTAAATAGCCAAACTAATCTTAAGAGGAGCAAAGCCAGAGGTATCACAACCCCAGATTCCAAAATATACATATAGTAAAGCTATAGTAATCAAGACAGTATTGTAACTGGCACAAAACAGACAGATCAAAAGATCAGAATAGAGTGCCCAGAAATAAACTCATACCTTTATGGTTCATTCATCTATGACAAAGTAGACAGTAATAGACGATGGGGAAAAGACCATCTCTTCAGTAAATGAGGCTGGAAAAACTGAACAGCTGTGTGCAAAGGAAGGACATTAGACCATTTTCTTATGCCATACACAAAAATAAACTCCAAACAGGGGGCACTTGGGTGGCTCAATGGTTAAGTATCTGACTTCAGGTTATGATCTTGGGGTTCGTGGATTAAAGCCACTTGTCAGGCTCTGTGCTGACAGCTCAGAGCTTGGAGTCTGTCTCCCTCGCTCTCTGTCCCTCCCCTGCTCATTTTGTCTCTCAAAAATAAACATTAAAAAAATTTAAAAAATTCAAAATTGATTAAAAACTTAAATGTGAGGCCTGAAACTATAAAACTTTTGAAAGAAAACCTGGACAGTAATCTGTCAGACATCACCCTTAGCAACATATTTATGGATCTCTCTTCAGACAAGGAAAACAAAACCAAAAATCAGCTATTGGGATTTCATCAAAATAAAAAGCTTTTGCAAAACACAGGAAACAAAATGAAAAGGCAACTTCCTGAATGGGAAAAGATATTTGCAAATGATAGACGTTATAAGGGATTGAAGTCCCAAATATATCAAGAACTCATATACCTCAACACACAGATAAACACACAAAGTTTAAAAATGTGCAAAGGACCTAAATAAACATTTTTTCAAAGACGATATACAGATGGCCAAAGACCTATGAGAAGATGCTCAACATCACTAGCCATCAGGGAAATTCAAAGCAAAACCACAATGACCTCATGTTTGTTAAAATGGGTAGTATCAAAAAGACAAGAAATAAGAGTTGACAAGGATGTGGAGAAAAGGGAACCACCAGGCTATGTTGGTGAAAATGTCAACTGGAACAAGCACTTTTGGGAGCCACAGCCCCAGGGGGAGCCCATGAACAAGTGAGAGAGAGGGGCGGGGGGGGGGGGAATCCTAAGCAGTCTCCACACTCCACATGAAGACCGAGGCAGGGTTCAATCCCACAACGCTGGGATCATGACCTGAGCCAAATCAAGAGTCATATTCAACCAGTGGCACCTGAGTGACTTGGTTAAACATCCAACTCTTGATTTGAGCTCAGGTCATGATTTCATGGTTTGTGAGTTTAAGCTCCTTAATCAGACTATGGGGACAGAGCAGAGCCTGCTTGGGATTCTGTCTCCCACTCTCTGTCCCTACCCCCTTTCTCAAAAAACAAACAATGAAAAAAAAAAAAAAAAAGAAACACAGATCCTCAACCAAATGAGCCACCCAGGTGTGCCCCTTATTTTTTGGTGTAAGTACTGTGGAAAACAGTATGGTGATCCCTAAGAAAGAGTTACTACTAAAAAGATCATAATTCAGTTATTCCACAGCTAGGTATTTACCCAAAGAAAACAAAAACACTAATTCAAAAGATATATGCTCCCCTGTGTTCGCTGCAGCATTATTTACAACAGCCAAGACATGGAGGCAACTTAAGTGCCCACCAACAGATTAGTGAATAAAGATGTGGTATTCATATGCAATGAGATATTACTGAGCCATAAAAAAAGAATGAAATCTTGCCATATGACAATATGGATGGACCTAGAGTGTATTATGCTGAGTGGAATAGGTCACTTTATGATTTTACTTATAAATGAAACCAAAGAAAACCAAAATAAAACAAATGAACAACAGCAATAAGACTGAAATAGAGATCAAACTGGCAACTACCAGAGAAGAGAGGGTTGGAGCATGGGAAAAAAATACAGGAAGGAGATTAATGGGTAGACATTTCTGCTTGTAAGTGATAAAGATAATATGTACAGCACAGCAAATATAGTCAGTATTGTAATATATGGTGACAGACATTAACTATTACAGGGCACATCACATAGTGCACAGAATTATGTAATCACTACATTATGCACCTGAAAGTAACAGAACCTTGTATGTCAACTAACCTCAATAACTTAAAATATATACATATGTTTTTCTCATTTACATTTATGTTGTGTATTTTGAGTATAAATATATACATTTTTTAAGTTTGAGGGGGAGGGGCGTGGAGGGGTGCAGAGGGCGAAAGAGATAAATATGCATTTTTATACACACACACACACACACACACACACACACTCTTAGACACACACAGTGGAGAATCCAAGATAATATAGTTTAGCAAGGATTCAAAAAACGTCTACCCGTCACCAGAGTGGACTGTATCCTGGATAATAATTGAACTTTAGTCTCAGAATCTGTTTCTGAATTAGTAAAAACTATTGTTTATTTACTTTTAATAAAGCCATAATAATCTTTTAGTGGCCTTCGAAGGTAAATGGAGTTGTCCCCAAATTCAACTGTTTGCCCAATATTTATAAGATTTACCATCTTATTTGAACAATTTTGAATTCCAAAGTACATACTCTTTCTACAAAAAGACATAAGGTCAAGCACATTCAACTTTGTAAAAACACACACAACATATGTAAATACACCCTTACTGTAGGAAAATCCGTTTTATAAGATCCTACCTATACAATAGAGAAATGATGCTTGGATGGTGCATACAGATATAAATCCTTTGTATTTTCTTCTTCCTCAATGGAATTCAGAAACTTTTTAAAGTGGTCATAAGACTGTAGAGTTCTGGTTCTTCTTCCCGGCTATTTATAAAACGTATACCAAATGGATTTTTCCCTCAAGTAAAATGATAAATATTTGTGTTATTAATGTATTTCTTAGAAAATGTCATCTCACTTGGTCAAATGGGGATTAAGTTATATTTCTGAGGTCTCAATGACAAAACCAGTAAGGATTTGCACAAGTTTTTCTAATCCACAACTGGTAGACAAGTGAAAGGAAACCTTTTCTATACTTTCTAAACTAACCAAAAAGATTTATAGCATTGGTATGTTTTAAGATTTTTTATGTTTATTCATTTTTGAAAGAGACACAGAGCACAAGCAGGGGTGGGGCAGAGAGAGAAGGGGACACAGAATCTGAAGCAGGCTCCAGGCTCTGAGCTGTCAGCACAGAGCCCGACATGGGGCTCGAAGTCACGAACCGCGGGATCATGACCTGAGCCAAAGTTGGATGCTCAACCGGCTGAGCCATCCAGGCACCCCACATTGGTAGGTTTTAGAGTCCTCCTTATTAGGCATTAACTTTGGAGCTACCTGAAGGTTTATTGACTCTCAATCTTCAAATATTTTCCAGTTTAAATTAAAAAATATTTATCTTCATATAAAATCACATTTTGCATTGAAAGTATGCTTCATAATTATTCTAAAACGTTTAGGAAATCCATTAATAACTATAGTTCCACATATTACTCATTAAAAACCTAGACAATTATTTAGTTTTGTTAAACTAACGAAATAGCAAGACGTTAGGTTATATCAATGTATTTATCTTAAACTGGAAATGTAACAGAAGTTATTCCTGAAGTTCAATTAATTTAAACACTGGCATATTGAAAGGTGAGAAATGATACTCTGTATAGGGTGGTCAATCCACTTACTGGCATTGATAAAAGGAATACAAAAATATTGGAAATATTGTTGAAGTGACAGATTATATAATATCTATGTCTAGCAATTAAATGTATCCTAGAAAATCTATCTGTTTTTTGAGTGTAGTAGTAACATTAGGTTCAGGTGTACAACAGGTCAACATTTCTACATGTTATGCTATGTTCACCACATGTGTAGCTGCCATCTATCACCATACAACATTATTATTGTATCATTGACTATATTCCCTATAATGTGTTTTTTCCTCAGGACTTATTAATTCTGTAACTGGACACTTGTACCTCCCATTCTCCTTCCCCCATTTTGCCGATCTCCCCCACCTTCCTACAGCCTTTGATGTATTTTAGAGCTCATTTTGAAGTAGTTCCATTTTTAAAGTGTGGTTAGACCTCTTGATCTACACATACAGATGTAAAATACTTCATGTATTGTTTAAGATATATTACTAATTCATACATAGCAACTATACAACATAATTGGAGCGTTGTACCTAGTATACTATAATTACTATCATTAGGAAGTTTCTAACGCAGGGGGAAAAAAAATCGACCAAAAATCTTTGTGTGAATATAAAACTGTTCTAATTTTCGATTGCTATAGACAATGTTTGTGTTCCTCCCAAATTCCTATGCTGAAACCTAATCCCCAATGTGATGGAATTTGAGGTGGGCCCTTTGGGAGGTGATTAGGTCATAATGGCAGAAATCTGATGAATGGGATTCACATCCTCATAAAGAGGACCCACAGAATGCATTCCTGGACTTCCAGGGAAAGTGAAAGAGTAGGAGGACCCTAAACTCAACTCCTGGACCTGGATACAACTACATAACACCAATATCAATGTAAATTACCTAGACTATAATCCAAGGACTGGCAGGACAGCCCCTCCACAGCTAAAAATGTAGGGAAGAGGCAGTTAACAGTTGAAAGGGCAGAGACCTGGTCTGGAGTCAAATGGATTTTTGGGACTGTCTGCAGGAGGGAGTGAAGCCATGGGAGCAAACAGCAGGGATAAAACCGACCCTCATACCAAGCACCCCAGGCACAGGGAACCCACATTAGAAGCAGAAGGGCATAATTTCCCAAGTTCTCACAGTCAGTGGCACTTCACACCTGGAACATTAAAAGTCAGTAGGCTCCACTCTTGGAGAGCCAGGAGGGCAAGAGGACCCAAGTCTCCACCCTTAGCACAATAGGCCCTGGGAGAGACATCATAGAAGCAGTAGTTTGAAAAATACCTGGGATATATGGGAAGGAGATTTACTAATCTCAGAGCATGTGCTACAGGGGCAGGGATCTTTAGTACATTTCTCCAGGAGCAGAGGACCTGGTGAGTGTCCTCTCCCTCCTGTACTCCCAGCCTAGGCACAGAGATATCTGTGGGAAACAGAGTGTCAACACTTTCCACCTATTTGGTTAACAGACAACACTGCCCTTGCATTCCCACGCAGACATGCCTCAACTCCCCGCAATCCTATTCGAAAGTGGAACCGGCTCCCCTCTCACAACAGGCCTAAACACTACACCACACCTATTCTCCTGTCAACCTGACCCCTTTTAATACCCCTTTGAATGGCTACAGCAAATTCAAAGCAGTGTCACAAGCATGACAATGTGTAAGCAGCCTAGACAGGGACCAGCACCACTCCCAAGAGCCCTCCCCTCCACCCCCACCCAAGGAGAGTGAAACAGAACCACACATGCCAGTACTACTGCATCCCCAGCAGTAGGCTGGGGCAGACATCTGGTCAGACTGCAGGGCCTACCCAACAAAATCTTCTTGGGGGACAACACAAGGAAAAGGCCCTGCAGTCCCATGCCACCAAATCTCCCATCTCTGCCAAATACCTGGTCTGACTCAACTTAAGACCAAGATGACCCCAGACTGGCCTACTATCAAAACAAGGACCAAACCACACCAACAGGCAGGTAGCCATTTCAGACAACTGGACTGAAGGCAAAAGCAGCTCCGTCACTACACTAGGGTACATGCAACCCAGAGAGGAGACACCCCTAAAGCACCAGATCTTGGTGGACAGGGGACATGGTCCTGCAGGCCACTACAGGGTATCTTCTTCCTAAGGCCATTAGTTTCAAGAACAGGCGATGTAGGAGACTTTCCTAACAGAGAAATAGACACAGAGTTACACAAAATGAGGAGATGGAAGAACAGGTCTCAAGTGAAAGAAGAGGACAAAAATCACAGGAGTGCTAAACGAAATGGAGATAATATACTTGACAATTTAAAGTAATGGTCATAAAAAGTACTCATTGGCCTTAAGAGCGGATGATCTTACTGAGACCCTTAACAGAATGAACACACACACACACACACACACACACACACACACACACACACACAGAACCATAAAGAACTCATAATTTATTGCACCCAATAAGAGACATTAAAAATACACTAGACAGAAAAAATAGACTAGAAGAATGAACGAGCACCTGGAAGGCAGGTAATGGAAAACAATCAAGCTGAACAGGAGGAAAAAAAAAAACAAAACAAAACACTTTTGGAACTCAACAACACCATCAAGCATAGGAATATTCACATTATAGGGATCCCAGAAAAATAAGAGAAGAAAAGTAGCAAAAAGTTTATTTGAATAATAGCTGAAAACTTCCCAAATCAGGGGAAAGAAACCCAAATTCAGGAGGCACATTTAGCCCCTACAAAAAATAAAAAATAAAATAAAATCAATCAACCCATGGAGGTCCAAAACCAAGACACATAGTAAAATGTGGTGATAAAGAGGATTTTACAAGAGAAAACAGTTACCTACAATGGAAATCCCATAAAGCTATCAGCTGATTTTTCAGCAGAAACTTTGCAGGCCAGAAGGAAATGGCATGATATTTTCAAAGTGCTGGCAAAAACAAAACAAAACAAAATAAAAAACACCACACACATGCAATCAATACCCTACCCTATCCAGCAAAGCTGTCATTCAAAATAAAAGGATATACAGTTTCCCAGAAAAAACAAAAGTTAAAGGAATTCATGACCATTAAGCCAGCCCTACAAGAAATACTAAAAAATATTAAAGGGGATTCTTTCAGTGGAAATGAAAGACCATAAGGAGTAGGAAACACAAAAGCAGTAGAATTAAGTAGATCTTCAATATTCAGCCAAGGGTTTCACAAAATAGATTGTAAAGTGTGACACCTCATATATAAAATGTATGGCGTGGGGGGAAGAGGAGTAAAGAATGGATTCAAACTTAAGTGACCATCAACTTAGTATAGATTTCTATATGCATAAGAAGTTATATACAAACCTACTGGTAACCACAAATCAAAAACCAGTAATAAATATGCAAAAATAAAGAGAATGCAAGTAGATCACTAAAGAAAGTAAACCATGAGAGAAGAACAAACAGAGAAGAAATACAAAACAACTGAATAAGAAAAAAATGGCAATAAATACTTATCAGTTATTAACTTGAACCAAAATCGACTAAATGCTCCAATCAAAAGAAATAAAAGGGATGGAATGGATTAAAAAAAACAAAGAAAAGATGGAAAAGAAAGACCCATCTATGCACTGCCAAAAGAGACTCATTTCAGACTTAGAGACACATGAAGATAACAAGTGAAGGGATGGTAGGGTGCCTGGGTGGCTCAGTTTGTTGAGCATCCAATTCTAGATTTTTGATTATTTCTAGATTATTTCTAAATTATATCTAGATTTCAAGTCATGATCCTGGGGTTGTGGGACTGAGTTCTGTGCTGAGCATGGAGTCTACCTGAGATTCTCTCCCCTCCACCCCTCTGTCACCCACTGCCCACCTCTTTTTCTCAAAAATAAAAAAAAAGTGAAGGAGAAGTATTTATTATGCAAATGGAAGTAAAAAAGAAAACTGGGGTAACAATACTTAGGTCAGAAAAAATAGACTGCTCTCCTGAAACGAAGCCTGGTTCCCATTTTGACACATCTTGTGTGACCCAGGGCCAAATCTCGTGAAATCTCAGGCACCATCCATGACTAACAAGAGACAAAGGAGGAGGATGTAGAAACATAAAAGGAATATCCATTAAGATAACAATCGTAAATATTTATGTACTCAGTATGTGAGCACCCAATACATAAAGCATCTCATCATTAGTAATCAGACAGACCAATCAATACAGTAGTAGGGGACTTTAACACCCCACTTAAATCACTGGATAGATCATCCAAATAGAAAAACCAACAAAGAAACAGTGGCTTTGAATGACACAGTGGACCAGATGGATCTAATTGTCTTATTCTGCACATACCATCCAAAACAGTATACACATTCTATTCAAGTGCACAGGGAACATTCTCCAGAATGGATTATGTATTAGAAAACAAAACAAGTCTCAACAACTAAAAAATTGAAATCATAACATATACCTTTTCTTATTACAATACTATGAAACTGTAAGTCTATGACAAGGAAAAATATGAAAAGGACAGATGTATATGAAGGTTAAATAACATGCTACTAAACAATGAATGGGCCAGCCAAGAAATTAAGGAATAAAATAGAGTTACATGAAAAGGATAACACAATGGTCCAAAATGTTTGTGATGCAGCAAAAGCTGTTCTAAGAAGTTTAGAGCAATACAGGACTACTTCAAAACAAGAGCTAGAAAAAGAACAAAACCCAAGAACCAGTAATCAGTAATCAAAATTAAATAACTCCCAAACAAAATTCCATGATCAGACAGCATCACATGGGAATTCTATCAAACATTTGATAATAGGTATTAACTTTTCTCTAAATTATTCCAAAAATATACAGAAAGGAAAACTTCTAAATTCATTCTATGAGGACAGCATTACCCTGATACTAAATCCAGATAAAAGATACTAACGAACACCACCTACAGGACAATATCTATAATGAAAATAGATGCAAAAATCCTTGAAACATTAGCAAACTGAATCCATATTACATAAAAAAAAAAAGTCATCTACCATGATCAAGTGTAATTTATTCACAGGATGCAGGGTAGTTCAATATTCACAAATCAACATGATACCTCATCAAGAAGAATAAAAGCAATATGATCATTTCAATAGATTCAAGAAATGCATTTGAAAAAGTACAACATCCACTCATGATTAAAAGCCTCAACAAAGTAGGTTTATAGGGAACATACCTCAACATAACCAAGGCCACCTATGAAAAACCTTCAGATTTCATCATCCTAACTGGGGAAAAACAGAGCCTCTCTCCCCTAATATCAGGAGTAAGACAAGGATGTCCATGTTCACCACCCTTATTCAACACAGTACTAGAAGTTCCTGGCACAGCAATCATACAGGAAATAAAAGGCATCCAACTTGGTAAGGAAGAAGAAAAATTTTCACTATTTGAAGACAACTTGATACTATATATATAGAAAATCCTAAAGACTCAACCCAAAACCTCCTAGTGCTAATAAATTTAGTAAGGTCCCAGAATTTTTTAAAAATATAATCTCCACTGCATATCTATACACTAATAATGAAACAGCAGCAGAAGAAAACCATTCCATTCCCAGCTGCACCAAAAATAAAAAGACCTCTAGGAACAAACCTAACCAAAAAGGCAAAAGACCTATACTCTGAAAACTATAAAACACTGGTAACAAATTGAGGAGGACAAACACACATGGAAAATATTCCATGTTCATGGATTGGGAGAAAATTGTTACAGTGTCTAACCTTCCCAAAGCAACCTACACATTTAATGCAATCCCTATTAAAACACCAATAGCATTTTTTTTTCTTAACAGAGCTAGAATAAATAGTTCTAAAGTTTGTACGGAACCATACAATCCCTGAATAGCCAAAGCAAACTTGAAAAAGAACAAAACTGAAGGTTTCACACTCCCAGGTACCAAGCTATACTACAAAGCTATAGCAATCAAGACAGTACCATACTGCCACAAATACAAACAAATTAGATCAATGAAAAAGAACATAGAACCCTGGAATAAACCCATAATAATATACTCAATCTTTAACATTGGAGCCAAGAATATGAAATGGGAAAAACAGTTTCTTCAAGAAACAGTGTTTGGAAAACTGAACTACATGCTAAAGAAGGAAACTAGACTATTTTCATACAGCACACAAAAATAAACTGAAAATGGATTAAGGACCTAAATGTGAGACCTGAAACCATAAACATTCTAGAAAAGAGTACACAACAATAAGGTCTCTGACCTTGGTCTCCTATGGCAAGAGGGGGAAAAAAAAACAAAACACAAAAAAACTATTGGAACTACAAAATAAAAAGCTTCTGCACAGCAAGGGAAACATTCAAGAAAACTGAAAGCAACCAACTGAATGGAAGAAGATGGTTGTAAAGGACATAGCCAATAAAGTGTTAGGATCCAAGATATATAAAGAATTGAAACAACTCAACACACAAAATTTATATGGGAAGAAAGTATGCGTAGACATTTCTCCAAAGATGACATACAGCTATCCAACAGACACATGAAAGGATGCTCAATGTCACTCATCTGTGAAATGCAAATCAAAATCACAGTGAGATACCACCTTAAATGAGAGTGCCTAAAATAAACAACCCAAGAAATTAGGATTAGCAAGGATATGGAGAAAAAGGAACTCTCATGCAGTGTTGGTGGGAATGCAAAATGTTGTAGCCATTGTGGAAGACAGTATGGAGGTTCCTCAAATGATGAAAATTTTAATTACCATAGGGTCCAGGAATTCCACTACCAGGTACTTACCTAAACAATACAAAAACACCAGTTCAAAAAGAAGTATGTATCCCTACATTTAATGCAGCATGATGTACAACAACCAAATTATGGAAGCAGTCCAAGTGTCCATGGTTAGATAAACAGATAAAGAAAATGTGAGATCACACACACACACACAGCCATAAAAAGAATGAAATCTTGTCACTTGAAATAGCGTTATACTCTCTAGACACATACAGGTTAAAATAAGTCAGAAAGACAACCATAGGATTTCACTACATGTAAAATTCAAGAAACAAAATGGGAAAAAAATAAACCAAAAAATAAAAAATAAAAAGACTTAATTTTTTTAATGTTTGTTTTATTTTTGAAAGAGACAGAACAGAAGTTGGGGAGGGGCAGAGAGAGACAAAGACAGAATTCAAAGCAGGCTCCAGGCTCTGAGCAGTCAGCACAGAGCCCAATGTAGGGCTCAAACTCGTCAGCCACTAGATCATGACCTGAGCCTAAGTCAGACACTCAACTGACTGAGCCACCCAGGTGCCCCAAAACAGACTCTTAACTATAGAGAACAAGTTGATAGTTACCAGAAAGGAGGTCAGTAAAGGATGGGTAAGATAGGTGAAGGGGGTTAAGCACTCATCATGGTAAGCACTGAACAATGCATAGAATTGTTGAATCATTATGTTCCATACCTGAAAGTATAACAATGTATGTTAACTCTGCTGAAATTACAGTTTAAAAAACTAAAATGAATTAGAGGTCCAGGAGAACTCCCTTGTTCCTTCCATCATTTCTTCTCACACAATGAGAAGCCATCTATGAAGGAGGAAGTGGACTCTCAGACACAATCTGCTACTGGCACCTTAGTTTTAGTTTTCCCAGCCTCCATAACAGAAGTAAAGGTCAGTTCTTTGTACCATGCAATCTATGGTATTCTGTTATAGCAACTTGAATGGACTAAAAAACTGGTACTGAGAAGTATGTGTGTGTGTGTGTGTGGGGGGGTTGCTGCTGTAACAAACCTAAAATGTAGAAGCAGCTTTGGAACTGGATGATGGGTAGATGCTGGAAGAGGCTGAAAAAGTTTCAAGCTGCATGCTAGATAAAGCCTGCATTGCCGTGAACGGACCATTATGGATGATGTTAGGGAGAGTCAAGAAAAGGAGCGCAATAGAGAAAAGCCTTGGACTTCTTAGACCATACCTAAGTAACCATGAACAGAACATTGCTAGAAATGTGGACAGTAAGGGCTATTCGCAGGAGATAAAAATGTGAGGTGTGTTATGGTACACTGGAGAGAGGTCTATCCTGTGAGATTGTGGAAAGAACTTCACTGGATTGGGTTTGTGTTCTAGTGTTAAATCCTAGGCTACCTTCAAACTCTACTCAAGCATCACTCTTGCTAGGAAATCATCCTTGAATTCGTAGTGTGATAGGAAAGCCCATTTTCCAGGTTTTAATAGCATTTGTCACATTGTAATGTAATAAACTTACAAGTTCCATCTCTGCTGAACTGTACACTCAAAAATGAAGGCTGGCAAGAAAAGTATGTAAGATGGTAAAATGTTTGAAAGACATACTTGCAGTAATGGAAATAAAGAGGGAAAACGTGTGATAGCACTCTCCCTCTCAAAAAAAGAAAAAAGTACAGAGGTTAAAAGGAGTCTAACTAGACATCCCTGATGCAGATAAACCAGTCTGTTCTAATACCATTTTTTCCCATATCATGGGATTTTATATTTTGTCTGCAGGTTAAATAGGTTTATGGGAAAATTCTTTCTTTACAAAATACATACTGACACCTCAATCACAAGAAGTTCTATAAAAATAAGAACTCTGGATGCTACATTAAGAGAAAGTTGAAGGAACTGGGAGGCCGTTAAGCTGAAAATGGGAGACATGAGCAGATCTTCGAATTAAGAACATATATATTAGATTTTATTTCTGAAGTATTAGAAAGAAACCAAAGCCACTTTACATAAGTCTAAAAAATTGAGGACCATTATCAACTAGGTTGGTAAACTACTATTTTTCACATCCCCCCATGTAAAGACTTAAGCAAAGAATTTTGGCTTCTTGGTTAAAGGAGGACTAAATGATAAGCTTTTCGTAGAAGTCAGATTGTGGAAGAGCCAAGATGGTGGAACAGCATGGAAGGGTTTTTGTTTTTGTTGTTTGTATAGTTTTGAGTCCCGTGTCCATGAAATACAGACAGATCAACACTAAACTATCTGCACACCTAGCACACTGATTTGAGGATTAACACAACAATCTGCACAACCTGAACCACAGAATTCAGCAGGTATGCAGCACAGAGGTGAAGTGGGTGAGAGACAAGTTGTGAAGGGCAGGAAGCTGTTTTTGCTTGTGGAGAGAAGACAGACAGGGGGAGAGTATAGGAAAAGCACCCCCCCTCCAAAGCAGCTAGAGAGAAAGTGGAAACGTGGAAACAGCTACAGGGACTGAACTAAAAAGGGAGAAAGGAGAAAGGAGAGTGTTTAAATTCCATTAAGACTATCAACAGGGGTAGTGCAGAGTCAAACTCCACAGCTCAATAGCTGGTGGTGCTCTGGTGGGAAGAGAGAATCCCCAAGAGAACAGTGAGATCCGGGAATCCTTGGTCCACACAGGGAGAGGCAGTTCCCCTGCTGGAAGGACATTTGGTAAAGGCTGTGTGGCCACCTGGTCCCACATTCGCTGGTGCCAGAACAAGGTCATTAAGGGTAAAGCCTGGTGCCAGATGTGTGTTCTGATTCTCCATAATCCCTGAAACACTGCTGCTACACAATTGCATGAAATTTTTCTGTGGCAGGCTGGTGTCCAGCTGCAGTCTCTGGGCATCAGCAGCAACATGGTCCTATGAACATTCGTGGGTACGGCAAGCACCTGGCCATTGCTCAGTGAGACCCTCTGGGTCTAAGTGGATCAAGCTACAGTCCCTCATAAGTGAGGGGTCAGGAAACACAGCAGCATCTGAGATAAAACTCAGGAGGGCGGTGCCACCTGGCAACCTGAGGACTTGGTCACAGACCGTGTAAAGCAGGGAGTAGACAGAAGCTAGAGACAACTGATAGGTGCACAATTGCTGATTGGGGAGAACAGAGTTCTGATACTAGAGACTGGGTAGCTGGGTAATGCCATTTTCATCACTCACACATGCACAAACACACCTACAAGCGCTACAACAATCCAGCCCAGTAAACCAAGCAGTTCCATCTAGTGGAGAATGGAGCCATTACACTAAGCCCCGCCCAACTGGACCAACCATTCTTCAGGAACACAAGTCTCTGTGCCTGCCTAGTTTATGGACTATAAAGTGCTATATAGTTTGACATCTGGGGTCAAACGATGTAATTTCAAATCATATTTCAGTCTGTTTTTCATCTATTCATATTTCATATTTCATCTATTTTTTCATTTTTTTCTTGAAAACAAAGACAAAAATTTTTAATTAAAATATGATTTTTCTCTATAAATTTTTCAAATTCTGTTTTACTTCCATTTTATTCTATTTAATTGTAATTTTTTTCAAGTTTTCAAAACTTCCCCCTCTTTATCTACTAAAGCTCAACAACTAGACAAAAACACATTTAGAATCTATCATTTGTGTGTGTGTGTGTGTGTGTGTGTGTGTTTAATTTTTTTCATTTAACTTTACCTTATTAATTCCTTTTCTCCCTTCAAAATGAGGAAACAAAGGAATTCAACCCAAAAGAAAGAGCAGGAAGAAATGACAGCCAGGGACTTAACCAACACAGATACAAGCAAGATGTCTGAACCAGAATTTAGAATCACTAGAATACTACCTAGAATATGAACAGTAGCTAGGATTGAAAACAGATTAGAATCCCTTTCTGTGCAGAAAAAGAGTAAAAGTTAGTTTGGATGAAGTGAAAAATGCTATAACTGAGATATAATCTCAAATGGATACCATGGCAGCAAGAATGGATGAGACAGAGCAGCAAACCCATGATATACAGGACAAACTTATGGAGAATAATGAAGCAGAAAAAAAAGAGGGAGACTAAGAAAAAAGAGCATGATTTAAGAATTAGAGAAATCGGGGACTCATGAAAAAGGAAAAACATCAGAATCATAGGGGTCCCAGAAGATGGAGAGAAAAAGGGGTAGAAGGGATATGTGAGCAAATCATAGCAGACAACTTTTCTAACCTGGGGAAAGACACAGACATCAAATCCAGGAAGCACAGAGGACTCCCACAAGATTCAACAAAAAACCGACCATTAGCAAGGCATATCATAGTCAGATTCAAAAATACTCAGGCAAGGAAAGAATCATGAAAGCAGCAAGGGAAAAAACAGTCCTTAACCTACAAAGGAAGGCAGATAAGGTTCGCAGCAGACCTTTCCACAGATTCTTGGCAGGCAAGAAAGGATTGGCAGTATATATTCGATGTGCTGAATCAGAAAAATATTCAACCAAGAATTCTTTTTCCAGCAAGGCTGTCATTCAAAATAGAAGGCGATAAGCAGCTTCCCAGACAAACAAAAACTAAAGGAATTTGTGACCACTAAACCAGCCCTGCAAGAAGTTTTAAGGGGGACTCTGAGGGGAGAAAAGATGGAAAAAAAAAAAAAAAAGACTGAAAGTAACAAAGGCTAGAAAGGACCGGAGAACATCACCAGAAACTCCACTTCTACAGGTAACACAATGGCAATAAATTCATATCTTTCACTACTCACTCTAAACGTCAATGGACTCAGTGCTCCAATCAAAATACATAGGGTAACAGAATGGAAAAGAAAACAGGATCTATCTATATGCTGTTTACAAGAGACCCACTTTAGACCTAAAGAAACCTGGAGATTGAAAGTAAGGCGATGGAGAGCCATCTATCATGCTAATGGTTGCCAAAAGAAACCTGGAATATCCATACTTATGAGAAATCTAGATTTTAAAATAAAGACTGTAACAAGAGATTAAGAATGACATTAGATCATAATTTAAGGGTCTATCCACCAAGAATATTTAACAGTTGTAAACATTTATGCCCAACATGGTGTCCCAAATATATAAACAATCACAGATATAAAGAAATGCATTGACAATAATACCATAATACAAGGGTACTTTAACACCCCACTTACAACAATGGACAGAACATCTAAGGAGAAAAATCAACAAGGAAACAGTGGCTTTGAATGCCATACTGGATTAGATCAACAGTTATATTCAGAACATTTCATCCTAGGGGTGCCTGGGTGGCTCAGTTGGTTGAGCATCTGACTTCAGCTCAGGTCATGATCTCATGGTTCATGAGTTTGAGCCTCGCATCAGGCTCTGTGCTGACAGCTTGGAGCCTGGAGCCTGCCTCCAATTCTGTTTTCCTCTCTGCCCCTTCTCTGTTCATGCTGTCTCTATCTCTCAAAAATAAAAATTTTTAAGTAAAAAAAATATTTCATCCTAAAGAAGAATATACATTCTTCTCCAGTGCAAATGGAACAGTCTCCAGAATAGATCACGTACTGGGACTCAAAGCAGCCCTCAACAAGTACAAAATGATTGAGATCAGACCACGCATAATTTCAGACCACAACACTATGAAACTCAACAATCAACCACAAGAAAAAAAAATTGGACAATATATGGAGATCAAAGAACATCCTACTAAAGAATGAATGGGCCAACCAAGACGTTAAAGAGGAAATTAAAAAGTTCATGGAAGCCAATGAAAATGATCACACCACAGTCTAAAACCTCTGGGATGCAGCAAAGGCAGTCCTAAGGAGGAAATATTTAGCAATCCAGACCTTCCTAGAAGAAGGAAGAAAGGTCTTAGATACACACCCTAACCTTACACCTTAAAGAGCTGGAAAAAGAACAGCAAATGAAACCCCAAACCAGCAGAAGACAGGAAACAATAAAGATTAGAGCAGAAATCAAGGATATTGACACCAAAAAAACAGATCAACGAAACCAGAAGCTGGTTCTCTGAAAGAATTAACGAAATTGATAAACCCCTAGCTAGTTTGATCAAAAAGCAAAGGACCCAATAAAATCAAGAATGACAGAGGAGAGATCACAACCAACACAGCAGAAATAAATAATAAGAGAATATTATGAGCAATTATATGCCAATAAAATGGGCAATCTGGAAGAAATGACAAATCCCTAGAAACATATACATTACCAAAACTGGAACAGGAAGAAATAGAAAATTTGACAGACCCATAGCCAGTAAAGAAATTGAATTAGTAATCAAAAAATCTCCTAAAAAACGAAAGTCCAGGACCAGTTGGCTTTCCAGGGGAATTCTACCAAACATTTAAGGAAGAGTTAACACCTGTTGTCTTGAAGCTGGTCCAAAAAATAGAAATGGAAGGAAACCTTCTAAACTCTATGAAGCCAGCATTACCTTGATTCCAAAACCATACAGAGACCCTACTTAAAAGGAGAACTATAGACCAATTTCCTTGATGAACATGGATGCAAAAATCCTCAACAAGATATTAGCCAACCGGATCCAACAATACATTGAAAAAATTATTCACCACGACCAAGTGGGATCCATACCTGGGATGCAGGGCTGGTTCAATATCTGCAAGTCAATGAGATTCAAGGCATCAATAAAAGAAAGGACAATAACCACACGATCCTCTCAGTAGATGCAGAGAAAGCATTTAGCAAAATACAGCATCCTTTCCTGATAAAAACCTTCACGAAAGTAGGGATAGAAGCATCATATATCAAGACCATAAAAGCCATATATGAAAGACTGAATGCTAATATCATCCTCAATGGGGAAAAACTGAGAGCTTTCCCCCTAAGGTCAGGAACAAGACAGGGATGTCCACTCACCACTGTTATTCAACATAGTATTGGAAGTCTTAGCCTCAGCAATCAGACAACACAAAGAAATAAAAGGCATCCAAATCAGCAAAGAGAAAGTCAAACTTTCACTCTTCGCAGAGGACAGGATGCTCTATATGGAAAACCCAAAAGGATTCCAACAAGATACTGCTGGAACTGATCCATAAATTCAGCAAAGACCCCATCTAAAAATCAATGCACAGCAATCAGTTGATTCCTATACACTAACAATGAAGCAACATAACGGGAAATCCAGGAATCAATCCCGTTTACAATTGCACCAAAAACCATAACATACCTATGAATAAATCTAACCAAAGAGGTGAAAATTCTATACACTGAGATCTATAGAAAGCTTATGAAATAAATTGAAGACACAAAAACACAGAAAAATATTCCATGCTCCTGGATTGGAAGAACAAACATTGTTAAGATGTCAGTACTACCCAAAGCAATCTACATATTCAATGCAATCCCTATCAAAGTAACACCAGAATTCTTCACAGAGCTAGAACAAATAATCCTAAAACTTGTATGGAACCAGAAAAGACCCTGAATAGCCAAAGCAATCTTTAAAAAGAAAACCTAAGCAGGAGGTATCACAATCCCGGACTTCAAGCTATACTACAAAGCTGTAATCGAGAATATATGGTACTGGCACAAGAACAGACACCGAGATCAATGGAACAGAATAGAGAACCCAGAAATGGACCCACAAATGTATGGCCAACTAATCTTTGACAAAGCAGGGAAGAATATCAAATGGGAAAAAGTTTCTTTAGCAAATGGTGCTGGGAAAACTGGACAGCGCCATGCAGAAGAATGAACCCGGACCCCTTTCTTACACCATACACTAAAACTCAAAATCGATGAAAGACCTCAACGTAAGACAGGAAGCCATCAAGATCTGAGGAGAAAGCAGACAACAACTTCTTTGGCCTTGGCCACAGCAACTTCTTACTCAGGAAGTCTCCGGAGGCCAGGGCAATGAAAGCAAAAATGAACTACTGGGACCTCATCAAAATAAAGAGCTTCTGCACAGCAAAGGAAACAATCAGCAAAACTAAAAGGCAGCCAACGGAATACGAGAAGATAGTTGCAAATGACATATCACATAAAGGGTTAGTACCCAAAATCTATAAAGAACTTATCAAACTCAATACTCAAAAAACAATCCAATGAAGAAATGGGCAAAAGACATGAATAGACACTTCTCCAAAGAAAACATCCAGATGCCCAACCGACACATGAAAAAATGCTCAACATCACTCAGCATCAGGGAAATACAGATCAAAACCACAATGAGATACCACCTTACACTTGTTAGAATGGCTAACATTAACAACTCAGGCAACAACAGATGTTGGCAAGGATGTGGAGTAAGAGGAACCCTTTTGCACTGCTGGAGGGAATACAAACTCGTACAGCCACTCTGGAAAACAGTATGGAGGTTCCTCAAAAAATTAAAAATAGAACTACCCTAATACCCAGCAATTGCACTACTAGGTATTTATCCAAGTGATACAGGTATGCTGTTTTGAAGGGGCACATGCACCCTAATGTTTATATAGCAGCACTATCCACAATAGCCAAAGTATGGAAAGAGCCCAAATGTCCATCGATGGATGAATGGATAAAGATGTGGTATATATACACAATGGAGTATCACTCAGCAATCAAAAAGAATGAAATCTTACCATTCACAGTTAACTGGATGGAACTAGAGGGTATTACGCTAAGCAAAATTAGAAAAAGACAAATATATGACTTCACTCACTTTAAGGACTTTAAGATACAAACAAATGAACATAAGAAAGGGAAGCAAAGATAAAATCAGGGAGGGGGACAAAACAGAAGAGACTCTTAAATATGGAGAGCAAACAGAGGGTTACTGGAGGAGTTATGGGAGTGGGGATTGGCTAAATAAGAAACATTAAGGAATCTACTCCTGAAATCATTGTTGCACTATATGCTAACTTGGATGTAAATTTAAAAAAAAATTAAAAACGAAAGTCATACTGTGTATTGCTTTGGAGGGTCTTGCCCTTGGAACCATGGGTTTACATTTCAGGGTGATGGAGGAAGGCTAAAAATAGGGTCTATGGAGAGCAAAGAGGGAGTTTCTTTATATTCTGGAACAAAGTTCTCTCTTAACTCCCCTAAGGGGCAGAGGAACAGATAAGCAGACCACCTTATCTAAACTTGGAGTTTCATAACTTTGGGGTTCCTCACATGGAGTTCAACTCCTGTACATGCAGGTGATATTAAACCCTCGTGTTGCTTCATGGAGATTTAGAGGAACTGGTGCTAGATTGCTTTGTGAACTCTGGTCTCTTATAGAGAAGTCTGGGTTAATTTGTTAGTTTGTAAGCAGAAGAACATTTTATACCTTTCACATATTTGAAAGATAAATCTTTTACAAACCATTTAAACATTTTCAGTTACTAAGTATTTACTATGTGTTGTCTTCTGGGACATCTGCTAGGAAAATAAAGATGAATATGATACAGTCAAGTCTTGAATTGTCCACAATCTAGCAAGTGAAACAGATGAGAAGAGCTAAGTGTATCATGGTATAATGTGCCTCTAAGAGGAATACACAGAATGTCCTGAGGGCTTAGAGTAATTAAGAATACATTTTTAGTAGTTGAAGAAATTAAAAGAACTTAGAGGAAATGTAACCATCATTATAAAGGATTATCTTTTGGTTAAGAAGCTGAATGGATGTAACTTTTTCTACGGATTCTGAGGATCTAGGATTCAATGACTCAATGTAAAAGCAAAGAATTATGGCATGCTTGTTAATGGGTTTAATGAAAGCTAACTCATCCATCAAATACGGAGTACCATCATGTGTTTATGATAAAATATAATTAGACAAGTTTTCCTCTGCCAAAAAACATACTGGCTCCTGCTCTTATCAACCCTTCAAAGCAACTTGGGTTATGTTTAACACCCTATTACAAGATTCATTACACTGCAATATGATAGTTCAGTTGTTCCACAGTAAACTCAACTTTTTGATGGTATGGGTGATTACTAAGCACCATGAAATCTGATGAGACAAGTTAGAGGTATCTGCTATAGCCTACCGTATACCTAATTGTTTCCCAATATTCATTTTCCTTTTTATGCATTTAATACATTTACAGATATATTTTAACTGGCCACATGGCTTCTCAGCTCAACACTTTATATCCTCACTTTCACAGTTAATTGAATCTATGTAATTAAGCTTTCATCATGGGTTGTAAGTAGAGATCATGGCTGAAATTTCTAAATATTACACTTAATATGAGTGGGGATACATTTTTCTCTCTTAGTCTCTCCCTTATATGTGGAGTACAGATATGGTCAAACACTTCATTAACATCTGTAAGGACTGAGGTAAGAGTAAAAATGGAGACCTGCATACCTGTATAAATATTTAAGAGACCTATTATAACAGTTATATAAAGTATTCTCTAGCCTTCTCACTTGATAATTTCATCTTCTTAACCTGGAAGGCCAGGTTTAAATCTAGAATTTCCACTTATCCACTTTCTGTGTAACAACCTGGGAATACTTGGAAACCTTGCCCCTAGCTCAAGGTCCCTGACTGATTAGCATACTACTCCTGTCTCATGCACTGTTCTGCACAGTAAGATTGGCTGTAGACATGCATGAATACTCCAGATCTCATGTCTAAGCCCCATCTATACCCCAACCAAATAGTACTCCTTTAGGTTAATGGGTACACACACTGCATATTTACCTTCAGAATGACAGTCTTGGCCCTGTCAAGAAAGTTTTGGAAGGGAATACAGAGTTCCCAAGTACTCTGTAGTCTAAAGGTAGAAGCACAGAATTCAGGTACACATGAACCCTTGCTCTTGGGCTTGCCACCATATCCTGAGAAGCACAGAGTGATGAGCAGGACCATTTGCAGCACAGAATACAAAGAAGCAGGTCTTCCTGCCCAGCTCTAGGAGTGCTACTAACTATAGTGGTCGTGAGCCAATTTCCACCATTTACATAAGGGCAGTACACTACAGCTACACACTCCAATATGGCAGACACTAGTCCAAATTGAGTGGCTAATCCAAATTGACAGGAGTTGCAAATATAAAGTATATACATGCTTTTAAGATATAGTAGGAAAAATGGTAAAATATTTCAATAATTGATCTATATTGATCTCATGTTGAAAAGATCTGAAATATTGGGATAAATGAAATAAATTAAGATTATATTATCTTCTAGTATAGTTAGAAATTTTTAAATTTCTGGTTTGGCTTGCATTTTATTTCTAATGAGCATTTTGTAGAGACTGTTATGGTAACAATATGAAGAGAACCCAGATCTCTGGACAATTTTGTGGAACAAAATCTACTTGCTGGGAATAGCTCATTTCCTTTTTTACTATTATTTAACTGAGAAGTAAATGGTCTTGTTGGAGCACCACATTCTTGTGGCTCCTTGTTGTACCAGTTGAAACTACATACTCAGTAACATATGGATGATAAGTAACATTTCAATAAACAAGGTATTTCAGCCCACTGTGGCATAAACAGACACATAACAAGTATTAAAATACACTAAATTGTATGGTCCATGTGAGGAGAGATTGTTATATTCAGTGCATTCTTTTTTAAAGTCCTTTATTTTTCAGATGAATACTATCACCACAATGTTAATGGAGATACAAAGTACTAATGGAACATATATTAGAGTTTCATACCATAGTAGGCAGACCCCTTAGAGAAGCAGAAAATATTTCACATGGACATTTTTTAAGGAAATAGACAATAGCAGGAAGTGTCTAACAATAAGCAGTAACACAGCTGGGTATGGGCTACAGATTAGTAAATTTGTATTTTTCATTATTCAGCTCCAATGTACTCTGCAACTGATAAAACTTTTCTCGGATGCACTTGCTTTAGGTAGCGTGAGTCTATATAGTGTACAAGGAAAATGTATCTTTATTATATGAATATATTAGGCAGCTTATATGGAGATTGGATGTTGCTTAAAAACCATCAATACTAGTGATGACCAAAATACTGTTCTGAAAATATTGTTTTTCCCAAGTCATTACTATGTAATTTTAGAGCTAATCTATTTTGCCATCTTTATTTTAAATTGGGTTTTAAAGATGTATTGTGTTTACAAAATGGTTTTTTGGGATTATTTGTTTTAGCAGCTTTTATGGTATTTCTTTATACCCAGTATTTGGAGGAAAAAACCAAATCCAGTAAGAAAATATCAGACAGTAAATTTTAAACAGTAGTTCTGAAATATCTGTCATTTGACAAAACCATATTACTTTTTAGTACTTGAGCATTGGAACATTCTGTATAAATAGGGGCACTTAGATCACTCCCTTTGCAGTAGATATGGGTTAAATTGATTAAAACCTAACTTTTCAAAACCTTCCAAAATTCTTGTTTCACCCAAGTTTTTATACTCAAGAGTTTTAACCAAACTTTGTAGACAGTGACGTAAAACTCTCCTCTATACTTAAATAAGCTATAGGACTTTAAGAGGTTGAATAGAAAAATTGTACTAATATTAAAAAATGGAGGAATTCTAACTATTCCTTGGGCTGTTGCTAACATGGAAGGTAAGCAATGTTGAATTCCAAAAGAAAACCATGGAGTTGGTTTTCAGTTGTTTAGGTTTCTTCCCCCCACGCCCCCCCCACACTGATAAACCAAAAATGAATACTGAAATTTTAAGGTTTTTGCAAATGTTGAACAAATATAGTTCTTAAGTTTGAAGGATGCCCTAGACATCCAACCAAGGTACCTGATGTGATTAAACTTGACTGTTTTAACTTCTTACTTATTTCACTAAACATGATGAGTCTTCTTGAAAATCCAGTGAAAGCTGACCAATAACTAACTGTTGTTACAGTCTTGGAGAAACATATCCCAGAGAACCATGAGTGACATTATTAAAAGATAATGAAACAGTAGAGTCTTAATAGGTGCTTGAAAAATGAGCAAACCCAACACTGGTATTCCTTGCTAGCTAAAAGATTGCTAGCTAAAAGTATAAGTGAAAAGTATGGAAGTTTAAAACAAGGACAATAGTGGTTTCTTATCACAACTGGTAAATGTTAATTTCTTAAGGTTTCCTTATAAAACTCTCCCTATAATGTTTTAGTTCTAAAAAAAATGTTATTAAGTTATAGATCTATAATTAGGACTATTCTTTAGATAAGTAGCAAGATGGCAAAATGCTATTTAGATCAATTTTTTTGCAAAGTACTCTTATGGTCTTCAATACTGAAAAATATGCTCATTCGTATTCTTCTAGCTCTTTCCACCTTGCCTCTATATAGGACTATGCCAGCCTGAATAAGCACAAGAATGTGTTGAATAAAAATATTATTGAAGAGTAATAATCCTATATTCCTAAAATGGCATTGTAAATTTTACCAATTCTAGATGCACTTCTAATTTCATGAACTATTGGGACATTCCTTTTGATTTTATGAGAACTATATAAAAGCTCATTATCTAAATCTGATTTAAAAACTATTTCTAAAATCAAATGTCTAAACAGAAGCCAAAAATTATTCATACACCCTGAAGAAAAAAATAAAAATTAGATCTAAGGTGACTTCAATGTGAGCCAAATGGCATAATGAACCTATAAAATGCTTAGTGAAATGCAGTCAGGCTTGTAGATGTGTTTACCAAAAAGGAATGTTCTGCTTTCATATTTATTATGATCTTTCACCGATTTAAGACTCCTATATACTGAAACTCAGTAAACATCTTTAATTTACATAAACCACAGCATAAAAAAATACAAGAATGGATTAAAACACACACACACACACACACACACACTAGTTTATTACACCAGCCTCAGCAATTAGAAAAGAGAAAGTTGTTATGGAGGCTAAGGAATATTTAGTAAAAATATTATCAATATATATTTCCTTAGGAATTAATACTGCAGTGGGATTCATAAATGCCATTTACCTTAGTTTCACTGTTTGAAATCAATGAACTGAATCTTCAGAATACAATTTCAATAACATACTTAAGAGTCCAATAGGCATCATTTTTTACTTCTATTAAGTTGAAAAGTCAGAAGGAAGGTCTAGTTTACTTAGAGGGAGTTTGTTCTAAGTGAGATTTTACTTTTCAGACTGTTGGGCTAATGATTAACGTCACATACCGTACATCTTCGTCTAGAAACTGTGGGGTCTATTAAATGTAATTACCTTTCCCCATGGCTTTAAATTGACGGCAGATTCAAAATGAAGGTGGCTTCTATTAAATTTAATTACTTCCCCCTGAAGCTTACTTGGCAAAACTGTGACTAGTAATGAAAGTGGATTCTATAAAAAAGCTGCATGGTCAAGGTGTGGCTATTAAATTAGCAATGTTATTAATGAAAAAAAATGTAGGACAATACTTGAAATGGGATTTTTTTTATTCATGTGTATTTTTGTGACAATATGACTGGTACATTAAGTTCTCAATTTTCTACTCATTTCAACTTTCAAGCAATAAGTTATTGATTATAATAACAAGGAAAAATAATTTTCAAGAACTTCATCTAATGTTTCCCTGTATACAAAACAGGGACCCTTTCATCATTTCAATTCAATTGACATTTTAAATCAACATGATGTAATAAAAGAGGAAAAGAATTAGAAAAACAAGTACTGTTCTTATTAACTATATAATCAGTTCCTTCTTCCTGAGCTGGTTACCTAATCTGAAAGAATATGTCCTATCTACATAAGACAAATACTAAGAGAATCAGAGAAAAAGGGTTGTTTTGCAGATCGCTTTGCCTTTAAAAAAAAAAGGGCCCTCTATTTTGGAGCAGCTTAGATTTACATTAAAAAAATACCTATTAACTGATCATACATTCAACATTCAATGTCCAATTGACTATATAGTCAGTCACAATGCAGCAGTCCTGTATTAGAGGTATAAATACTTATCTATAGGATTGTATAATCAAGCAAGTGTGAATACAAAAGTCAAATACTTTGTCACTATGGGAAGAGCCTGTGATGGTTCCAGAGCAGATTTTCCGACCCATGGGGAACATTCATATCCCTTGCCTCATCATTTGTTTAGAAGTGTACTGTAAGGAGACCTGCGTGGCTCAGTCAGCCATCCAACTCTTGATTTCTGCTGAGTTCATGATTTCACTGTTCCCGAGTTTGGGTCCCTCGTCAGACTCTGCACTAACAGCATGGAGCCTGCTCAGATTTATCGCTCTCTCTTTCTCTCTCTGCCTCTCCCCCACTTGTGTTTTCTCACCCTCTCAAAATAAAAGTTTGGGGGGAAAATGTACTATAGCCAAATCTAGTATCAACCTGCTCTTCCAGCCACACCATAAGCCCACAGTCTTGAAACAGGCACTAATTTGCAGAGTCCCTCCACTTCAGGAGATTCTCAATCTCCCACAGTGGTCTCTTGAGAGAAAACCTCGCACTATTCTTGAGGTAGGAAGATAGTTAACTTTCCATCCTCCTCCCTGGCTATAAGGACATACTCTCAGCATCAGAGACAATAGCAACAGTTCTCTCAAGGAAATTTCCATCCTCTTGATATCCTAAGATGAAGGCTATCTGTATTACCAGAGGGGGCTATTTTTAAATTTTTCTCTTATAGCTTAGTCATGAACTAGTTCTCAGATATTTTTCTTTGTTCTGAATCAGTTTTCTTGCTCATACTTATTTTTGCACCCGTTTTCTATTATAGTTCCAAAATTTTTCTTTTCAATATTTTTTTTTTAATAGGGTAGAGATGAGCATGGAATACTGTGGGAACAGAAGCGTTACTAAATAACCTAGGTAAGACGATCATGGACGCTTCCTAGACGGAGAATCAGAGGGAAAATGAAAAAGAACTAATGCACGGATTTGCTAAGTGAAAAGCACAGGGAAGGGGAGATTAAACAAAAGGAACAGTACACGTAAAGACTCAGAGGTACCAAGGAGCATCTTTCATTTGGAGAACCTGGTTAGAGCACAGCAAGAAAGCGTAGTGCAAGATATGCAAACAGGCCAATTTTGCGATTGAAATTTACGGTGACTGAGAAATTTTTCCACCAACATCCTCAGATTTGTTCTAATAAGTCTTCCTCTAAACCAACAAAATTTTCAAAATTAAATGACATTTTGAGGAGACAGCTTTCATCCTTTTATGTATAGTATTATACCCAATGAGCTTGCTTTTATGGTTAATAAAGTTATTATGCTGGAAATCTATATTAGTATGTATTCTGAGCATAGGATTTGTCTTGTTTACTGTTGTACCTTTAATTTCTGGCAAGAAGTTCTCAATATAGTATCAAATAGTTGTACAATGTTTATTAATAAGTTCTGGATAATGCCAATAAAGTGTTAAATATTGAAAGTATAGATTTCACAGTATTCTAACAAATACCTCTACATTAGTTTTCTCTGTCACAAATCACCACGAATGTTAACCATTTTGCATTTTTTATGTGTATCCGATCACCAGGCTATATACCTTAAACTTACACAGAATTATATGCCAGTTGTATCTCAATAAAGCTGGAAATAAAAAAAAAAAGATATATACAAATCACCACAAACTATGCGGCTTAAAACATCACCAATTTAAGTATATTATCTTACCATTCCGGAGGTCAGAAGTTCATCTCAGGTAAAACCAACATAAACTCAAAACATGGACAGGAATGGTTTTCTCTCTGAAGACTCTAGGAGAGATTCCATGTTCTCACCTTTTCCAACTTTCAGCAGACAACTGCATCCCTTGCATAGACGGACCCATCCTCCATCTTCGAAGCCAGTATTGCAGCCCCCTGACTATGCTTCTGTGGTCAAGACTCCCACTGGTTCTCTTCTGCTTCCCTCCTCTGCTTTTAAGAAGGCTTGTGATTACATTGGGCCCACGTGAGTAACCCAGGTTACTCTATTTTACGGTCAATTGATTAACAAAATTAATTGCACCTTTGCCATGTATCTCACCAAGTTTTAGTTTGCAACATCCAGGTTCAAAGGTTGCTGGCAATTGGACGTGGACATTTTGTGGGACCCATTATTCTATCTACTACAATCCAAAATGCTAAAATCATTTGTTTGATATGCAATTTGATCTTTAAGTTTGTGCTTGGGAAAAGCAAGAGGAAGCCACATACCAAGGACAGGGGAGAGGGTGAGAACTCTCCCAATGCCTGGGTCCGGCTCACAGGTCAATCAGAGGTCACATCTTTTGGATGCCATCCCCCCAACAGGTGTATATTATTAATGACTAACATTCCTGTTTTGCTTCCTAATATCTGTACTCAAAGAAAAAAAAATATCCATTTGTTGTTAGATAAATTTGGAAGCACAACACAAGTATAATATTAAAATGTAATCCTTCAATTTTAAGTGTCTTATAATCCATATCTACTGATGAGAGAAGACAATAATTTTTATTAAGTAGAGAAATACCCTGGTTTACCACAAAGCATAGAGAACAGAGAGAGAAAATTTAAACACCAGAGAAGGAACTCCAAAACAGATGCTTCTTAAATGCCTCAACTAAAGGGTAAAATTCAGTTTCAGAAGTTATTTTGATGTGTGATTAATGCATGTTAAATGCAGTTGTCTGTGGTTAACAGAAACTAGACTAGCTTGTTACATTATATACTTGGAAAAATCTTCATGTAAAACAAGTGAGGTGAGGCAATTTAATTAGGCAAATTGAATCTAATTTAACAATCTGAAAAAGTTCTAAATTTATTACAAAGAAATTGAAAATGCTCCTTAAAAAAGGATTAGGTGAAAAAATAAAACATGCATTGATTAAGATTAAAAGCACAAGTTTTTTTCTCTCAGTTTTGATGTAGTCTGATGGATTCTGTCCTTGGGATTCTCATTAGATTAAAATCCTGGCTTTAAATAAAAAATAAATAATCCTGGCTTTAGGTTTTGAGATCCAGCTTGAGAGATTAGATATTTCATTTTACTTTCTACAGTGAAAGAAATAACATTCTGAAAAAGTAGTAAAAAAAAAAATAGTTAAATGTATATGAAATTCATCGCTGAGTTGACTCTCCCCCCAAAAAAACAAAAACAAAAAAACAGGAAAGTCAATTCTCAGGCCCCAAGTGAAAATCCAGAACCCCAAAGTCATATAAGAAACAAATCAATTTTCATCTTGAAGATTCGCCCTGAGGGTATCTGCTAAATGCTAAAGATCTTGGGATTCTGATTTGAAGGCTATTTTAAAGCTTGCAGGGAATAGGAAATAAATCCCTAGGCACACTTAACATGGAAGCTCTAATAGGAGAAATCTGTGTAAAACTAAGACCTCAAAGGGCTATATCCTTTGAATAACAATTAATGAAAGAGAAAATCTATTTTGCCAAAAATAACAGCAAGAAAACATGCCATTTTCAATCCGGGAACAAGGTGGAAAGAGGGATAAATCTCTAGAAAATCTGTAACCTATAATCTGTAATCTGGTTTTGGTTTCCATATAGATTTGTTTTAGGAAATTATCGTAGTTATAGGGTCTAAAACCTTGAGAGAGAATTCAGAAAAAAAAAAGTTACTGGTATAAGCAAACACAGATACATCCCTTTTGAAAAACTTAACTTCAGCTCAAGTTTCCAAAAATAAGGTTTGAGGGGAAATGAGTAGTTCACAGTCAAAAAACACAAAACATGAAAGAAAACAAGGCTGAGTTAAAACCAACAAAAACAGACAAGATTTCCAAAAACAATTTTGAAAGGATTAAGCAGAAAATAAATTTTATATACAGGACTATATATAGATAGATAGATAGATAGATAGATAGATAGATATATAGATATATAGATATAGATATAGATATAGATATAGAGATAGAGATAGAGATAGATAGAGATAGATATAGATATAGATATAATTTTATATGTAACATGTATATATTTGTTGAAACAAATACAAGGCTTGAACATAAAAGCAGAAAACTAGCATAAACACTATTCAATATTACCCAAAAAATGAAAATATTTAAAACTGAAATTTAAAACTCAAGGTCTGCATTAGCAGATGAATTGTACCTAAGGGAGAATGTTAGAAACCTGGAGGAACAACTAAAGTAAGTAACATGGAAGACGGGAAGAGAGAATGAGACACAAGTTCTACACAATAGTTTGCTATAACCAGCTCTGATCAGCTTGCAAGAGTTATTTGTACATTACCTCTTTCCAAGTCTGTTTACGAATATCACCTTTGATAGCTTGAAATTTACCATGGGGAACATGCACACCATGGAAGTTTGACAATCCCATAATCAGGGCTTTTTTTTTTTTTTAATTTTGAAGAGCCAATGTTAAACATTTACCATCACGTCTCTAGGTCCATATAAAACCCCAAAGTACCTAACAGAATAGAGAAAATAGCAGCATCTAGAGATAATGGGGTGATAATTTTTCAAAATTCTTAAAAAATATCAATTGAGTAAGCCTAAGCCCTTAGGAGTATTAATTATAAATTTAGAATTTTATACTCAGTAGAAATATTACTTAAGAATGAGGGTTAAAGATATTATCATCCAGGAAAAAAAATAGCAAGAGAATAAGGAAAGTCCAAAGATGACATTTAAACAGAAAGTAAACAACCCCACATTGAAATTTTATATAAACAAAAAATGGTCTTTAATATAGGTGATAAATTGATACTTTTGGCAAAGCTATTTAGCTACTCCTTCACTTGTTTAATAATTATAAAATGTTTTAAAAAAAAAAAGTTCACCTATAACCAAAGGTGAGACTGGCAAATATCTCCAATGACCTCTAGACAATGCAGGTGATTTTTTTCTTCTTTTCTATTTCAGCTATCCAGCTATCTTGTAAAGGGTCTCCAATTCAACTGCCCACCTAACTCAGGAGTGGGCTAAAACCAGCAAAGATAGTCCATCATCTTCTCTTTAAGACATTTTTTAAAAATCCAAATTGATATCTCAATCAAATAAAAAATTGTGTTAGGTTGGCACTGGATTGCAGTTTTGGTAGCAGTTTATCCTTGTTTCTAGGACATGACCATTCTTTGTTTCCTCAGCCCGGAAAACAGTAGGACACTCAGTTCCATCCTTTAGAAGTTTTTAGTTTAGCTCTTTGTCATTCAGCCCTACACACCTTCAAACTTCAGCAAACATCTTTATATATAAAAAAGCCTTGGGGCGCCTGGTTGGCTCAGTCGGTTAAGCATCCGACTGCGGCTCCGGTCATGATCTCGCGGTCCGTGAGTTCGAGCCCCGCGTCGGGCTCTGTGCTGACAGCTCAGAGCCTGGAGCCTGCTTCGGATTCTGTGTCTCCCTCTCTCTCTGCCCCTCCCCTGCTCATGCTCTGTCTCTCTCTGTCTCAAAAATAAATAAAAACATTTAAAAAAAAATCCTTATATATAATATATAATATATAATAATATATAATATATACTATATAATATATATTATATTTGATATATAAAAAAGCCACACATTTTAGCCCATCTGGCCACCAATTTCATCACTGTAACCCAGACAGAATGCAAAATCCCTGCTGGTTTCCTTTTCCTCAAAAACAGCCCTCTGTTAGAGACCAAGCCCAGATTCTTAGTCTCCACCTACACCCACAATCAGGAAGTGCCCCCAGAGGAAATATGGCTACAGGTCCTCATAATCCATTCAATTCTGCCTCTAGAACTTCAATTTCTTCATTGTTGAAAGACTCCACCCACCCCAACCCCATCCCTTATCATAAATCTCTTTTTTTTTCAATACTAGGGAACTTTATAAGATTTTGCTCTATTTTTCACAGGCTTTCTACATAGCATTTTAACCTTCTGCATAGCCTCACTCTACAGAAAATGTCTTGTGGGCAAAGGACCATACATTTGAGGACACTCACTTCTCTAGTTTCTCACTCCACACTATGTGATTGCTAACAATTTTGTTGGTTTCTCTTTCCACTACAGAAATTCACCCTGGGCCAGCCAAGATTAATTCTTCTCAGACCAGAAGAGGCAACTCTAACCTCATTTTAGAAAAGTCTCCCTTCTCTGGAATGTTAGTCCCTCTAGTCCCTATTGTCTTATATCTCTACAATGCTTTTAAAATTTGTGCAATTAATAATGATCTTGTTGATTGTTTATGGTAGGAATGTAGCACTTCCATATCTTACCATAATCAGAAAGCAGATGTACATTTAATTATTAACACTATTCTTTATAATGTACCTACACATTATATATGTACACACACACACACACACACACACACACACAATTTGATTTTAAAATACCACAGCAAATGAGTGAACACATGAATATGTAAAATATCTAAGTCCGTAAGAAACAACAAACAAACCAAAACACCAAATAACTGGTTGATAAAGCAAAGTTGAGGTTATTACTTCCCAGAATAAAGGAAGATGCTACCTTAGGGTTTGAATGCCTTTTTTGGAAGTGGCAAGTATGATAATGAATAATGGGAAACCTTATTTAAAATGAAGAAAGAAAGTCCTGAATGGGGAACGTCTCATGTACATACCACTCATTACAGCCTGCTTAATTAGAAGAGAGAAGGAAGATTGCTCCCTGCCCCCACGGTAAGGCACTAATCACCACTCATGGCCAGTGAGACACCTCCAAGGCCTCTAAATTTCTGTTCAAAACAATCCTCCTTGGGGTGCCTGGGTGGCTCAGTCAGTTAAGTGTTGGACTTTGATTTTAGTTCAGGTTATGATTTCACAGTTCATGAGTTCGAGCCCTGCATCAGGCTTTGCACTGACAGTGCAGAGCCTGCTTGGATTTTCTCTCTCTCCACCTCCCTCTGTCTCTCTCTTTCACACACACACAATAAATAAATAACCTTAAAAAAACAAAAACAAAAACAAAACAATCCTCCTCAATCCTACCTCAAGATAGACCTTCCCCTTGTCTCTGTGGGCACGGTTTGCCCACGGCAAATTGCAATTCGTCTATTATAAACTCAGTTATTAAAAAAAAAACTTGCTATTTTGTTTTTTTGGTTGATGGAAAATAAGGGCAAGATGTTTGGGGGTCTGGTACAAGGTAGGTCTTTTATGCAGGGGTTTGATCAAGATTGAGAAATATTTTTTTAGATAATGGTGGAATTGGTGCCTAGGCCAAGGTAAGGGTGTTCTGAGAAAGTGTTTTAGAGAACTCTTGAAAGGTCACAGTCTTTTTGAACTCCTTTGAATAATCTATTGTTATGGGAAGGGTCCTTGAAGAGGACTACTGCTATTATCAGATAAATAGATTTTTAGGAAGTTCCTGAAACAAACAATAAAGTTATCTGTAACTTTATATCTTTATTCATGTTTCCTGTCAGGGTCATATCAATATCATACCAATAATTGTATT
This sequence comes from Lynx canadensis, assembly GCF_007474595.2. Lineage (NCBI taxonomy): Eukaryota > Metazoa > Chordata > Mammalia > Carnivora > Felidae > Lynx > Lynx canadensis. The sequence goes on from NC_044303.2 coordinate 45,774,002, forward strand.
AACAGAGACAGTTGAATATTAAAGTCATGTAAATGAAGACAATCTCCAGGTCCTCAATGTTATTAAATGTGGCTGGTTTCTTTTCCCAAGGAAACGAAGACAGTGGTGACATTCCAAAGAACCATTTTTGTATGATGATTATAAGAATATGAATTCAGAATTTAGGAACATGTCAATAAGAAAGACACCATTTTTTTCAAGAATTTTTACGATAGAGTGGAAAGAAAGAGACAATAACAAAAAAAGATTAAAAATGTCAAAAGAGGTTTTCGTTGTTTGGTTTGGTTTGACATCTTCCCTCTCAAAATTGCATTGGTGCTTGTTTATTAAGGATAAGCTACATATAATTTTTTACTCATTGAGGGTACTTTCCCTCAGGGAGGGCAAGTAAAGAGTGCCTTAGCATGACCAATGATCCCTCACCCCACTTTCATATAGAACAGACTTAGCATCTTGGAATCATTTATAAGATCTTCCTTAAAATAATAGCAACAAGGAGTAAACATTGAATTTCTAAAATGGATTCTTTACAGGACAGTGGAAAACTCACTGGGAGCATAGGTTGCTCACTCTGGGTTTATTGAGTCTTCCCGTGGTCCTGGATGAGTGTGGAACTGAAGACAAAAGACCCTTTGTTTTTCCCTATTTTTTTTCTTTTTTTAATTAATTATTTTAATTTACATACGAGTTAGCTAGAATGTGGTGCAATAATGATTTCAGGAGTAGAACCAGTGCTTCATCCCCTACATATAACACCCAGTGCTCATCCCAACAACTGTCTTCCTTAATTCCCCTTGCCCATTTAGCCCATCCCCCCACCCTTCCAGCAACCTTAATTTGTTCTCTATATTTAGAATCTCTTACATTTTGTCCCTGCCCTGTTTTTTTTAATTTTTTAAGTTTATTTATTTATTTTTGAGAAAGAGAGAGAGAGAGAGAGAGCACGAGATGGGGAGGGGCAGAGAGAGAGGGAGCACAGAATCTGAACCAGGCTCCAGGCTCTGAGCTATAAGCACAAAGCCTGATGTGGGGCCTGAACCCACAAACTGTAAGTTCATGACCTAAGCCAAAGATAGATGTTCAAGTGACTGAGCCAACCAGGCACCCTTGTCCCCATCCCTGTTTTTATAATATTTTTTCCCCTGCCCTTATGTTCATCTGTTTTGTCTCTCAAAGTCCTCATATGAGTAAAGTCATCTGATTTTTGTCTTTCTCTGACTAATGTCCCTTAGCATAATACACTCTACTTCCATCCACATTGTTGCAAATGGCAAGATTTCATTCTTTTTGATTGCTGAGCAATACTCCATTGTGTGCGTATGTGTGTGTGTGTGCATGCGTGCACGCGTGTGTGTGTGTGTGTGTATACCACGTCTTCTTTATCCATTCCTCTGTCAATGGACATGTGGGCTCTTTCCATACTTTGGCTACTGTCGATAGTGCTGCTATAAACATTGGGGTGCATTTGCTCCTTCTAAACAGCACACTTGTAGCCTTTGGATAAATACCTAGTAGTGTAATTGCTGGGTCGAAGGGTAGTTCTATTTTTAATTTTTTGAGGAACCTCCATACTGTTTTCCAGAGTGGCTGCACCAGTTTGCATTCCCACCAGCAGTGCAAAAGTGTTCCTCTTTCTCCACATCCTTGCCAACATCTGTTGTTGCCTGAGTTGTTAATGTTACCCATTCTGACAGGTGTGAGGTGGTATCTCATTGTCGTTTTGATCTGTATTTCCCTGATGATGAGTGATATGGAGCATTTTTTCATGTGCTGGTTGGCCATCTGGATATCTTCTTTGGAAAAGTGTCTATTCGTATCTTTGGCCCATTCACTGGATTATTTGTTTTTTGGGTGTTGAGTCTGATAAGTTCTTTATAGATGGGATACTAACCCTTTATCTGATATGTTGTTTACAAATATCTTCTCCCTTTTGTTGGTTGACTTTTAGTTTTTCTGATTGTTTCCTTCTCTGTGGAGAAGCTTTTTATCTTGATAAGGTCCCAATAGCCCATTTTTGCTTGTGTTCCCTTGCCTCCAGAAACATGTTGAGTAAGAAGTTGCTGCGACTGAGGTCAAAGAAGTTTTTGCCTATTTTCTCCTCAAGGATTTTGATGGCTTCCTGTGTTACATTTAGGTCTTTCATCCATTTTATTTTTGTATATGGTGTAAGAAAGTGGTCCGGTTTCAATCCTCTCTATGTCAATGTCCAGTTTTTCCAACACCATTTGCTGAAGAGACTGTGTTTATTCCATTGTATATTCTTCCTTGCTTTGTCAAATATTAATTGCCATATGTTTGTGGATCCATTTCTGGATTCTCTATTCTGTTCCATTCACCTAAATGTCTGTTTTTGTGCCAATACCATACAGTCTTGATGATTACAGCTTTGTAATACCTCCTGAAGTCCGAATTGTGACACCTCCTAATTTGGTTTTCTTTTTCAAGATTGCTTTGGCCATTTGGGGTCTTTTCTGGTTCCATACAAATTTTAGGATTGTTGTTCTAGCTCTGTGAAGAATGTTGGTGTTATTTTCACAGGGATTGCATTGAATGTGTACGTTGCTTTAGCTAGTATCAACATTTTAAGAATATTTGTTCTTCCAATCCATGAGCATGGAATATTTTTCCAATTTTTTGTATCTTCAATTTCTTTCATAAGCTTTCTATAGTTTTAAGTGTATAGATTTTTCACCTCTTTGGATAGGTTTATTCTTAGGTATTTTATGGTTTTGGTGCAATTGTAAATGTGATTGATTCCTTGATTTCTCTTTCTGCTGCTTCAGTGTTGGTGTTTGGAAATGCAAAGGATTTCTTTGCATTGGTTTTATATTCGGCGACTTTGCTGAATTCATGGATTAGTTCTAGCAGTTTTTTTTGGTGGAATCTTTTGGGTTTTCCATACAGAGTATCATGTCATCTGCGAAGAGTGAAAGTTTGACTTTCTTCTCTTTGCTGATTTGGATGCCTTTTATTTCTTTGTGTTGTTTGATTGTTGATGCTAAGAGTTCCAATACTATGTTGAATAACAGTGGCAAGAGTGGACATCCTGTCATGATCCTGACCTTAGGGGGAAAGCTCTCACTTTTTCCACACTGAGGATGATATTAGTTGTGGGTCTTTCATGTATGGCTTTTATGGTCTTGATATATGATCCTTCTATCCCTACTTTCTTTAAATTTTTAAAAATGTTTTTATTTAGTTTTGAGACAGAGACAGAGCATAAGCAGGGGACGGGCTGAGAAAGAGGGAGACAGAATCCAAAGCAGGCTCCAGGCTGTGAGGTGTCAGCACAGAGCCCAACGTAGGGCTCAAACTCACAGAGTGTGAGATCATGACCTGAGCTGAAGTCAGACACTTAACCAACTGAGCTACCCAGGTGCCCCAATCTATCCCTACTTTCTTGAGGGTTTTTATCAACAAACGATGCTGTATTTTCTCAAATGCTTTCTCTGCATCTCCTGAGAGGATTGTATGGTTCTTGTCCTTTCTTTTATTGATGTGATGAATCACATTGATTGTGTTGTGGATATTGAACCAGCCCTGCATCCCAGGTATAAATCCCACTTGATCATGGTGATTAATTCTTTTAATGTGTTGTTAAATCCGGTTGGCTAGTATCTTGTTGAGAATTTTGGCATCCATGTTCATCAGGGAAATTGGTCTGTAGTTCTCCTTTTTAATAAGGTCATTGGTTTTAGAATAAAGGTAATGCTGGTCTCATAAAATGAGTTTTGAAGTTTTACTTCCATTTCTATTTTTTGGAACAGCCTCAAAAGAATAGGTGTTAAATCTTCTTTAAATGTTTAGTAGAATTCCCCTGTAGAGCCATCTAGCCCTGGACTCTTGTTTTTTGGGAGATTTTTGATTACTAATTCAATTTCTTTTCTGGTTATGGGTCTGTTCTAATTTTCTATGTCTTCCTGTTTCCATTTTGATAGTGTATATGTTTCTAGGAATTTGTCCATTTTTTTCAGATTGTACAATTTATTGGCATATAGTTGCTCATAATATTCTCTTAAAATTATTTGTATTTCTGCTGTTTTGGTTGTGATTGCTCCTCTTTCATTCTTGATTTTATTTATTTGGCTCCTTTCCTTTTTTTTTTTTTTTTGATCACACTGGCTAGGGTTTATCAATTTTGTCAATTCTTTCAAAGAACTAGCACCTGGTTTCATTGATCTGTTCTACTGCTTTTGGTTTTTTTTTGTTTGTTTTTTGTTTTTTGTTTTTATTTGGATTTGATAGCATTTATTTTTGCTCTAATCTTTGCTATTTCCCATCTTTCGCTGGTTTGAGGTTTTATCTGCATTCTTTTTCCAGCTCTTTAAGGTGTAAGGTTAGAGTGTGTATCTGAGACCTTTCTTCCTTCTTTAGGAAGGCCCGGATTGCTATCTAATTCTGTCTTATGACCGTCTTTGCTGCGTCCCATAGGTATTGGACTGTGGTGTTATCATTTTCATTGGCTTCCATGTACTTTTCAATTTATTCTTTAACTTCTTTGTCAGCCCATTCATTCTTTAGTAGGATGTTCTTTAATCTCCAAGTATTTGTTGTCTTTCCAATTTTTTCCTGTGGTTGATTTTGATTTTCATAGCATTGTGGTCTGAAAATATGCACGGTATGATCTCAATCTTTTAGTACTTGTTGAGGGCTGATTTGTGTCCCAGTGTGTGATCTATTCTGGAGAATGTTCCATTTGCACTGGAAAAGAATGTATATTCTGCTGTTTTAGGACAAAATATTCTGAATATATCTGTTAAGTCGATCTGGTCCAGTGTGTCATTCAAAGCCATTGTTTCCTTGTTGATTATCTGCTTAGATGTTCTGTCCATTGCTGTAAGTGGGATAAAGTACCTTACTATTATGGAATTATTGTCAAGGAGCTTTGTTATGTCTGTGATTGTTTATATATTTGGGACACCACGTCGGGAGCATAAATGTTTATAATTGTTAGATCTTCTTGGTGGATAGACCCTTAAATTATGATATAATGTCATTCTTAATCTCTTGTTACAGTCTTCATTTTAAAATATAGATTTCTGATATAAGTATGGCTACTCCAGCTTTCTTTTGGTGACCCATTAGCATGATACATGGTTCTCCATCCCCTTTACTTTCAATCTTCAGGTGTCTTTAGGTCTAAAGTGGGTCTCTTGTAAACAGCATATAGATGGATCTTGTTTTCTCATACATTCCATTACTGTATGTTTTTTATTGGAACATTTAGTCCATTGACATTTACTGATCTTTTTCTTTTAATCTTTATTTATTTTTGAGCAAGTGAGAGAGAGACAGAGTGAGAGCAGGGGAGAAACAGAGAGAGAGAGAGGGAGACACAGAGTCCGAAGCAGGCTCCACGCTCTGAGCTGTCACCACAGAATCTGACCCGGGGCTCAAACCCACGAATTGTGAGATCATGACCTGAGCTGAAGTCGGACGCTCAACCCACTGAGCCATCCAGGCATCCCTAGTCCATTGACATTTAGAGTACTGAAAGATATGAATTTATTGCCATTGTGCTACCTGTAGAATTGGAGTTTCTGGTGATGTTCTCTGGTCCTTTCTAGCTTTTGTTACTTTTGGTATTTTTTGTTTTGTTTCATCTTTTCTCCCCTCAGAGAGTCCCCCTTAAAATTTCTTGCAGAGATGGTTTAGTGGTCATGAATTCCTTTAGTTTTTGTTTGTCTGGGAAACTCTTTATCTCTCCTATTTTGAATGACAGCCTTGCTGGAAAAAGAATTCTTGGTTGAATATTTTTCTGATTCAGCACACTGAATATATAATGTCACTCCTCTCTGGCTTGCCAAGTTTATGTGGATAGGTATGCTGTAAACCTGATCTGTCTTTTCTTGTAGGTTAAGGACTTATTTCTCCCTTTCTGCTTTCATGATTCTTCCCCAGTACGTGTGTATTTCGTAAATTTGACTATGATATGCCTTGTTGACGGTTGTTTTTTGTTGAACCTAATGGGAGTTCTCTGTACTTCATGGATTTTGATGTCTGTTTCTTTCCCCAGGTTAGGAAAGTTTTTTGCTATGATTTGCTCACATACACCTTCCACACCTTTTTCTCTCTCTTCATCTTCTGGGACTCCTATGATTTTGATGTTATTCCTTTCTAATGAGTCACTGAGTTCTCTAATTCTTATATCATGCTCCTTTGTCTTAGGTTCCCTCTTTTTTTCTGCTTCAGTATTCTCCATAATTTTGTCTTCTATATCGCTGATTCGCTGTTCTGCTTCATCCATTCTGGCCGCCATAGCATGCATTTAAGATTGTATCTCAGTTGCAACATTTTAAATTTCATCCTGACTAGATTTTACTTCTTTTATCTCCACAGAAAGGGATTCTATGCTTGTTTTCAAACCCAGCTAGTATTCTTATTATCATGATTCTAAATTCTAGTTCAGACATCTTGCTTATATCTGTGTTGATTAAATCCCTGCTGTCATTTCTTCCTGTTCTTTCCTTTGGGGTTGAATTCCTTCTTTTCATCATTTTGGAGGAAGAGAAAGAAGTAATAAAATAAAAAATTAAAATTAAAAAATTAGAAAACAACACAAAAAATCAAATAAAGGAAGCTAGATCCTAGGTGTGTTTTGGTCTGGTTGTTGACAGAAGCTTTATAATATAGAGAAAAAAGGGAAATAAAAAGAAGAAAAAAAGAAAGAAAACATTTATTTTTTTATAAAAATGTAAAATATTTTTTTCTTTCTGTATCCAAGAATAAGAAAAAGAGAAAAACCATGAATAGATAGACCAGCAAACAGATTAAAATCCAAACGAAATTACATCCACTTTCCCCTAGAAGTCAAACTATGAAGCACTTTATAGTCTGTACACTAAGCCAGTGGAGAGAACTGTGGTCATCCTCTAGGACTAGGTTGCCACAGTTGGATGGCACTTGGTGTTATGGCTCCTTTCTCCACTAGGTGGCACTGCTTAGCTTATTGATGTGGATCAGTGTGGCACCTGTACAGGTGTATGCACTGGTGCAGGAGAGGTGAAACTGACATCACCCAGCTTCCCAATCTTTAGCGTCAGAATTCTGCCCTTATCCACTGTCCATCAGGTACTCCTCCTTTGTCCCTGGCTTCTGTCCACTTCTGCTTCTACACTGTCCGTGACCAAGCTGTCAGCGTGCCAGGCAGCACCTCTCTCCCGAATTTTATCTCAGATGGCGCTGTGCTTCCAAATCCCTCACTTCTGAGGGCCCTGTGGCTTAGGCCTGCTCTAATTCTCTGTGGGAGTGTCTCACTGAGCAATGGTCAGGTGTTGGGTTGCTCTCAGGAACACTCATGCGACCATGCTGCTGCAGGGGCCCCTGGGTGCCAGCCTGCCCCAGCAAAAGTTCCCATGATCATGTAGCAGCAACAGTTCAGGAGATTATGGCAAATCACAACACACAACTGGTGCCAGGTTTCACTGCACCCCAGTGTCCTTGTTCCAACACCAGCAAACTTGCTGTTCTCCAGGGTCCACTGGGACCTTTTCCTGTGGGGTGGCTTCATGGCCTCTCCCAAGTGTCCTCCCAGTTGGGGAACCACCTCTCTCTGTGTGGCCCAAGGACCCCTTAGACCTTGCTCTCTGCTCCTGGGGATTCCCTCTTCCCACTAGAGCTGCAGAATTTCTGACTTTGTGCTCCCCTGTTTATAGAGTCCTTTTTTTAAAATTTTGTTAATGTTTTTATTTATTTTTGAGACAGAGAGAGACAGAACATGAGCAGGGGAGGGGCAGAGAGAGAGGGAGACACAGGCTCCGAAGGAGACACAAAATCCGAAGCAGGCTCCAGGCTCTGAGCTGTCAGCACAGAGCCTGACGTGGGGCTAGAACTCACGGACTGTGAGATCATGACCTGAGCCCAAGTCGGACACTTAACTGACTAAGCCACCCCCTGTTTATAGAGTCCTAATGGTATTGAAACCCTCTCCTTTCTTCATTTTCCCTTTCTTGTTCAGACCCTTGTACATGCTTCCACTCTTTCTCTTTCTCTCCAGCTGCTTTCAGGAGTGCTTTTCCTGTACTCTCCCCCATGTCTCTGTCCTCTCTCCACAAACAAAAGCAGTTCCCTACCCTCTAGTGCTTCTCTCTCCCCCAGTTCACCTCTCCCTGCCATGTACCTGCTGAGTTCTGTGGCTCAAATTATGCAGATTGTTGCACTAATCCTCAAATCAATTTTCTAGCTGTACAAAATGGTTTGCTGCTGATGTTGCATTTCAAGGATGAGAGAAGCAGAGAACTTCCACGCTGCTCTGCCATCTTGGTCTCTCTCTTTTTCCCTGGTGTTAAAGTAAAACTTGTGAAAGATTTCAGTGTGGTTCTCGAAGAGAAGGAAACTTTTAAGGTTTCAAATAGTAGCCAATTCCACCTTAGTTCTCCTCTGGTTGGGAGTCTCTCTGGAAGATGTTTGCATTGGAAACAGATGGAGTTCAACACAAGAAACTGAAATCATGACTCTCGACCAAGTTTAACAAAGAGAAGTTAAATCATTCTCCCAGGGGAAGGGAGAACGTGTATAATGTGTATGCTGGTATCTGGAGGAAGAAAACTAAATCACAGCATTCAAACAGCAGCATCTGAGGGTTTAGCTCTAAAATAGAACTAAAGCACACCAGGAGTTGTGAAAGATAAACTACACAGATATATGAAGAAAATGTTACAATTTCTATTTATCTTTATTTTTTAATGTTTATTTATTTTTGAAAGAGAAAAAGGATGAAACACTTTACAAATGACAGGCATGTTATTTTTGTGTAGGGACCATGCTAATCTTTTCTGTATCATTCTGATTTTAGTCCACATGCTGCTGAAGCAAGCACTCAACTTATCTTTAATTTTTATTTTAAAAATGATAATCCCTTTAAGGTGTTTAAGTTTTTCATGCATTAATTGACATGGGAAGCTTTCTCAGGTCTTATTTCATGTCTGTTGTGTTTATAATGGAAGGTTTGGAAGAGCAGGATTTCCACAATGAAGGAGCTATCCTCATGGGTTTGGTGTACTGCTCAACAGTCCATGTGTATTTCCATAATTAAATGGATTTGCTACTTAATCATCAACCAGTTTTAACTAAACTAACTCATACAAGATAGACAAGTGAGTTAAACAAGATGTCTACAAAATATGGATCGATGATAGTCCCAATGATTTAAGTACAGAAGGGCAACAAGGTTATAGCAGAGTTGGTTAGTTTATTGCTTAAAGCTCTCTTCATCTGCCTCATTTTGAGGCAACACATTTGTGACATGACCATATCTAACAAGCTGTTCAAAATAATTCAAAGTTATCAGTTCAAAGGATTTGCAACTGAAAAGCAAATTGAAAAGTAGATTTACACCCACAGGTATTAGTAGCCTTGCCTTAAGTGTATATTTTCCCTTGAGATATCAATTATTGATAATATTAAGCCACTATTATTAGTGGCTCATATCAATGTAATTTTCTAAATATATTAGTATAAAAGTTCATAGTATAAAAGTTCATATATATGCTCTATACATCAATAAATATACATATAATATATTGAGGTATGTTATGTAAAAGTGTGGATACAAATTCAGAATATTTGGATTCAATTTACAAAAGCACAAAAGTTGTCATTTCCACACAAACCTTTTCAGGTCTTATTTGAGAAAGATTCAATAATGAAGGAGGAAAAAATCCTGGCAGTTTCCAAAGATAAAAAATAGATGTGAGTCCTCAAAGTAATTTCTTACAAAGTCATTAAAAACTATCAGAATAGATAACTGCATCATCTTGAAATTTAGTTCATTTGCAAATCTTCCTCTGGATGCTATGTGTCTATTTTTGCAGTCACACTGTATGGTAGTTAGAGAAAAAGAAGGATGGACTGATCAAATTCAAGATCACTTAGGTGTGGAAACCTAATTCATTTGGAATACATAGCCATGAGGTTCAGGGATGTTATAAGTCTCTAGGTTAGTGGCAAAGACTGGGTAGGGGATCATAGTCAAACTTGCAGAATTCTTTTGATTTGCACACTACTGGATTCCAAATGCTTTACAGATCATATCCTTAAAATAATTGACATTAATATCATTTCACCATTACTACCACCACCACCAAAAACAACGGCTATGGGGTATTGTAAAATTTTTAAAGTAAAACAAACACAGGGCATATATCAGGTTTTAGACTAGGCCTTTCCAGTTTCAATCCTCATAATTTTCAACAATATCAGCAGAGCCTAAATTATTCTGCCAAGACCCAAGGGTCCTTCAGGCACTGTTCGGATGGTGGGGGGCATTGAGTTTATTATAATTAACTTAATTAAACTCTCTGTTCATTTTTATAAGCAAAATTCTCTTTTATATTAGATTCTAATTTTCCATCACAAATGCTGAAATTAAGGATACTATCTGTTTCTGACAGTGTATAGTAACTTAATTTTTGTAAGTACTACTCCTCCTGTAGATGCTATAAACAATCTCCTTGCAGGGATTAAATGAATGGATAAAGATAGATTTGTAAGGCACAAATTGCTTAACATTTAGAACCAAAATGAGAATTTGGACACAATGATAACAATGCATGATGCATCAATTTCTAATGAGGTTTTTCAAGAAATTTAAATATCTCAGAAGAAAAAAGAGTCATTTAAATTGTTTATTTTTATCATAAAATAAAGCACACCTTACTAAAATTGCATTAATAAGTAAAATACCCTGTACTTGATACAGTACTTAGCTAACATACTCTGATTGCCACTCATAAAGAAATTATGAATATTTTATCTTCTATCTCTATTGATAGAATTTTTAGTTCAATTCAATTGTACAATAAAACTTCAATAAAATGGGTAAGTGTTTGAAAATATCCTTGAAGATTACTCAACTTAGAAAAACATAAAATTCCTCATTTCCACACAAATATTTTTCAGGCTGCAAATGGATATTAAAACTGTTTATTTTAGAAATATTCAAGAACGCTAAAGAATACTAGCAGTTTTCAAAGATAAGATATGGATTAAATCTTTGAAGCATGCTCTCACAAAGTCGTTAAAAGTAACAAAACAGGTGACTGTATCATCCTCAAATTCAGTTCTTTTGCAAATCTTCAATAAAATGTTTTTATATAAGTCTTTACGTTCTCTTTAAAAGTAATATCAGAGAAAACTATCCGCTTTTACTAGATTATCTTTTAGAATGGGAGACATAGAAAATCAGTAAATGAGGTTATATTACTAATTAGCATATTGTCTCCACTACCTATAGTACGCTACAAAAAAATGTGGCTTCCATTTTATCACATAGATGAAACAGTTATCTTTCAGGGTTTGAAATTTCTGTGATCTTTATGCTTAATAAGCTCAGTAAAAGGCATTCAAATTACATCACTTTTGTCTTGGAAGTTAAATTGGGAAATATTGCATTCTCTGAGATGATAAACTCTGCAGAAGATAAATTATCATGAGAAATAGTTTTAATTGATTTACCATAATAAAAGTTATGTGACTTTGAAGTGCAAATGACACATTAAAATGAATCTACAGTATGTTGATAATAAAGTGGCTTCTTTGTTAATGGAATTACTGACACCGCAGATGCTTTCAGGAGTGATGTCTTCTACTGTTAATCAAGAGACTTCAATGTAAAATGAATGTGCTGTTTATTTAAATGCCAACCCACCTTTCTCACTCCTTGTTTCAGAGCAGTTCACTACTAAGGTCAGAGAAATGGAGATTCTGGTCATCATAGAGTCAGTAGTATTTTCGCTGCTCCACTTCTGCTTTTTGCCAAACATCTTGACTGCAATCCCAACTTCCCCCTGCATATGTGAATCAGAAAGACTGTCAGAGAAGAGGCACAGGACAAAGTCCGTGATGAAGTGCAAGATTAGATGTATCTATAAATATGTACATTAGTAAATTTTTTTTCTCACATATAAACCTTAACAATACATGTTACAAAAGTTTCTAAACAAGAAGATTCAAAGGAAATTAGTGAATACTGTAGAATTTTTAAATTTTTCTTATGGTTTTTTTAAAGTTTATTTATTTATTTTGAGAGAAAGAGAGCACACAAGTCAGGGAGGGGCAGAGGGAGAGAGAGAGAGAGAGAGGGAATCCCAAGGAGGCTCCACACTGTCAGTGCAGAGCCTGCTTGAACTCATGAACCGTTGAGATCATGAACTGAGCCAAAGTCAAGAGCCAGATGCTTAACAGACTGTGTCACTGAGGCACCCCTAGAGTTTTTTTTTTTTAAAGACAGGAATAAAGTATTTCAAATTTACTTGATATTTCATTAAAATAATTTTTGGTAAAGTAACCATGATAGGGGACTTTACTTGCACTTTGACCTTAGTTTGTACTTTCTAACTGATTAAATTCTTCTTTCCAGCTTATCTTTTAACTGAAGCAAAAGACTCCAAGGACAAAGCATCTCGTGGTGGAAACCAAAACTACCACCTCAAGCAATAACAACTGCCCTGATGTCAGCAAGACCCTACATGTTTGACCCCAAGAAAACGATGGACCTGACCTTTACTTCTCCCTGCATGGACCCACTAACCTTTGTCCCTTATAGTCCTTACGTAAGCCCAGAAATATTTTCAGCACTTTGGAGACAGCTTTGGGATATTAGTTCAGTGACTTCCTGATGTTGACCTCACTGAAACATACTCCTTTCTCATTTCACTATGGTTGTCTTCCTGCCTTTGGATTTTGTCAACAACAACTGGTGAAATTTGGTTTGTTTGGGACCCTCAGAGCCAGGCACTCTTGCACCGCTGGCCCAGATTACATTTCATAATCTCTGACTACTCTTCTCCAATCATCTTCTACAAAAATTCATGTCAGCTTAGGTGTAGGAATAGTTTGAACACTGTACTTGTTTGGTTTATTTGCCAATCATTGTGTCAATCATACAACTGAAAATTATCAGTATATGATTCTACTTAACCAGGAACAATATACAGAAAAAAAGTTTAGTACTCTCAACATCTGTTTTGTAACTGAAAATTAAAATCTCCTGCCATTCTCATCTTCTAAGAATTGTGAATTGGCTTGGAGAGATGTGGAATGAGATGAGACAGGAGCACAGAAGTACCTTATGGTTGTTTCAGTGCAAGGCTCACTGAGTGTTACTGGAACAATATAGGATCCGCAAGATTAAACATCAGTTTACTTGCTCTGGGAAATTCTGAAGAGTCATGCAGTGATATAAAGATTATTATCAATAGGAATTATAAATGTGAGAGCTATAAAATCCAATAATGACACATTTAATAGCTATCAGTGACTGACATTCATGTGATCTTACATCTCAATAATTTACAAACATTTTCTTATTTAATAAATTCTTTACACTAAATATAAAGCATTCACTCCCCCTATATTTTACAAAATGATAGTGAATTGCAAAATCCTGTTTTAAAGGCTCACTTGCATAAAGAAGAAAAACTGTAAGTTTTGTTAGTAACACTGTTACCTGAGATAAAAATTTGACATACTATGTGCATAGATTCTAAGAGAAGCTGGGCTAAAAAATAGTAATGCTTATATAACAGTAAAATACCTATAAAGGAAAAACACTTCAAAAACATACTATTTTAGAAGTGCTATGTGAAGACTAAGTAACAGTAGTTTTCTTAAGCCATTTTCAAACCAGTAATATAATTTCTAGTAATATAGCATTTAACTAAAACAAATTTCAAAAGCAAATATTTGATATTTCAATTTAGAATCGTTTCTAAGGATTTTATTGTTTGATTTTTTTAAAAACATACTGTTAATCTACTTTTTGGATGATTCTATCATCTAGATAGAATTTATTCTTTGAAGACTTATTATTTAATCCCGCAAAATACTGGGCTGTGGTTAAAATCGCAGAGGCAAACATCAGAAGTTTTCTAACGTGCATTCATTTACCAATTTGCACTACTCATGCATTCTTTATCCTTTCAACCTGGAAAGCTTCTATCTGATTTTTTTAGTGGCTGTTTAAACAAAAATAGATGTTTATCTCTTTAAAATTTTGCCAGGAAGCTGTCACTTTCCCATTTACTCAAGCGATGTTGTGACAGAATGTGTCAGCTTCTCACACAAATGAAAAGAGATATAGACCTGTATTTACTTTAGCTGAAAAATAAGTAGTCATCAATTCAGAGAAAAGTGTTTTCCCATCTGAAAAGATGAAGTAAATAGGAGTGGTTGAGAGAAGTAAGTATTTCCTAATACATAAAAAGGCAGATGTAAACCAAACATACAACCCTGATCCATTTTGGGTTCTCATCCTAGAAGTGGATAATCTCATGGTATGTTGAAGTTGGTACTTCCCTACACGTCTTTTGCAGTATATGATTTTGTTTTAAAAAAGATAAATGTTTACGCAGTTAACCTTCCCACATTCTCTCCTGTGTAAGCTACAAGCTGCAGAAATTTAAATGGAAATAAGAAAAAATCATCTTTAAGAAATAGTTTTTGGAATCATATTAGATTCAAAACAAACATAATTGGTAGAGATTGGCCCCAAACTTTGTACTCTATTAGGATACTTGAATTGATAATAATGATCTCACTAGACAATGAACATTAAACCTATGTTCCACTATATATTATTATGAAAATATTTTATTATTATGAATTTCATAGAACCAAGTTTTATTAAAAATATTACTGAATGCATTGAAATGAATACTGACACTGAACAAAAAAATGACAATGATAGGCTTTTGCTCAAAAGTGATTAGAGATGTGCAGTTAAACTGAAAGCCTCTGTAGATTACTTAACTACGTGATACTTAAATTCTCTGGCTCTGTTTTCCCATCTGTTAAAAGGGGCAAAATGAAACCTATTTAATAGGATTGTATACGAATTCTATGAATCTAAAAGGTATTTCTTTTATTTTTTAAAAAAAATGTTTATTTATTTTGAGAGAGAGAGCACAGGCAAGTCAGAAAGGGGCAGAGACAGAGGGAGAGAGAGAATCCCAAACAGGCTCTGCATGGTTAGTACAGAACCCTAAGGTGGGGGGGAGGGCAGCATTCCATATCACCAACCAGGAGATCATGACCTGATCTGAAATGAAGAGTTAGATGCTTAACTGACTGAGCCACCCAGATGCCCCTAAAAGGCATTTCTCATATATATATATATATATATATATATATATATATATATGTGTGTGTGTGTGAAAATTTGAATCTTGTGAAGTCATTTAGATTTTTCATTTCAATTGACAATTCAGTAATAGTTTAGAGGTACAACCTGAATATTTTAATTTGTCATTTTTCTTATCTAGGAAAGAAGAAAAGGGAAGGAAGGAAGGAAGGAAGGAAGGAAGGAAGGAAGGAAGGAAAGGCAGTGATCATTTTCTAAAGTGGCATATATGAATTTTAGGTATCCTTGAAAGTTATCTAAGGGATATTTGAGATTTCCATAAGTATATCTTACTTTCATGTTTTGATTTTAATATTAAACTGAAAATTAATGTTAGCATAAAATATTGTTAGCTGGAAAATTACTTAAATCTAAGCATTAGTAAATAATTTTTACATTCTTGTCTTTTTCTATTTAAAAAAAAAATTTAATCTTTATTTTTGAGAGAGAAAGAGACAGAGTGGCAGTGGGAGAGGAACAGGGAAAGAGGGAGACACAGAATCCGAAGCAGGTTCCAGGATCTGAGCCTTCAGCACAGAACCCAATGAGGCGCTTGACCTCACGAACCATGAGATCACGGCCTGAGCCCAAGTCAGATGCTTACCCAACTGAGCCACCCAGGCACCCCAGCATTCCTGTCTTTATGTTCATGATCTCATTAGTACCATCTCATAATATTTTTCATGTTTGTAATGAGAAAGTGACAGGAATATTTAATACATAAATACAAATTATTATAAAATGAAAGCAAAGTGATATCTTGATATGCAACAATAAAGTTCTGTAATGGTTAAAATAGAAGTGGTAAAATAATGCATTTAGAGTGAACACCTGGAATATAGTAGTACAGGCATGCCAAACTCCAAAGAATATGGCTATGGGAGTTATACCATATTTATAGTTTGAATGAGGTTTCAGTTTCATACCTAAATACTTGTTTTTCAGTAAATTAATTTATTTTTTTCTAATTTTTATCTTTCTGTACTTTTGGTTGCATTTAAATTGCTTATTTATTTTGTTTCTATTTTCAATACATTTTTTATGTAGATGGTTCTAGAATGTTTCTAAAGAAAAATAATTTCCTGCCACCTCCCACACATTTTCTACCTCTTAGAGGCAATGAATTTCAACTATTATAGCTATTTCTTTTGGTATTTATCTCCGTGTCTCCTAAAATGTAAGTATATTGTTTATTTTTTATTTCAAACTTGAATTTTTCTCCATTATCTTCCACTGAGTAAGGTGAGACTTTAGCTCTCCTTCATGTACCCCCACCTCAGCACCTCCCAGCCCTACAGTTGTCAGATATATCAAGTAAAACATAGGACAGCCTTACATTTGAATTTGACATGGAAAACAGTATTTTTTAGTATAGAAATGTTTTAAAAAGTATTTACTTAGACACAAAAAAACTGCTGTTTGCCTGAAATTCAAATTTAACTGCGCATCCTGTATTTTACTTGGCAGCCCTCTTCCTCTCCAATCTTTCAATATCTTTATGTAAGCATTTGATGAGAGCATCAGTCATTGGGGACATGACTATGATCCTGTAAACTATTCACAGATGAGCCTTTATATTTGCAATGATTATTGTAACCTTCCTGGCACAATCTTTTGTTTTCTTTGGAATCTTTCTCTTAAACTTGTTAATTTGTATAGATATTAAACCTAGTTTATAGCCAAAATTTTTCTTAATAGCCCAAATCTTCTCTTGGTTCCCTCACATGCCCCGAGTATTCCATAACTTTCTGTTTCTATTTGTTTTTTAATGATTATTTTTGAGAGAGAGAGAGACAGAGAGACAGAGAGACAGAGAGAGAGAGAGAGAATGCGAGCGGGGGAGATGCAGAGAGAGAGGGAGACACAGAATCTGAAGCAGGTTCCAGGCTCTGAGCTGTCAGCACACAGCCCAACATGGGGCTCGAACTCATGGATCGCGAGATCATGACCTGAGCTGAAGTTGGACACTTAACCAACTGAGCCACCCAGGTGCCCTTTAAAAATTTTTTTTTAATGTCTATCTTTGAGACAATCACTTTCTGTTTCTTAGAAATGTTTCTTCTTTGCTACTTTGGATGCATAGCATAAACACAGATGCTTCCTTCATTATCACTCTGGGCTTTTATGAATTTTCTTAGATTTTGCGACTTTCTTTAGATTCCCTTTTTCCTAGATAAACTCTCATGGTACATTTTTATTTAAATTGAATTAATTAATTAATTAATTTGTCCCGGAATCACTCCAATTTAGGGATGAATCTGTACTAGAAGCTTTCTGAATAGGGTACACGCGATGCCCAACTTTTATGATCTTGCACATCTGAAAATGTTATTGTGATAACGTTACATTTAATAAATAAACCACCCTGCCATACAACTATAGGCTTGAAATATTTTAACTATGAACTATGAAGGCCTTCCTTCATAGCAGGAACCAGAGAAGAATGTACTCCTTAGAGACAAAGCTTGAGTTGGAGATTTTTTGAGGTGGTTGTTGCTATTGTTTTTAACTGAGTGCATTTCCAATCTCTGCACATCTTGGGCAGCAGGAAGCTAAAGTCTCATTATTTCAGGTCTGAGAAGACAAAGACCAAGACAGGTAAATAACTAGAAATTTATTAGGCATTTCATAGAAACAAAAAGGGTGAGCTCAAAGCTTGTATATATATACCATACCCATATACTTGACTGACCACCAAAGTATGCTGCTGCAGAGGAATACTCTAGAAGGCAGATTAGTAAGCATGGGGTGGGCTAAAATAAGCAGCAAGGAAGAAGAAAAATGAAGAATCCTTTGAAAAGGATAATAGAATTTCAGTCACTATTACATCTTATTTGCAATGATCATTTTCAACCAATATTTTAGAGTCATTCAAAGAAATGGAAGTAAGACCTATATTGAGAGTAAAAAGCAGTCTATAGAAACTGATTCAAATCAGCACAGATGTTGGACCTAACAAAGCAAGACTTCAAAACAGTTCTTACAAGTGTATTCAAATACTCAAAGGAAAAGAAAAGCCATAAAGAGGAGAGAGACAGATGATCTAAAAAGAGATGTAGAAACTATAAAAAATGGAAATGCGAAAGTTAATCAAGACAATAACTGAAATAAAATACTTATCAGACTGTTTTGACAGAGATCAGAAACAGTAGAAGAGGGGCACCTAGGTGGTTCAGTCAATTCAGCCCTTGACTCTTGATTTCAGCTCAGATCACAATCTCAGGGTCATGGGATCAAATCCCACATCAGGCAGTATGCTGAGCATGTAGTCTGCTTAAGATACTCCTTCCATCTCTCTCTCTCTCTCTCTCACTCTCTTTTTCCTTCTGCCCCTCTCCTCCACTTACTTCTTTCTCTCTCTCCAAAAAAATACTTAATAAAAAGATACAATAAATACAACTATGTCACTAATTACATTAAATATAAGTTGACCAGACATTGTAACCAAAAGAATGAGATTCAAATCAAAAGGCTGAGATGAGGTAAAAGACAACCACAACCACCACAACAAAAAACAAATAGTGACAATCTATGCTGTCTACAGAATAAACACTTCAAAACATTGAATGGGAAAAGGGAAAACAATTCTTGAAAAAAATACATAAAAAATTTTGGAGTAGTTAAATTGATATCAGAAAAATAAAACTTAAATACAAGGAATATTATTAGAGACAATAATGAAAAACACCTGGTCATGATAAAATTTATACATTTCCTAAAGATATAATAATTATCAATATAGATATACATTATCACTGAGCTTTAAAATACTCAAAATAAAAACCAATAAAACTTAAGGAACATATGCATAATTGCAATTGGAAGTGTTAACACACTTGGTTCAGTAATTAATAGAAAAACTAGACCAGAAAAATATCCATAGTAATATACAAACCACCTTCAACTAACTGCTACACAAATTGTATGATATACACTCTTTTTAAGTGATATGGGATATTAACTAATATAGACCATATTTTAGTCCATAAATAAGTTTCAATACATTTAAAAGGCTCAAAATCATATGAAGTATGTTCTCTCAGCAGAACAGGATTAATTTTGAAATTAAATATTTGAAAAGAGCTCTAAATAATTGGGAATTAAACAAGACACTCCCAATCAACTCATGAGCCAAATACAAAATAAGAAGGAAAATTAGACAATATCTTGAATGATAATAAAAGCCCAGAACATATTAGAATTTGTGGTATGAAACTGAAGCAATTGTTGAGGAGTAAGTCACAATTGTAAATGCTCTTATTAGAAAAGGAAAATTGTCCAACACCAAAAATACATCCCCACACTTCAGGAATCTAGAAAAAGAAGAGCAATTTAAGACCAAGATAAGTATGGGGAAAGAAAAAAATAGAGTGAAAATCAATTAAATAGAAAAGGGATAAGCAATAAAGAAAATCAATAAAACCCAAAGCTAAAGTTATTTATTTGAAAATATCAACAAAATTAATATACCCCTAGCTATATTAATGAAGAAATGAGAGACAGAGAAGGCCATGTTGTTTATAAGCCTACCTACTTTATATTTTGTTACAGCAGCCCAAACGAAGATATTCAACACTGCAGAAGCTATTCATTTTCAAGTGAGTTCTGTTCATTATTAAATGAGAAACAGTGACATAGAATGATGCTTCCTGGCCAGTTTTGGGAGCAACCCTAATGGGTCAAACACATTTTCATAGCAGTACCAAAAACTCTAGCAGCTTAGTCCCGGCCAGCTGTTTAATGAGAGCGGCTATAAACTTCAGACTACATAAATGGGGTGCATTAGTCTTCTTCAGGATCTTCGTATATTCATGTCTTCCATAAATCTTCTCCTCCAAGCTGTTCAAATTACCTTCCAAAGAGAAAATATGAGTTGTCCAACTTAAAACAGTTCATGGATAATGATGACTTCTAAAATGAGATTTTGAAAGTGCTTTGAAAGAATATAGAGAGATTTTGAGATGACATCAAATGTAAAGCCGCTCAGTGAAGAATAAAAATTTCCTAACGTCATGTTACTGTTACATAGAAAATAAGCTTGATTTGGGGAGCAATACTCATTGGGAATTTTCATTTCCTCTGTCTCTATTAAGCAAATTTTCTCAGGTGTCCTCAACTGAAAGCCTCAGAAACCTCCCAAAGATTGTTGGGGAGAGACAGTGAAGATGAAGGGAATACACATACACAGGATCTGATATTCCACTTAAGGTTTAAACAGGAAATCCAATTTTATCGATTTATGTTCTATTCTGAGATTCATTATACAATTATTTCTAAATATAAGCTCTGGGTCTAAAATTTTTGAAAAATGTTGTTTACACTTATCCTGAAACAAATATTTATCTGAATTTCTAATTTTCAATACCTAAGTATTATAAATAAAATTGTATTACTTTCCAGTTTTGTTGACGGTAGTATAGAAGGAATCAAATGGCTAATGAGATGTTTCTGATGTCTTTCTAGTTTTCACATCTTTGTGGCTTGCTTTATATAAAAACAAGACTTCTGAAGACAGCTTTTGTAATTTATTTGTCTCCTTTATTGTATCATTCAACTTTATGTCGTGTGGACTAGTCCTCTTAATTTTTGTACCTCGGTATATTTTATTGAATGCACGTTGAGGTGAATTTAATGAATATATTAAAACATCTTATTCGATTGAAGAATAGATGTATCAGTTAATTTCAAACCAAACAGCCAAGGGAGATATATAATCAAAAGTAAATTAAAAAAATAGATGCAAATAAAGAAATTGCAATCTATTTTAACATGTCTGTGGATATAAAATGGCTTATCATTTGTTGAGTGGTAGAATACTAACATCCATTATCTTACAATTTTTAAATTGTTCCATGTTACTCTTAGTACATTTGTATTAAGCAGTCATGAGACATGTGTCTGAAATTTCTGTAAAAATCAGCAAAATTAAATTGCTAAGAACAGGAAAAAGATCAAACTGTGCATACGTTTTTCATAAATACTGACCATACTTCTGAGGGTAATAATGTCTTAGATATTCCTTAATACATATTTATGTATATACATTAATGAAGACACAATAGTTTATTCAAATTAAATAAAAAATTATCAACAATTATTATGAAATTTTCCATCACAGAAAAAGAATGTCCAGAGAAATCTACTTAATAATCAATGTGGTTGCTACATTTTCAAATGAATGGAACAGAGGAAGTAAATGAAATAAGTAAATGATTTTGTTAAAGTAGAAAAAAATTGCCTTGATTTTTGGCTTATAATCTAAGACTATAAGATCAAGCTAGTTCAAAGATCTAACTGGCTATGTCATATAAATGAGTTGTATTGTGTCATGCTCACAGGATTTAAGATGCAGTTCATTCCCTTTACCACACATAGACATGCTCTTAGTCTACCAACATATCCATTACACTCTTCAGCCTTTTAAGAGATCCAACTTCAGCAGTATACTTAGAATAGACAGATCTCTGATAGAGAGAACTCATGCCCTGGCCTCACAACTCACAATACCCAGGGATAATTTGTAAATCTAAACTCTTCAAATTGAATGCATTTTAGGTTAGGGGTAATATATTAGAGGTATTCAGAAAATCTAAGTGCTTGTGAAAAACATATTGTATGCCAACCTCACAGAGGTTCCAATTTGCTCTCTAGGTCACCCCAAAGAAATTCTCCCTATGGGATTTTGCCTTTAGAGAGACAAAGTGAATTGATTCTGTTGAAATATTCATTAAATTAAAAGGCTTCATTTACTATTCTAAAAGCAATTAATCAGTTTTCCTCATTCACCATAGTACAGTACTAGCTACCACTCCACAAAAGGGCATTACTGCTCTAGGGAAAATGCAATGTATTGTAACAAAAATTGATAAGGTCTGTTAAGAAAGTTAGTTACAGACGTTAACAGTTAAATTTTTATAGGAATATAGAAAACTTTGAAATTGCCTGATTAATAAAAATGCTTGCAGATAACAATTGAAAAAAATTTTAAAGCAATAAAGAAAAAGAAATCATGGCTATTAATGATATTTTTGAAGGGTTTAAAATTTATTCAATATAACTTAAATCCAAGTGTAAGGAAAGACAATTTCTTAAAAAAAAAGTAAGAGTAAATACAAATTGAAATTAATCAAGTCCCCCCTCCCAAATATTTATAACAGTGATAACAGCAAGTACTCTTGATAATTAGGAAGATGCCAATTTCTCTAAAGTCTCTTTATGTTCACATATTTGTGATTAATTATTCTGGTAACAACATGTGGAGCACATCAACCCTAGGTCACCAGCTGAACATAGCCCAGGTCAACAGTTACACTATGTTGTAAACCAAAGATATATTCTTTTGACAGCATTTCAGTGTAATATATAAATCACTGAATGGCTTCAAGATAGTATGTAATGAAAAATTAATGCAGCTTTGCTAATTTAAGCAGAAACTCTAAACACAAAATTATAATTTAAAAATTTTGAATAAAGATGTATCTATAGAAATATGCAAATATCTGTATATATATGTGTGTGTGTATATGTATATATACATACAAGTACTTACATGTTTCTGTATGTCTGTATATATATATGCATATATGTACATATATATTTATAATGAGAAGTAGACCTAAGGAAAGCAGAGATGATACAATGAGAGAGTTATTTTAAAATTCAACATATCCAAATTAATTCTCTTTGATACTATAAAAAAGAAAATTTTGCTGAATTTAGTTTAAACGAAAATGGCCAGAACATTACAGACCAGACTATCACCACAGAGAATAGCTGAACATATCACTCAACAGCCTGTGTGCTATCCTGTATTGTCCATTTTTGCAAATATCTAAAAGATTTTTTTTCCTTGTAATCAGCAAACATGCCTTGTAAATCTAATCAATTTCTTTGAGCTAAGTGACTAATGATGCTAATGAACAACCAATGGTATTAACTATAATGAACAACCAATAAATTTCACATATTTATAAATTTTAAGGTCTTTGATGAGGTTTCTTCCAAAAGACTTTTTAAAACGTGACTTAACAGAATTAATTACAGGGGAAAATCTGAGATGGTAAAAGAACTGACTTTATTTTTTTTTTATTTTTTTTTTCAACGTTTATTTATTTTTGGGACAGAGAGAGACAGAGCATGAACGGGGGAGGGGCAGAGAGAGAGGAAGACACAGAATCGGAAGCAGGCTCCAGGCTCTGAGCCATCAGCCCAGAGCCCGACGCGGGGCTCGAACTCACGGACCGCGAGATCGTGACCTGGCTGAAGTCGGACGCTTAACCGACTGCGCCACCCAGGCGCCCCAAAAGAACTGACTTTAAAAAGTAAACAAAATCAAGCATTTCCTTGATGAACTCAGAGTACGTTATTAAGAGCTTTCTAAATCAAATGGAAAAGTGGGTGCATACGTAAATGTTGGGAGGCAGTGAACCGAGAGTGGTAGATTTGAGTCTCTCCAACTCAGAAAGCCTGTATGAAAATCCAAGTTCTGTCATGTACTAGCTGCACAACCCTAGGTCATCTATTAAACTCTCAAGACCTCAGTTTTCACAGCTGTATAATAGGGTAATGACAATACCTGTCTTCTGAATGAAATGAAGTGTCTTTAATGTGCTAGTAACTACTGTGGTTGGAATGCAATGAGCAGGAACTAATGTCAACTTTTTACCTTTCATAGTATTACTCAAGTTGTTTTTATTTAATACCATATAAGATATTAATATAGAACAAGTCACAAGAGAGCTTTATTACATTGTCTGTGAAGATAAAAATATATAGACCATGGTTTGGAAAATAATTTGCAACAGAAGAACCAAACTATTTTCTAACACAAAGATACTGTATTCAGCTCTCAACTATAATAGCCCAAAGGGTCAAGCCAACAGTCACTAACTGAACTATTGTTAATTAAATGCTGACCTACCTCTAATGAACGAGGTGGTATCATGTTCATTACCCTACTTCACTTGATAACAACCTGTGACATAAGCATTATGGTTCTCACCTTTCAAAAAACTAGGGTTCAAAGAGCTTAAGTACTTGTCGAAGATCATAAATTCACAAGTAGGAAATCCAGGATTTATATAGACTTTTCTTTCGCCTACATCACAATAATTCCAGTTACTATAACAGAATACTAGTAACAGAATGTGGTCAGTACCTACAGCATCCTTTGAAATATTTGGTCACAACTCTTAATGAAAATACTACAAGCTCTGTGTTCTCTTTTGTTTCCCAATTTCTGCACATGCACTTTCCAATGCCTAAAATGTTACTTTTCTCTCAGCAGGGCTGAGACAAGGATGAGCTACTGAGGCACATGACAAGGTGCAAAATTCAGAGAAGTTAAAAAAAAATTGAGACAAATCACATAATTGAATATATATTTTTAACATTTAAGAGATCTGCATAACTCCATAATCCAACACTTTCCAAAACAACAAAGCATAGTTAACAAATCATGCTTAGGAAAAAATCTGTTGGAAATGCAAAACAGACCCGTAACATCAATTTAAGTACATAAAGGTTATTAACATGGTTGCATATTCCACACTGCAAACCAACATGAATAAGTTACCATTTACTAAATTTGGTGTTCTGGCAAGAAAGAGAAGCCACAGTTGTCGGAAAAGACAAATTAAGTTTCCCTTCTCCAAATACATATCTGTTGTGAGGTTGGATTATCTTCATATCTTTCAACCAACCAACCAACCACCCAAACAGAATTCAATAAATGGAAAGGAGGAGGTATAAAAATCCAGCTGTCTTGTATTAAGCCAGATTTTAAATGGATTTGCCAAACAGTGCAATTTTTCCTACTAACTTTTATGAGAAAAGTATTATTTTTATTAGTGTCTATTATTTATGTTAATGTCTGGTGGGTTTATATTTGTGTTAAAAAATAATGAATATATATTTAAAAATTTCAGTTTTAATTTCTCCCATGGTAAATATCAATAGACATAAATCATATAAAAAAACAGTTCTTCAGGTTCTTGATAAATTTTACCAGTGTAAAGGGATCCTCAGATCAAAGTCTGAGAAATGCTACCATAAAATTTTTAAAAACAGGGACCAGTTAGTTTAAAACAATAGAAATGAAGGGAAAAAATACACTTCAAAGGACTTCGATTAATTTTATAATCATACCAAATTGTATGATTATATACACAAGCAAACCTAGGCGGTTGTGTAGAGTCAAGGTCAATGTACATGAAGTAACGGAAGAACAAATATTTGGGATTTAATGGAATTTATTCACTGACCCTGAAATGTCATCCCTGATTGTAGCATTGCATTTCTGTCTCCAGTGTCCTTTGCTATATAAGACTATATTTGGGGTGATCTAAATACATGCAAAAATATTCAAGTGTTTTAGGTAGATCTAATAAATTGGTATAAGAAAATAATACATACATACATACATATATATATATATATATATATTTGTTTTATTTCAGAATGAAGTTTGTCTTTGCAATTCACATTGGCATAAATGATGTGGTACTTACAGCTGAATTTTATTGTTGGTTAGTCTTGAGCTTGGTTCCTCAAAACTTCAAACTGCTTCCTTTGCCCTAGAGCACTGACCTAATAAAAATGTGATCACCGTATAGGTAGCAATCTATTACTTTACCAGTGACTCTTTATGTGAACACATAGCACAAGAGAAACTAATCTGTATATTAGAGAGGGAATGAATTAACATAAAATAAATGAAATTTACTATTAGAGTGAAATATTGCAATATTTGGGTTTGCCAATCTATTTGAGAAAATAGAATTGATAATTTTGTTCAAATTAAACCTTGAGCCTTTAGATAGTCTCTAATTTACATCAGACTGCTCTTAAAAATAAACTGTATAAATTCTATACTTGTGAGATACACTGGGCAATATGAATGACTTTGGAAACAAATTTATGTAATACATTTTGATATTTTTCTCCCTCTGTCTCTTTGTCTTTACAAGGCAAAAATTACCTAGCTGAGTGACAAGAAAGTATCTCTCAACTGAAAAATTTACCAATCTCATGGAATTTCTAATAAAACATATTAAAATGATTCTAAAGCATGCACTGAAATAAAATAACAAAGTATCCCAACACATTCTTTGCTAGTAGTGTATCTATATTAAAAAATAAAATAAAATAGTCAAGGTAAACAGTGTCCTTAATCCATCTTTATGTTGAGTACTTAACGCAGAAAATAATATTGATCTGATTCATAATGATTTTGATATCACAAATTATGATATCTACTATTTAATATACTCTAATAAAAATAGCATCTAGGTATATTTCAACATTTTAATACACTTTGAGATTTTATAACTTTAACTTCATGACCCTATTTGCTTATTAATTATCTGAAGCATTTATTCATGTGTCATAAATAATTTGATTATAGTTCCATTCCCAAACACTTTTTTGTTGTTTATTTTCTCACCTTCCTTAAACATCTCAACCTCAATGCTTAGGTATCTGAAGTATGTCCTACATATTTCTATTTATCTTGAAAGGAAAATCAATAAATTATGATCTGATATAAGGCATTTAGGTACCAGAGTCCAAAGCAGTCTGAAGCCATATTTGAACATACTCTAACACAAACCTGCTGCAGCCTGGCTTCCCACCCTCTCCTCCAGATACCATACTCATTCTTGCTTCATCTTGTTCATTTACCCTTCTTCCCCAATGAGCTTGCTCCCTTCTGCCATGTTCCTTGTCAAGCTGCAAATCCTATTAAATGGTTTTCTTGATTATTTCTGGGTGAAGTGATTATTTTTCTCCATTTTTATACTCTTTTGTGATTAAGTTATCTATATGTCTCCTACATATTAAGGATATTTGAATTCTTAAAGGTTAGAGATACCACCTTATTGTTAAATCTTACTTTTGCTATACAGATCGCATTAATGGCCACAACTGGTCACACCTACCTGTATCCAAGCCTTCCACTAGCCACCGCCCCCCCCACCCACCCAACTCCCCACCAACTCAGGACTTGGGCATGTAGCTTACTTTGACCAATGCGGTAGTAGCCAATAACGTAATTGCATCATATGGGTTTCTTGCTGTCTCCAAGAACTTACCTATCTAGCCTGCTGGAAGGATCTGCGTGCAAAACCAAGTATCTCTATTCTATAGCAAGCCTACTGCCAGATGGTAAGCCAAATAAATACTTGTTTTGAGCCACTTAGTGTTGACATATAAAATTATTACGCCATTTATTAGAAAACTGATACACTATCCCTAGAACCTAAAACACAGCAACCTTACAGTACCCTGCACAGGTTCAACACTTAATGAGTAATTCTAGATAATGCTTCTAGATAATACACTCTATCTAGATAACTTCTAGATAACTCTAGATAGCTTCTAGATAACTCTAGATAACACATTCATAAACTAGTTGGAAATAATAACTGAAGGAAGCTGGCTTCTTTGAACATCTGCAATAGGCTAAGTAAGGTGCTAGGTAATTTCATTTTTATTCCATTTACTCCTTGCCACAATTATGTGAAGTAGTTGCTAAAAAACCCATTCTACAGGTAATGAAACAGAAGCTAAGAGAGATAATCTAGGTAGTACATAAAGTTTGAAAAGGACTTAAATGATCACATACCATTCTGATAACAAGGTTTAGTTTGTTCATTATGTGGGAATTATATCACAGGTCCTTGAGGGGGAGGAGATATTAAATGAGTAAATATGTAATCATTTTTTAAAATAAAAATTGATGCTTTGTAAACAGTATGTTTTATGACACTGCTTTGGAATGCAATTTGAGGATACGCAAGGGAAGTAAGCCTACCTGTAAGTACTTTCATACTTTTATCTTCCTTCTTACATCATGCCACAGGTTTTTCCACTGTTCAACTTTTTTTTTTCTTTTTTTACCAAGAACGTAGTGTATGTCTGGTACTGTGCAAGATACCTAGACACTAGATATATGGTTGTGGACAAAACCAGTAGTATTTATCTTTTCAGTGATGGTAGTTTGACGTCAGCCATGCAGGAGTATTTATATCCCAGTAAATGGCAAATGCTACAAATTGGGACTTCTCTTTTCTTTCTTTCTTTCTTTCTTTTTTCCTTGATAAAAAACAACTGTGAAATATTTACCACAATTCTTTTACTAGCCTTTGGCCCATATAAGAAAGGAAATTTGTATTTATATTGCATTCAAAAGCCCAGGTACAAAAGCATAAATTAATTAATTAATCCAGTTAAATAAAAAAGACTTCAGAAAAAAAAAAACAAGTAAAAATCTATATAGTAGTTACAATAGACACAAATTATATATAAAGACAGCCCTACAATTTAAGGAAATTCAAAAGTACATTAAGGAATTTGAAAATATATAACAGGCAAACAAGATATACAGGCAGACATCAAACTATATACACATTAAGCCATAATGTGTTATTAGAAATGAAGACAGTTACTTCAGCCTGATAAAAGGAAGAACTGACTATATAAAATGGGCCTGAACTTTTGTACACCTAATAACAACTCTATAAAATGCAAGGCAAAACCAAAACTCGAGAAAATTATGAAGAAAAAATTTTAAAGCCATAATTATGTATCCACATTAATATAAATTTCTTATATATTTGTAAATAAGTCACACTAAAAGTTGATAAATGAAGATTAAAAAAGTGAAAAACACATTTATGGTCTATGAAAATCCAGCCAAAATGACTCAAGAATGTGCCTTGATTCAAGCATAAATGAAAGTTTATAAAAACAATCACATACCAGAGTAGATTAAGAAAAGAGATTGCAGCAATAAATAACATTAACAGTGAAAATGGTTCATAATTAAAGAAATTCTCTGAAGGATTTTCTATCAGTAAATTTTAAACTTGTAGGAAATGATCAAATGTGAGAACACTATAAAAATTACTAGAATTAGCTTAAGAAAATCTTAAATGTTGAATCAATAATGTACTCACTTTATATGCGCTCTTAACAGTCAAGGATTTTTACAAGCTCTACCTCACTTACAAGTTCGGTGTCATATTTAAACACATTGTTCCCCATTTTATGAAATTAGTACACATGATACCAAATCAGAGATGGACACTATGTAAATAATAAACTTAAGACATAAAATTGTAACTATAGATTAAAAAAGTCCTATGTAAATATTAGCAAACAGAATCCATTATGTATTCAAAAATTAATATTATAACATGACTAATTTTGGTTTATCCTGGAAGTATAACAGTATCTAATTAAAAATCTATTATTGCAACCCATTACATTAACAAGTTAAAGAAAAAAATATAATAATATCAGAAAATATATTTGAAATAATTTAAAATATATTCAAGATAACTCATTACAAACTGTGAGTGAAAAGAACTTCTTTAATCTGACAGAAGCACTTAATAAACAAACCCAGACTACATACTTAAGAGTGAAACAATATAAGAATTGTCCTTATAGTCAAGAAGAAAGAGCTTCTATTCATCAAGTACTATAAGTCTTGGATAAACTCAGCTAAACAAGGAAAATATCTAACATGTAAAATAATTGGAAAAGATGGAAGAAAAATCATTTTTCATAAATAAGTTCATCTTTAGAGAAAAATCAAATAGACCAATTCAGAAATTAATTAGAATTCAATAAAGTCAGTGGATATAATAATAATGTATAAAAATAAATTTAATTCCTATGCACCAAGAATAAATTAGAAATACACTTTTCTAAAAATAAATACATTTAGTCATATCTTCCAAGAAAACATAGTACTTAGTACAATAATCTATAGAAAATACATATGCCTTTATGGAGAAAGTCTTAAAAATTAATCAAAGTCATAAAAGACCATAACAAATAGAAAAAAATATTCTATAATCAAAGCTAGGAAGACACATTATAGAAGATATCTATTTATTATAATCACTCTCATCTCAAAATTCCTGAAAATCTGATTCTCTAACATATAGAGATGATCTAAAGGCTAAAAACAGCCAATATAATTTTGAAGAAGAATAATGAAACATGTGACAAGTAGTTGTATGTCTGGGAGGAGGCAGCTGGGAAATCACTCTACTAGATATCAACAGTTTATAACAGTTTTTACTATTATAAAACTATATAATAGGTGGAATAACTAATTTTAGTGAGGGAGTATAAATTATATAAATATAAATATACAAAATATATAAATATAATAAGTCTAGCTTGCATTCTTCACTATGGTGCTATACTTTCTTGTGTCCTTATTAATTCAATGTAACTTTGGAATAGGAATTTGCAGAATGCTAAAAGATAATAGGGACCCAGAACTCTATCCATTTATACATGGTAGAAAGGAAATAGTTAACAGCAAGATTGAGATCCATTGTCAACATTAAGAGGAAGATGCCCCACAAAAGGAAGAAAGAAGGCACCCTGATCAAATTGCCTCATAGACATTTTAATGATTTTCTAGCAAATGCATTAGTGATATTAGCTCATGGGAGAGGAAATGCCATTTTCTAGTGTGCCTAGGCTGTCTTATGAACAACCAATTTGGAATCTATGAATTCCTAGGGGCACAGCTCCCAAGGAAATGTAACTACTAGAATATAAAACGGAGATTGTTCATGACTAATATAGCTCTCACCTTTGTAAGGGATGTGACTGCAAATCTCCCTGAAAGAGCTCAGTTAATCAGGGCCACAGTACTTCTACATATCACTATTTTGTTGTACGTGGATTTCTCAATTTTGGGTGTGTTTAAAATTATTGGTAAAGTTAGATATTAGGTCAGATCTATAATTTGTATGGGCCTGATTTGCCATTGTGATCATTTGTGTTTGCTCACATGCAAACTTGACAAATAGAAGATTTAGTCTTACAGATCAGTGGAAAAATTATGTACTCATCAATAATAGTTAGCTATCCATGTGGCCTAAATAAATTTGAAATCTTGTTTCCAGCCATAGATAAAAATGCAGATTATAACACCTGAACAGGAACTTAAACTTTATAACTTTTGTTATAAAGAACAGGAAAATATCTTAATGATCTCAGGATAGGAAAAAGTTCTTGAACAAGATATAAAAGATGCAAACCATTGAAAAAACTGATAAATTTGGATGCTTTGAAATTTAAAAAATTCTAGTTATCAAATCATACAAAAATAAAATTACAAAAGGGATCAGAGACAAATATTCACAGTGTATAAAAGATCATTATCTGAATTTATAAGGAACTCTTATAATTTAAACAAAGATAGGCATTCCAATGGAAAATAAAATATATGAGTTGGCAATGAAAAATATATAAAACAAAAAAATTAATAAATATGCAAGATGTTCAGCCTCATGTTAATTAGGGAAATACAAGTTAATCACAATAAAATATTTTAGTTTCATTAATTGGTAAAAATTTAAAACTGACAATATTGTATTGACTATGTAGAATTATAGAAAACTTTATATACTGTTGGCTTGTAGTTATAAATTGATTTTAAACACAACCTTAGTAATTAATCTAGAAAAAGTTAGTAAAGTTTAAAATTTATGTATTCTACTACTCAGCAATTACTAGGTGTAAATACTAAGAGTAACTCTTATATACAAAGAGACATAAGAATATTCCTTGGAGAATTGCTTTTAATATCAAAATGTGGTAATACCCTAAATGTCTACAAACAGAAAATAAATGGATTGATAAATTGTGGCATATTTATACAATGAAATGCAATATGGAAAATGAATGGCTAATGCTACATATATCAACATGATTTAATCTCACAGCTTTTTTTTTTTTTTTGCCAAATTAAAGTTGCAGAAAGATATATACTGTATGTTAATATTATAGAAACATGCATATTTGGGGGCTCATGGATAGATATGTGATAAAAGTATAAAAATCTCCATGGAATTTATGAATTTCAACTTCAGAATCAAGTTTACAGCTGAAGCAAGTGGAGAGGGAACGGGATTGGGTTATTTTTCACAAAAAAACTTTAATTCTATCAATACTATTTTATGTTTAATCTCTACATGTGGCATTTTGGGTCTTCATTGCCTTATTGTCTATACTTTTTATATGGTTTAAACTTGAATCTGAAGTTAACATAAACAGAGCTTTTCTGTTTCAATCTAATATCTGTATTAAAAAAAACGGTTTTCAGAAAAATTGAAAACTCAGTCCTGCATTTTAGGGAAATTGGCCATTCAATTTTGAAATTTAGTAGCCGCCTTGCTACTTGCAAGAAACATTGGTGGCAGCTCTGTCACTCATTTGTGATGCACAGGTCCCACAGATAATGTACAACTGCTCTGCAATGACAGCCTTCTCTGCAGGCAGTGCTGCAGATGAGTGCAAAATCCAAAATCATGAAACACTTGGGAAACATAAACTACTGCTAGTGAGAGTCAAAATGCATGAAAAAATGTCTGTTTCAAATATTATTTCATAGAAATAGTGGGAAATACGTATAAGAAAATTACCCAGAATTCAAAACATAAAAAGATATAAATATATGAAAAAGATAAAAATATGGATAAGAACAAAATAATGATATGTTTGTGTTCCTTGCTACATCCCCAGAGCTTATAACAAGGCCTAGCACAGAGGAGGATTTCAATAGTGAAAATATGAATAAAGCAATGAGTAAATCAGCTCATAAGACTTTAATTCAGAGGAGATATCTAGGCTGGAAATATAAATGTGGGATTTGTTGGACTATAAATGATATTTAAAGTGCCAACATTTATAGTCAGAGTAAAGAATGAAGAGCATGCAAAGAAGATTGAGATGAGAACAGGAAGAGTTAGGAAGAAGCTCACAAGTGTACCCTTATTATGGATTTCTCTTTCCAGACAATAATAATGATAAATTACACACCTCAGAGCCTCCTTCCAAGCACCACACTCTCCCACCTGCCCTACACACATACATACTTTCTTAGCAGGGAAGGGTGCACTATTCTTCAACTATGATCACTAATGTGGCAAATCTTGCCATTCCCATGCTGTTATACAACTGAAACGTTGAGTTCCCTGATCACACAAGGGGAGGAGTTGATGTTTTCCCCAGTTATGGTGCTGAACTGACAGCATAGGTCTGAAAACAAAACTTTTGCCATTTCAGGTCTTCTGTATCCCCTCCTCTAATCACACCAGCAGAAGGGCTGGTTTTTCCATCATCATGCAAGTTGAAAACCCGGAACTCAATTGTCAGGGTGCCACCATAGTCTGACATACAGACCTGACCAATTATTGTGAGATCCCTCAAGAGCATGATGGACAAGAGGAATCCCTTCTTCTTGGGTTATCCCTAGTGAATATTGTTCCACAAGGTCAGGTGTGGAAACTGACTGAGAACCTGGCCTTGTTTGCTCAGCAGGTAAGCCAGACATTCTACCAAAGTATTTGAAGGAAAAATACAAAAGATGGTTTCGAAATTCTACATTTGTATGTGGATCAATCTCTATACAGATACTGGATAACAAACCTAGTGAACTTTCTTTTAGAAGTTCAACAAGAATGAAGGGGGAAATCTCAAATTTTATCTTTTTTTTTTTTCTGCTTCCTTTTCTCCCTCCCTCCTTCCTTCTCTTCCCCCACATCTCTCTCTCTATCTTATTTGTCTGTCTCTCTCTTGTCTCTTCCCACATAAACACACATAAGCACACACAGACACACTTTACCACATTAACTACTACTGTGTATGCACTTTGTGCATTCTGCAAAGTAACTCAGACAATTATTTTTTTTGGATATAAATAAGAATGTAATGGTTGATTTAAATGTAGATTCTGCCCTCAAGAAACTTAAAGTATACTAAGAATTTTTAATGCACATAAATAATTCTAGTTAGAATATAATTCCATTTAGAATGTTCCATGATTTATTTGTAAATTACTAACATTTACCAAATGCTTATTATTTGTCAGGCACTGTTCCAATTATTTTAATATTTATTATCTCACTTAATCCTTACTTCAATTATGGAAGGTAGACAGATATTATTATTCTTCATATGTTGCCAGCTAAAGTGATTGGGACTCAAATGTGTAAGTTGTTTTTCCAAGACTGTTTATCTTATAGATAGCATACTTAGAAGTTTACCCAAATAGGCTGACCCCATAGCTTTTGGGTGTACTCTGAGAAAAGACAAGCTTCAAGGATCATGAGGTGGTTTTGTAGCAGGAAATAACACTTGAATTTAGTTTCAAAAAAGGATTATCTTACCATATATGAATTAGTCTTAAGGATTAACACCAATATTATTCCTACAAATGAGACCATACATTAGGTAGAAGCTAGACCTGAGCAGTGGAAGGAATGCTGGAGGTAGAGTCACAAGTCCTTGAAGGGGAATAATAGAAACACGAGCTAGAGACAAGGATGGTAACAAATAAGCTATGCATAAAAAGCCCAGGGCACAACATCCTGACCTTGTAGCTTCTAAGACCTTGGGGCTGACAAATCAAGAGACACAAGTGCAGAGCATACACTCTCCTCTTCCATCTCTGTCCCACGGCAGCCCCCTGGACTCATTGTAATACATCCGCACTGCAGTTATAGCTCCCAGCCCATGGAGAAAGGCTGCCACCACAGGTTAAGGCACAAACCCTATAGGGTCAAAAGCTTCCTGTCCCTATCAGTGGGAGGAGTCCCCCGAAGGACTGGAAGCAGCCTCCCTTAGAGACCACCCCTCTGTACATCACATCTCCTCCCAGCTCAGAGACACTCAATAACATCCAATTCCCAAACAACCTAGGGGCTGGCTCTGTCTCCTGGAACCTGCTGGCTCTCCCACCTTGAGAGTATACTTTTGCTTTAATAAACTGCTTTGGGCTTTCTCCTTTCCTTCTGGCTGTCTATTCCAGCATGGATCCCCACGTAAATCTTCTTGTGAGGAATCCAAGGACAGAGACCTCCATTCACACAACAGATTCCGCCACCGGTAACACATTGAATTAGTTTTAAGATATTTTACAACTCTATTTTTTTCTTATGCATACTCATATATGGCCATATTGAACTGGAAATATAAATATGAACCTATTTGTTTCTTTTCAAAAATATGTGTATACTTAAAACTTAAAAGCTATGAGTATTTAATAGGAATGAACCCTCATTTTGTCCTTAACTACCAAGAACCCAAAGCTCCTTGAGCTGATTCTAGGTCTGACACAGGAAATATACAAATTTTGTAACTACTGTTGCCCCAGAAAATATGGAACATTTTCAAAGACCAATTGGTTATGCAAAACAAACAAACAAACAACACACAAACAAACAAAAAACCACAGGAGCCAATATTAAGGGACTCTAGGCAAAGACAAAACAATGTAAGCAGAAAAAAACAGTAATAAATACAACTAATTTAAACACTGATTAATGATACCTAGGAGTTTTAAAATATATTGCTTTTAAAAGAGAGAAAGCAAAATAAAGGCAAAAACAACTCACTGAACCCCACCGGAAATAACTAGGGAACTAACTCCTTATGCTGAAACAAAGCAAATAGAAGAAAAAATTAAACATCTATCCTCTATTTTCCAAGTGATGGGCATTTCAGAATAACCTAATGGCACTAGTTGATATGAAAAATTCTCTTCTTCAGAGAAGGCATGTTGAAATAAACAAGTAAATATTTTGTGCCCTTTAATGAAATAATAAACTCAGTCAATGAGTACTAGTAGGTACAGCCAATAAATTAAAGGTTCATAGTAGAGAATTTTACAACGGGAGTGAGCTGGTTCATTTTAT
Source organism: Lynx canadensis (assembly GCF_007474595.2). Classification (NCBI taxonomy): domain Eukaryota; kingdom Metazoa; phylum Chordata; class Mammalia; order Carnivora; family Felidae; genus Lynx; species Lynx canadensis. The sequence continues at coordinate 45,809,846 of NC_044303.2, forward strand.
GTGTCAACTTGAATGGGCCACAGGATGCTTATTTGGTCATTTGGTCAAACAATATTCTGGGTGTGTCTGTGAGGGTGTTTCTGAATGAGATTAATATCTAGATCCCTAAACTGAGTAAAACAAATTGCTCTCATTAATGTGGGTGGGCCTCATCCAAATAGTTGAAAGCATGAATAAAATAAAAAAGCTGAACCTCTCTGGGGCAAGGAAAACTCCTTCAGCCTGACTGCCTGGGAGCTGGGACATCAGGTTTTTTCCTGCCTTTGGATTCATACTGAAACATCAGCTCTTCCTGGGTCTCAAGCAGGATTCAGACTAGAACCACAGCCATAGCTCTCCTGGGTCTCCAGATTGCTGACTGTGGATCTTGGGACTTGCCTGTCTCCAAAATTATGAGAACCAATTTCTTATAATAAATTACTATAAAAATATGTATGTGCATATGTATACAGTTGACCCTTGAACAATACAGATTTTAACTGTGTGGGTCCACTTACATGCAGATTTTTCTTTTATAAATACAGTACTATATTGCAAATGTACTTCTTACTTTACTTGTAAGAATATAGTATGTAATACATATGACATATAAACTATGTGTTAATCAACTGTTTATGTTATCAGTAAGGCTTCTGGTCAATAGTAGGTTATCAGTGGTTAAGTTTCAGGGGTGCCCAAAGTTATAAATGGATTTTCAACCAGCTCTAACCCCTACATTGTTAAAGGGTTCAATGGGTATTCTATTGGTCCTGTGTCTCTGGAGAACCCTATTTGGTACTGAAAGTGGTTCTACAGAAACGGAATGTTAAGGATAAGTTTTCTGATTTCTTTCCAGGGTTCTGGATCTCTCTAATGTGATAAAATTTAAGGATGCTAATGACTCTATTCCCAGCAGTAAGGGGGCACTGATAGTCCATGGTGTAATCTGGTGATAGAGATTCTCAAAATATCACCATTGAATACTTCTACTAATCAACCAACTCTAAAAAGCAAGGATCTAGGTGATGGTGTATATAATATGTCCAAACACACAGGACAAAATAATGAATATAATAAGATTGGCTGGTTGCTCCTAATATTACTGGAGAAAGTACAGACTACACTTCTCAGCTCAAACACTGCACCAATGACCAGAAAGCTATTATGTGTGTGTTGGAAAAGATCTCCTTGGAATTCAAAGGCAGCGTATTTCTATCATGGCTGTGTCACCCTCACCCATTTACCAAACTATCCAAAAAGCTGCTAGTTTTGAGGGGGGCCCAGACCAAGAGAACGCTCTGCAAAGGGTCCAAGCTGCTGTGCAGGGGGCTCTGCTGCTTGAGCCATTTGATCCAGCAGGTCGGAAGGTGCCTCCAGTCTCAGTAGCAGACACGGATGCTGTTTGAAGTAACAGTAAGGATTGTGGGGTGATGGTGAAAATCGAAGCTCAGCCTCAAAATATGGATAGTTTTGTCACTGGAAAACAATGACAATAGAGGACAAGGAAGAAAAAACTACAGTCAATATTAGCATGCTTAGGGGCGCCTGGGTGGCTCAGTCTGTTAAGCATCTGATTCTTGATTTCAGCTAGGTTCACGATCTCACAATTTGTGGGTTCAAGCCCCACACTGGGCTCTGTGATGACAGTAGGGAGCCTCCTTGGGATTCTCCCTCTCCCTCTCTCTCTGCTCCCCCACCCCCACTTTCTCTTTCTCTCTCTCTCTCAAAATAAATAAATAAAAACTTTTAAAAACTAATAGCATCTTTAAAGGAGCTTTGAAAAAATAAATAATAAAAAAATAAAATTTAAGAAAAAAAGAAGCTTTGGCAGTGGCAGAGATCATAAACTGTGGAAAAGGAGGCTGAAAAGCTAAGTCAAGGCTCATATTAGAAACCGCAATTGTTAGAACGAATAACTTGATACCCACTGTCTTGTCACAGGGAATGATGGCTGTCTTTCCTTAAGCATGCTCCCTTGGCAACTGAACCCCTGTGGTTTGGCTACCCAAAATGAAAACATTTCCTAGCCTCCTTTTCAGCGGTGTGCCCTCATCTGACTCAGTTACTAGGAATGATGCAAAGGCAGAAATTCCAAGAAGTGTCCTCAGAGAAGAAGTCCATGGCCTGCCTTCCGTCCCCTCCTCCTTGTAGCCTACACATGGATCAGAAGTCTGGACCTGGACTATTCATCTTGGACCGTGAGATTAAGCCTGTACTGTAGGAATGACAAAACAGTGATCTGGAAGTAGTCTGGATTCCTAAGATCTTTATGGGCCAGAGCTCTGAACTGCTGTAGCCATTATTGTGTTGCATCGTGGGTCACTGACAGCTGCAACTAATACAGAAACAAATTGTTTTTTGTTTGCATGTTTGTCCTTTTAAACCAGGGGATGACATCGTTAAGGTTTTGTGTGCATAGACAGGAGCGGATAAAAGGAGAAGCTTTTGAAAAAACACAGGTAAGATAGAATAAGACTCTAAAACAAGACTATTGACAACAAAGTTCATGCCCGAGAGATAACTGTATGATTTTGAGTCCAGGTGTCTAGAATAATACTGAAGCCTCTAAGTTTGAGAAAAGGATGATTTGTGCACGTGTACGCTTGTGTGTACATGTGTGTGTACATGTGTGTGTATTTGACCTGACCAGGATGGCTCTTAGAATCTCAATAATTTTATGTATTACAATTCACCTGTCTCCTTGGAAAAAGCAACTGGATCATAAAAATGGTTGAATTACAATATAACCAAATCTGTACCTTAGGAAGATTTCTACAAATCCGCCTACCTACCTACTAGGTAGAATAGCAGGGATACTTGAGCTCTTGTTACTGTGGCCCATTACCTAAGTAATTCTGGAGTATGACAGAGAATTTTCTCATTTAAAGAAGAAAGCTGGGGCATTGGCGTGACTCAGCTGGGTGAGTGTCGGACTTCAGCTCAGGTCACAGTATGTGAGTTAGACCTCCACAATGGGCTCTAGGCTGACAGCTCAGAGCCTGGAGCCTGCTTTGGATTCTGTGTCTCCCTCTCTCTCTGCTCCTCCCCTGCTTGCTCTCTCTCTCTCTCTCTCTCTCAAAAATAAATAAATATTAAAAATAATTTTAAGAAAAAAGAAGAAGAAAGCTAACATATGTACCAGAGTAGTTTAGCAGCCTGCCTATTCTAAATCAGTGTTACTCATCCTTGGCAATTGGGTCCAATAATTTTGTGTTGTGGGCATGTTCCCACTCGTTGTAGGATGTTCAGCAACCTCCAGGCCTCTCTACCCACTAAATGCCTAACACTCTTCCTCTCCCCTTCCCCACAGTTGTGGCAGCCAAAAATATCTCCAAACATTGTCAAATACACTTTGAGGGATAAAATCTCCCCCAGTACAGAAACTGGTTGGAGGGTATAGTAAGAAAAGCATGTTTTTCACTTGGTTTGGTTCTTTTTTGTTACTCCAGTCTTTCTTTTGTTCTTGATCCTGGAATGTGATACATGAACTCAAACAAGACCTCTTTATGGAAAAGGAATTGCAGTCTGATACTTCATCTCTATCTGCATCATCTCCAACAGTGATAGGGCCAGTAGACAAAGACTGAAGCATGCCCATAATAAAGAGTGGCTGTCATCATTGTGATTTGTAAATAAGGGCAATATATACCAAGTCAAAAATGTTCCCCTTCTTCATTTGTTCTGAAACTTTTGAGGTATTTAGTTATCTGTTTCTAAGGCCTCCTTTTGACTATGCAATTCCCCACACTCTGGTTTTAGATTCTGATCTCCTGTACAAGAGAAGTAGGATTATTTAAAATTTTTTGCACACAGTTCTGTACAGCATCATAGGTGCCTGGGCCTCTTCATAACATCAGCTACACTGATAGCAATGGTGTCAGTCTGCTTTTCATCTCTTTCCAATAACACCCACCACGACATGCATGATACATTGTTCATTTTTATAACTATTTTTTTCATTCTGGAATAGAATTCTATAGTTTCAAAGCAAAATAGGATTCCTGAGTCTCACACAAAAGATGTGATCAGGGACCCAACTGTGCCTTCCCTTGGGTCTAACTTTGAGTCATTACTGTGTTGTATGTGTATGAAGTAGTCGGCATCCTCTGCTCAGAGTAATTATTGTTCTCTTCAGTTATAGCTAAAGCTGATATAAAGAACACACCCGCCAAAAATTACACTGAGGCATCTGGATTTCTCTAGAGAATTTTAAGAATATCTGCATTGCCATGTTCCAAAGAGGCTCTATATAGTGCCTCTTACTTTACACTGACAATGTCATAAACAATTACAGTAGTCTGGCAGTCACTATCGAAAGATCTCTAGCCATGTTTCAAAGGGTTTATGGTCAGCCATTGAAATACATTTTCTCCCACATAGGTACGGATGGAATTCCATCACTCCAAGTGTTCTGCTTCAGAATTGTTCTCAAGTAGAATAAAATTTCCATCTTTTTCTGGTGAAGCAGGAAATGTTTGTACACTGGTTTATTCACTGTAGCAGGGTACCAACCCAGTGAACTGCCTTGCTCAGCAACTTCCTCTGAGAGTATATACAGAAGTCCCCCCTCACCTGTCATTTCACTTGCCATGGTTTCAGTTACCTGCATTTAACTGTAGACCGGAAGCAGGTGATCTCCCTTCTGATGATATGTCAGAAGGTTAACGGTAGCCTAAAGCTAAGTCACAATACCTGTGTCATTCTCCTCACTCCATCTCATCTCATAGGTATTTTATCAGCTCACTTCATCACAAAAAGAAGGTTGAGTGCAGTACATTTTGAGGCAGAGAGACCATATTCACATAGCTTTTATTTCAGTATATTGTTATAATTGTTATATTTTATTATTGTTGTTGTTAATCATAGGTAGGTATGTACAGGAAAAAAGACATTATATATAGGGCTTGGTACTATCCATGGTTTCAAACATCCACTGGAGGTCTTGGAATGTAGCCCCTGTGGATAAGGGGGGAATACTGTACTTCTCCACAAATAATCTCCACCAAGCACAGTTCCAGCATAGAGAATCATAATGTGCTAACATCTGGGCAGGTGCTCTTGTGACCTTTCCAGTGCTACACAGATTTCCCTATGGTGACAATTGCATTCAGACAACAGTGAAATCTAGATTCAGTGATGCAACAAGGCACAGTTCAGCAGGCATCTATGAATCTTACGTACAATTTCGTGCATGAAAATAGTTCCAAGAGGGGAGAAAAAGGAAATGGGTGTTTTTATTCAGAGCTAGTGTTTCAATGCCTGTCTAAAAGAGTCTATTGAAAGAAAAAAAAAATCTTAATTTGACTTGTTCTTGCTCATTCTCTTCCCCTTTTTAACAGATAGATTTGGGGTTTGAACTGAACATACTTCCATCAAGCATTCCATCTTAGTTACCATCTGAGAAATTCAAAGAAGAATTTTAGACACACTGTCACATTTCTTTGTACATAACACCTAAAGGAAGTTAATTGAATCAACAATTTAAATACAGACAACCTATCGCAATACAGATGGTTTTGGCGAAGAGAAGGTGAAAATGAATCACTCAATAGCAGGTTGGCAGACAAAATACAGAATACCCTGTTGAGTTTTAATTTCAGATAAACAACACATTTCAAATTTTAGCATAAAGATGTCCCAAATATTGTCTGGAGTATACTTACAATAAGATAATTTTTATCATAAGTTCAAATTTAACTGGAAAAATCCTGTATTTTTATTTGCAAAATTTGACAATCTTAATCAGTGAAGGCAAATGAGAAAAATATATGTTAAAATCTGGCCAAACTAGAATGCCAGTATCACTGTATTTAAACATCTGAAGTTACTCCCTTTATTTTCAAGCTCCATAATATAAAATATTTAGAACAAATAAAAGGAGATGCTTCACTCAGCAGGCAGTCACCTTGTGAAATTCACTGTCACCATAGGTCACTGGGCTGGATAATTTTATGACCAATAATAACATTTGTCTGAATGCATGCTGAGAAAAGGTAATCAAATCTCACACTTTAGGGAATAAGTTGCTCATTGCAGAAATTGGGAGGGAATGACTTCCTGCACAATTGGCTAGGGGTATTATGAGGTTTATGGTCATTGTCAGAGAGGCCGCCTACCTCCATGGATCTGTACAAAGGCTGACTAATCAATGAGTGTTGTCCCAAAAATTGATGCAAAATTCACTATTATGAGGTTGATTGTGATGATAAAAATAATGATGCACAGACTTATTTAAAGGAGCCCACTCATGTATTTGTGAGGATAAAATAGTGAATTTAAGGTTATTTTGAATGATACAAACTCAGTAAATATATTCATATTTATAAGTTATATAATAATCATTTTTTTCTTTTTTGAGTCAGAATTATAGAAAGTAAGAAGAAGTAGAAACTGTTCACTAGCTCCAGAGAAGGAGATCCCCTCCCCTCTTGAATAGGATTTCTGCCTTTCCTTACAGCCTCACTGCATCCACAAATTAATCTCAGTTTTACAGCATCAAGGTAGGACAAGATTATACATAATGGTAACTGAAGTCATATAAGAAAGGTGATTTCACAAAATTTTGAAAAAGCAAAGCTTGCCTATTCTTTCCAGGTATCAGTATCTCCTTTTGTCTCATAATGAATCTACATTTGCCATGCTCTCTTGGTTCCTTTTCACAAAGAAAATAGTATGATAAATTCATTCTAAAGTAAAACTAATCTCATTGAGTGGAATCCTGTAAGGAAAGTCCTAGGGAAAGGAGGTGGGGGGAGGCAGTGACTTACCCAAAGCAATGAATGTCTAATGATAAAATTTCAGGAGCTGCCCAGGAAATTCCTTAATGTTCTTCAAATCCCTTCATATTCAAAACTTTCTATTTCACTTACGTATAAGGTTATTATTACATTTTGAGCCCCTCTATCTCTCTGATTCCTGAGTTGGATTATATTGACTGAGTCTGATGAGTGACTTAAGGCAAAGAAAAAAAACCAGTGCAATGTCAGAATGATGTGTCCTATCTAGTTCTCTAATTCTGAGAGGACACAAATAAGCCAAAGTAAGCAAAAACAAATTCATGATTTTTGATTTTGATTTTTGTTCCCAATTAACATTTATCATTGAATTATTATTAAATATCAATATATCATTTAAATTGCAAGCTAATTTTCAGTCATTTACTTAGTTTAAGAGAAACGATATGCGGGATAAATAGCAATTAGTAGGTTTAATATATATTTTTTCCAAGATCCCAAAGATTAATATAATACATAAAAAATAACTTGAAGAAAAAAAAGGAATAACATGCATTTTAACAAATAGAATCTCTAGGTACAATTAAGCAATTGTCCATTGACTCCATCAAAATAACATAGCATTTATTATTATTTTTTTTGTTCTAAAATAAATCTAGTTGTTCCCATATTAACTAGTTTTAGCTACTGGAAACCAGCTAAAATACAATGTATTGTATATAACTAATATCCGAGATAAAATAGATAAACAAGGAAGGATTTAAGTATAAAGACATAAATAATTTCCTATTTCTTGAATGAAACTTTTCCTTAACATAGACATAAGTGATATAATCAAAGACATTGAAACCATTGTCAAAATCTCAATGATTAGTTTAGTTTAGTATTGTTTGTTGTTGAGACAAAGAGAAATATTTGGATTAAAAATGAAAAGTTGACTGTTAGAATATTTTTAAATACCATACCAAATACGATGTTTTAATGCAAACTGTTATTATTAATATTTTTACAAATACAACTGATATGATTTTTTTCTTCATGTTTCAGTGTTACACCTATAATGACTGCATCTGATATTTCCACTGAATTTCTTAGTTTAGTCTCTCTATTGCCATTAAGTCCCTTATCTCTCTAGATCTAATTTACCAGTATATTGAATCTGGAGGACAAATTTTATCCTGATAGATTATTCTGGAAGTTAGCCAGGTCTTTTATATGGTATAGTTTTCTCTTTACTCTTTTGGTTAAATTATTTTGGAACAACCCATATGTTTAGAATCTTGCAACAAAAATGCTTAGATTAGTTAATTTTCTGTTTTTGGAACAAATATACCTTCTTCATTACAACCTTCTCTGTTTTCATGATCATAATTAATATTGACTTATAAAGGAATAGGTAAAACAAGGTAGTAGATTTTTGTCATGTTTTATTGTTATCAGGCTTAAAAAAATTGATTTTTTTTCAAATATAGGCATCTGTCTAAAAGTCACTACATTTACATAATGTAAATGCATGAATAATACCAAATACTTTAATATCCATCACAAATTATTTCAAATAGCTTCAATTCTGAAACCTCTCCCCCTTTTTCTTTTCTTTCATTTCCTTAGGTTACAGTTAGCAAACTCCTTTCTTTCATCTTGCTGAAAAATTGGAGGCAACTTGGGTTTGTTCTCCAAAGGCTGTATAATTTTTCACTGAAGTAAACAAGCCTAATTTTAGAAGCATATATTGTGGTCATTAAAGTGCTCCATATGTAGCTATATTATAAAATATCTAGAGAGAGTGGATTTTGTTTAGTGTCTACAAGTACTTCATTTTATAGATATTTTCCAACCAACACACACAAACATACTTCAACCCTATGGCTGGTAACAGTATCTTGCCATCTGTGTGTTTGTATTTTAAGCAGAACATGCTATGAAAATGTAGTAAAAATATACAACAGAAAAGAAACCTGAAGCCAGTTTTAAGTAGACTACTTCTTGGCTTAGAAAATTTAGAGGGCCAAACATCATCTGTGCTTTTCTAAAATAATACACTAAAGAAATACAGATGAATACTTGTTTTTTAGCGAGCAAACTGAGTAAAAATAGATAACGTGGCTCAAGAGTTTTCTTTTTAAGGAAAGGCCATTTTTTTTTTTGAAAATTTGGTCATATATATTCCCTCACATTTTCTTTATCTTAAAATACTATAGTTAGAGCTATTATTTATCTCTATTTAATTTTTTAAAAATGTTGTTGGGTGTATGTAAAGACTGTTTTGTACTTTGTGATTTTGTTCACTATTTATAAATTTTCTACCACTGTCTTAACTTCAGTTCCAGAGTCGAACATGTTTTTCTGCATCAAAGAATGAGTATGTTTACTATGAGTAACTCAGTTGGTGTGGATTATTTTCTATATTTTCTTGAGGATTATTTTGTCAGTGGCTAATATCACATTTCTCAATAGAAATGGAACATTTGGTAAATTATGTACACATTTTTATATTATGTAGTATGCCTAGGTCATTAGAAGAATCACAAGATTTGAATGCAGTTTCCATTATTTCTACATATTTACTACATTTAAAATTCCAGGTTCATATTTTTATGGCATTAAAACTTGATTAAAATTTATTTTTTTAAGTTTATTTATTTATGTTGAGAGAGAATGTGAACAAGTGGGGGAGGGGCAGAGAAGAGAGAGAGAGAGAGAGAGAGAGGCAGAGAGCAAGAGAGGGAAGATAATCCCAAGCAGGCTCCACACTATTAGTGTAGAGCCCAATGCGGGCCTCCAACTCATAAACCGTGAGACCATGACCTGAGCCGAAAACAAGAGTTGAATCTTAACCGACTGAGCCACCAAGGCAGTCTTTGAAAAAGTTAATTTTTAAAAATTCCAATTCTATTTACATACTGTGTGTAATTTAAGGTTCCCTAATACTATTCACATCTTACTCTATATTTATTCGTTAATTTATAAAAATTGCCCCTCATAAGGTTAAAACATAAGTACTGCCCACACTTCAAATAACAAAAAACAATCTAATGCCTACAACATGACTAGAAGATGCTAATATTTACAACATATACCAATGACCAACAAAGTGGAATATAATAAAATCCCACTTGCATGTTTCAAATGCAACAAAAAAATGAAAAAGCAAACAACAGAATCAAAACCAAGTCTAGATGATGGCAGTAACACAAACTGGACATAATTTCCCACCTGAAAGAACCAAAAACTCAACAAATATATAAAACAGTGATTTGGAATACACTAATGGACAATGAACCCTGAGAAAAAGGAAACAAACTAATTGAGTCCTATGACTGCGTCAGCTTAGTGCCTTGAAACAATTTCCATGCTAAGGAGCCCCATCCAAATGGAGCCACTGGACTGTCTAAATTGAGATCTGAGGAGATCAAGGGGGCTAGAGTGTGTAGGCCAGAGAATCAGAGGAGAGCAAGGCACAAAGATAGGAACTGGATGCAAAGCAATCCTCTGGAGTATTCAAGTGAGTACTTCTCAGTGCCTGTGTGTAACCAAACTGCCTAAGGCCAAGGAAATAATCAACTGAAAAGATTAGAGGAAACAGTTCACAGCAGTCACTCAAGGCTAAGAATCCTGCCTTTTCTCACCAGGTGAATGGGAAACTTGATTCACAAAGCATTCATGGTACTCCAAATCATTTTACCTTAGTAGTGAGAAATACTTAGCCTTAGACTAAACACTGCTCTTGCCCACTTGACAAATCATAAAAGCAGGACAGAAAATGATCAACCTGTGTCCAAGTAACTTAATTATGAGCAAGAACAATGATAAAGAATGTTGGGGCGCCTGGGTGGCGCAGTCGGTTAAGCGTCCGACTTCAGCCAGGTCACGATCTCGCGGTCCGGGAGTTCGAGCCCCGCGTCAGGCTCTGGGCTGATGGCTCAGAGCCTGCAGCCTGTTTCCGATTGTGTGTCTCCCTCTCTCTCTGCCCCTCCCCCGTTCATGCTCTGTCTCTCTCTGTCCCAAAAATAAATAAACGTTGAAAAAAAAAATTTTAAAAAAGAATGTTAATGGAAACACAAAAATATCCAGCACACAAAAATACCTATCACCTATCAAGATGAATTGGTTGGTTTCCAACCAAACATAACCAAAAACACAATGAAGTAGAAAAACACAATCCACAATGAGGAGACCAATGAGTCCTAACCAATTCAGAACTGACACAGATAACAGACTTAATGAACAAGGGCATAAAACAGACATTATTAACTGCCTATGTCCAAAAGTTAAGATGGAAGATTTACAAAGACCTAAATCAAACTTCTGGAGAGGAAGACCAAAACATTTGCATTGAAAAGCACACTAGAAAAAAAGTTAGAGAGGGAGGGAGCCAAAACATAAGAGACTCTTAAACACTGAGAATGAACTGAGGGTTGATGGGGGGTGGGAGGGAGGGGAAAGTGGGTGATGGGCATTGAGGAGGGCACCTGTTGGGATGAGCACTGGGTGTTGTATGGAAGCCAATTTGACAATAAATTTCATATTAAAAAAAAAAGAAAGAAAGAAAAAGAAAAGCACACCAGAGGGGCGCCTGGGTGGCTCAACCAGTTAAGCCACTTTGGCTCAGGTCATGATCTCAGGGCTCATGAGTTGGGCTCTGTGCTGACAGTTCAGATTCTGGAGCCTGCTTCAGATTCTGTGTCTCGCTCTCTCTCTGCCTCTTTCCCACTCATGCTCTGTCTCTCAAAAATAAATAAACATTAAAAAAATAATAATAAAAAGAAAAGAGAAGTACACTGGATAAGATTGATGGCAGATTACACAGAGCAAAGTGAATACACAGCAATGGAAAATATCCAAACTAAAACAGAGAAAAAAAGATAACAGAAAGAGAATCAGTGAGTTGTGAGAGAATTTTAAAAGCAGTCTACTGTGCAAATAATTGGAATACCAAACAGAAGGGAGAGAGAAAACAGAAAAGTATTTTTAAAAATAATATTTAGATTTTCCAACTTTCAGAAAAAAAATAAACGCACAGATCCAAGAAGCTCCACGAACTCCAAGCACAAGAAACATGACAAAAAAAATCAATGTACACCATAATAAAGTCACTTCAAACCACTGAAAAAAGAACACATTAAAAGCAACCAGAGAACAAAATGCATGTTACAGCAAGAGGAACAAAGTGTAGAACAGCAGATACCGCATTATACACAACGCAAATGAGATGAGAGTAGAGCGGTGGGCAGCAGTGGAGAGTGCAAACTAAAAACAAAGAAATAAAACCCACTCATAAATAACCCACTGGCAAAAGAAGAAATAAATCAAAGAGTACTTGGAACTGAATGAAAATGAAAAAATGTATCAAAATTGTAGGATGAGGCTCCTAAAGTAGTACTTCCAGGCAAACTGACAGCACTAAATATTTACATGAGAAAAGACAATCAAATTCAACCACCTCAGTTTTCACCTTAAGAAACAGGAAAAAGTGGGGCGCCTGGGGGCTCAGTCAGTTAAGCGTCTGACTTGGGCTCAGGTCATGATCTCATAGTTCGTGAGTTCGATCCCGTGTCAGGCTCTGTGCTGACAGCTCAGAGCCTGGAGCCTGCTTCGGATTCTGTGTCTCCCTCTCTCTCTGCCCCTCCCCTGCTCATGCTCTATCTCTCTCTGTCTCTCAAAAATAAATAAACATTAAAAAAAAAGTTTTAAGCAACAGGAGAAAGAACAAAGTAAATCTAAAATAAGCTGACAAAAGAAAAAATAAAGTGTAGAATGAAAACCCATGACAAAGAAAACAGAAAATCAGGGAAAAAACATCAATGAGATCAAAGCTGGTTATTGTAGAAGACCAATTAAATTAATAAATCTCTAGTCAGATTGATCTTCAAAATAAAAGAGAGAAAGCAACAAATTTTCAATATAATAAATAGAGAGGTGGCCCAGGTATTAAAAGCATAGTAAGAAAATATCATCAACAACTCTATGAACTTACACAAAAAGGACAAATCCTTGAAACACAAACATGACCAAACGTCATTCAATACATGACGAATCCCTTAACTATTAAAAATTTGGTATATAGTTAAAATCCTTTCCATAAAAAAAAATCTCCATGATGAGGAAGCTTGACTGGTAAATTCTACAAATTTAAGAAAGAAATATTGCCAGTTCTATACAAAACACTGCCCCACACTGCTGGTGGGAATGTAAAATGGTAAAACCACTACAAAAACAATTTGATAGTTTCTTAAGAATTACCGTAAAATCTGGCCATTCCATTATCAGCCATTCCATTTCATTTTTTTTTAATTCGAGAGAGATGAAAACAAATGTTTATACAAAGACTGGTATGCAAATTTTCATAGCAGCTGATCAAAATGCAGTAACCAAAACTGCAATAACCAAAACAAGCCAAATCTTCACTAACAGATAAGTGAATAAAAAAATTATGTTATATCCCATGGAAAAATATGAGTTGGCCTTAAAATGAACTATTGATATATCATCACACACGGATGAATTTCAAAATAGTCACGCAAAATAAGTCAAATGGTAGATACTATTATGATTCCATTTATATAAAATTCTAGATATGAAAACTGATCTATTTTGACAGACAACCCTTCAGTGAATGTCTGGGAAATGGGTTGGGGTAAGGTGGAGATGGGTAGGGAGAGGTTACAAAGGGGCAGTAGAAAATCTGGGAGGATGACGAAGAGGAAAAAATTACATTTACATGAAAGGGGTTTAGAAACATCTTGATGCCTCCATCCTTAAACCATATCGTTAAGCTCATTTTTAACATTCTATTCATGCTTATTTCAAGGAGACTTTATGTAAACATGATTATCTGTTTTTAAGTTTACTAAAGATCAATGGTGGGCAAAGATATAAAAAAGAGTAACTTGATAGTGACAGATAAAGATGAGTTAAAATGCATGCATGCACTTCTCCTAGTTAGTGCAACATGACTTAGATGCATACATTAAGTGACCTTAAGTCATAAAAGCAGGCTCTATTCCTGAAAAGTATCTAGTTTGGCATCTATCTACTGGAGGCTCAGCTAATTATTCCATACGAAGTTTTTCATTTAATACTCAGAGTAAACCTAGAAATAGCAAAAGTTTAATGAAATAAGCTACCTGTTTAAGATCATGTAGTTCTAAATAGCAGACAGAAGATTTGAACCCAGTTCATTCTGAATCCGCTCTGTTCCAACACCTTTCAGAATAAATGCAGCATTACTGTCTTGTATTCACCTTCGGTAAATACACAAAACAAAATATTTAGAGAATCAATTACTTTTCTTTTAAGAAACATAAAAATAATGACTCAAAACTATGGCTGCGTGTCAGTGTTTCTGAAAATAAAATGAGATCATTATTACTGTATAGAGATGGAATAAAGGCGGATGAAAAACAACAGTTCAGCCATAATGATTTCATTAGGACAAATCTGTGGAGAGATGAAAGGGGCAGATCACTAACAGATTGCTAGTGAAATGGAGAGTGTGTTGAAGTCGTCGAATGTGATAACACTTACAGAAATGAAAGTTGAAATGCTTTAGAGGAATGGGGGGAAAAAAAGAAAGCAATATTTTCTGTCTTAGACAGCACATCAGCAAAAGGGAAAAAGCATATTTTGTCAATTCAGCCAAGTCATTGATCTCTTTTGAACGCCGAGTCTAATGAGGCAAGTAGGGGAAATGCATAAAGGTGTTTTTACATGTGTGCTTTGCTGGGTTCAGATTATTGTGCAGAACTAAACTGTGTTTCACAAAAGACGGCTTATTTAGAAGGATATGTCTTTTATTACAAAAAAAAATAAGATTTAAATTATCAAAATAATAAAAAAGAAGCTTTTAAAATTGCTAACACTCAGCTTCTCCTAAAGCCTTAGCTTTATAACTAAACAAACAACAAAACAAAACAAAGACCTCAAACATTTATTTTACTTGGGCTGCTTTCTATAATACCAAATTTCTATGCATTTTGGGGATTGCTTTCAGTTATTTCACAACAATACCACTTCTGCAAATGTGAGGTCATTTCTTACACTCTACATCAATCATTCTTTAAAAAAAGCACTAGACTCTGTCACCATTAATTGAATTCAGGTCAATTATTGCAGAAAACCTAAGAGCAACACACACATACACCTTTGAAATACAAACCAGATTTTAGTTATACCCAAAGATAATTGTTAATATAATATTTAAAAGTGGTACATTTTCATCCTGAATATAATTAGCTCCGTTTCACCATTTTAACTGACATTCCCGGCACTTTGCTAGGCATTTAATAAGCACTCAATAAAAAATAATTGGATTTGTAAAATATAGGAAATCTTAAAAATGTGAAAAAGTATGAATAAGAAAACTTGAATTATCCATAACACACCATGCTGTCATTTAAACAGAACCTTGTTATCACATTGGTGTGTATTTTTCCAATCTTTCATGTTATATATAGAAATATTTTTATATTACAAATAGTTTAAAATTTTGCCTCTATTAATCATACAGAATTAGAAATGTTTTTCTCTAACCTTAAATATTCTTTAAAAGCAAGATGGTAATGAATATATGCATTATAGCCAAATTTCCCTATTAAAACTATAACCTCAATATATGTAGTTGTTTATTTCCCCATGCAATTCTAAATTGTTTTCTTAACATCCTAGAGTAAATGGTTTGAATTTCTTTAGAATTCTTCATACATATTTCCAAATTACTCTAGGGGAAAAAAAAAACATTTTTAGATCAATTCATTCTCTTAGAAAACGTTCTTTTCCTTCAAATTTTTTGCTCACTAAAAATAGTTCCCAAATCTCTATGAGTAGTACACACTCTTAAAGCATTACTTCTTTCAAATTTCAATAGCCAAAACAAAGAATCTTCCTCTTGAGATCATCAATAACATTTTGAAAAATCCTTAGATTTCTGTTACGATTTTTCTCCTTTTATGCTTTTAGAGAAATTTGACTTTTTTTTTTTTTAGCAACATCTTTCTAGGAGTTCTTTTTCTCTTTCACGTGTAACGAAAGACTGGAATGTAATTCATCATGATTTCTATCGTTTAGTTACATGAACTACCTTGACCTTTAAAAATGTCTTTCTGGGAGCATTATACAGAGTTAGATATTTTGTACGACAGTAACCTAAACCAAACTTCTGTGAGTGATTACATCATGAAAAATAATTCAAAAATTCTCTCCACTCACTGCTGATTCTATGTTGTTGTTTTTTTTTTTTGTAACTACTCTTTAAAATAAATTATTTCAGAAGACAAAGCACTAGAGATCATGAAAGGGTGATTTTCCTCCACATATATTTCTTCTATCCAAAAAAAATATTTTAATGCTTATTTATTTTTGAGAGACAGAGAGAGTGAGAGCAGGGGAGGGGCAGAGAGAGAGAGAGAGAGAGAGACACAGAATCCGAAGCAGGCTGCAGGCTCTGAGCTGTCAGCACAGAGCCCAACATGAGGCTGGAACCCACGAACCCTTAGATCATGACCTGAGCTGAAGTCAGACACTTAACCCACTGAGCCACCCAGGCGCCCCACCCCCACATACATTTCTGTCATGTGTGGAAAGCTGTTAAGAAGAAAAAAGAAAGAAAATGTATATGCCTGATCCTACTTACTGTTTTTAAAAAATAATTATAAAATTTTTGATGTTTATTTATATTTGAGAGAGAGAGAGACAGAGCATAAGCAGGGAGGGCAGAGAGAGACGAAGACAGAATCGGAAGCAGGCTCCAGGCTCTGGGCTGTCAGCACAGAGTCCCACGTGGGGCTCGAACTCACAAGTTGTGAGATCATGACCTGAGCTGAAGTTGGACACTCAACAGACTGAACCATCCAGGCACCCCTTGATTGTGATTGCTTTTTTTTTTTTTTAATTTGAGAGAGAGAGATACTTATATTTTCATTTTTATTTTTTTAATATTAATTTATTGTCAAATTGGTTTCCATACAACCCCCAGTGCTCATCCCAACAGGTGCCCTCCTCAATGCCCATCACCCACCCTCCCCTCCCTCCCACCCCCATCAACCCTCAGATTGTTCTCAGTTTTTAAGAGTCTCTTATGGTTTGGGTCCGTCCCTCTCTAACATGATTGCTTTTTATGCATACACACAAATATCTACAATTAGTCAATAATTACTCTACATGGAGAAGATACATTTATATTGATGCAAATCAACATTATCTGAAGCATATTATCATTATCATACCAAACAGTTATACAGTTCTTTAGAACTCACAGACCACTTATATATACAATTCTAGGAACATCGCTATTTCTAGTTTACAAAGAAATTTCAGGGAAAGCTTATGAGCTAAATAAGGATGTTATTTAATGTCCAACAGACTGTTGAGAAAAAAAAAACCTAGAGAAGTTAAGTAATTTTATTAGTATCATATAGTGTCAGATTACATGACAGTCAGCTCCAGAACCCAGAATTTTTAAGATTCCTGCTCTTACTAATATTTTACATCTATTTAGGGAGCAAACATTAATAGTACAATTGGAAATACCTTCATTATGGAGAGTAAACACAGTAAATATATAAGGAAGCACACATATATTTATTTTTTAATGTGATTTTTTTGCAAACTGAGGTTGCGGTAAGTAAACCAATGATGCCCACTACTGCCCTTGTGCATGGCATACATCTCTTTTCATTTTAAAGTCCACATTTTTATGTTCACTGTCCTAAATCAGGATCTTACTGATGCTTACTCAAAATCAAACCATCAAGACCATTTTGACAGAATCTCCAGTGCTCTATTTTGAGCTTTTTGAGATTTTGTTTTGAGCTTTGAGTTTGAGTTTTTAGCTTTTGTTTTACATTCTCTCATCTGCCCCTTTGTTTTCTCTTCATTGTTCACTCCTTTGTTTTCTTTTCTATTTTTTTTTTCTAATTCCAATACTAAATATGTTTGTAACTTCTTTGTGCCAACAGTCCTGAGGACAAGATAAATTATTATATTATGGAAGAATAAGAAAACCCTACTTAATCTTCAGAATATTTTCTAGTTCATGGCCCAGTCAATAACTTGAATATCAGATGGGAAGAAAAGCTTTTAGTGATGACCTAAGGTAAGACTCTCGGTCCTTCATAAGTGGGGCACATTTTTATGATATGCTTCTTAGATTCATTTTCCCTCACTAGCACTCCATCATTTCCAATTCCTTGCAAACTTGCCCATGTAGAGATTCTCGGTTCTTGTAAAAGGTAAAGGATTGTGTGCACACACCTGTTTGTTTTTAATATTATCCTTAGTATTATAATCTTCTAAAGTACATAATCTAAAATTCAGAGTAAGAGCCACATAAACTATTATACCATATATAATATGTACCATTTTGTAATTAATGCTTTTTTTTTCTTTGTACTTCAATTCCCACATCTGCACTGTTATGCCTCTAATGTGATTTCTATACCTCACATTCAAGGGTTTTTGTAATGCATCATCTTTATGGGCTTACTGTTTTCTTTTAAAAGGTTTAATCCTTCTATCCTGTATATACACAGAACCTCTCTCTCTTCCATCAGTGAAAGTTCTCACCAATTTTGTAAGATGTGTGTTTCATCCAGGTTACTGAAGCCAGAAATATGTTGTGTTGTGTTTAGCTATTAAGCTGATTTGAGATTCCCAAAGGCAGGGTCAGCATTTTATTTATGATTCTATTCTCAGCTCCTAATACAGTGGTGGCTCTTAATATGAAAAGTTTCTCTTTCTTGAACAAATAATCTTTAAGTTCATGATTCATGTCTTTATTCTATAATTAATTAAAACTTGTCTGTATATATATTACAAAAGTTCTAGGATATATTGACATTATTTTAAAGGTATATAAGGACCAGTTGAAAAAAAGGTTGGTTTATGCACATTTACAGCATATTCTCAAAACCACAAAGTTTAACTTTTATCCTTTTCATAAACAATCAAAGAATACTTGGTCATTTTATAAGCTAATATAACTGAGAATTAAAGTAGCTATTATTTAAAATATAAGCATCACAGGAGGTATAAAATAAAAGAAACTAGTGTGCTTTTCTGCATAAAAAGAAAAACAGGAGATAGGTTTCCCAATTAACAAATTGTCATAGCATAAAGAAAATTTAAGAGTCAAATATTGCTTGTTTATGTAATAGTTATTCTTGAGAATCATTTTATCTGGGTTTCTTTAATTTAAACTTTCACTACCTGCCTACTGAAATATATACAGCAGTATTCAAAGCAAGTTATCTTCCAGAAGGAGGTGTTGTGAATTGTTTTAAAATTTACTACAGATATGTTTCTAGCATAAGTTCAGCACTGAGTGTAGGAGTAATAGAGCTGATACCAGCTCACTTGGGGCTCTACTTGTCTCCCTCAGCACGAACACACTCTGCACTGAACTGGGCATAT
Source organism: Lynx canadensis (assembly GCF_007474595.2). NCBI lineage: Eukaryota > Metazoa > Chordata > Mammalia > Carnivora > Felidae > Lynx > Lynx canadensis. The sequence continues at coordinate 45,828,967 of NC_044303.2, forward strand.
GCAAGGCACAATGAACTCTCCATCACAATTCCCATTATTAGAGGACAAAACACGCTGATCTGTGTCACTGGTCACAAATATATCCTCCTTTCTCCCCCAACTCTCCTCTTTCCTCAGTGCAAAGTTTTTGCTTGAGGTTTTCTTCTCAGGACTCACCCTGCTGGTTACAGTGCCACAAGCCTCAAGGCACTCTTACTAAGGTTTTCTTGCAAATGGAATACAAGTGGCATGAATATTCGTGACAATAAATGTTCCTTGTACGTAGTTTATGCTCTGCCAGTAATTTCTGCTTTCTTGATACTTCCACAGAATGCTTTTTTTGTTTTGTAATGATTCAGTTTCTCCTGCTGCAGACGACTGATTCCTTAGCCTTTTTTGTTCATGTGTTTGCTCTTTATCTGTGTTGGTCATTCAGGAAGGCTGGAGCTTAGTGATTTTAATAGCTCTGTATTTTACCATATCTATGCAGATTTGATTTTCTGAAAATGTGATCTTATTAAAAGGAGATGGCACATAAAATACCAGTGAATCTATTCCAGTTGATTTCTTTTTTTTACTGGGAAAATTGCTACCTAGCAGTTTCTGGTTCTTTCTTTCTCTAGCTCTGATTCTTCTTACATTATCATTATGTCAATTATTATATGACAAGACATGTGAATAGCATAAATCTAGAAGTGTGCAGAATGTATTGGCTGTTATATTTTAATAAAAATAGACACAACTCTGATAATAATCAATTTCAAAGTATTGTGCTTACTATCCTTTCCACAAAAAGGGAATATATATGAAGAATGAATTTTAGTAAAACACGTGACATTATTTTTGATGTACCTTGAAACAATGTCATGTTATTATATTAGTTTTTTCCCTTAATTAGCACATAAGAATGATAGTATATGAAATAAAAAAAAATTAACAATGTATCACAAATGTTATTGCTTCCTCCTAAAAATAGATTGAATAAATTAATAACATGTTAGGGACATTTTATGCTTATGTGTTTAAATGGGTTTGGATCTAATTACATTAATGATTCTTTTCTATATCCTTTTACATAATTTGTCTTATCTATAGTTTTTAAAAGCAAATCAAAATTGTAACATTGCCATGTCATTAACAAGGGCAAACACATAATTAACATTTGTATAGTATACATCACTATGTAATGAAGTTGTGTTAACACCACTTTAAAAGGATATAGACGGCATGGACTTGAAGTTGACAGATGGGAGCACAGCATTTAAAAGCTTACAATCTGCAAATGAAAGATTTTGCAAAATGCCAATCTAATATTCAGCTCAATAATATGGTAGCAAATATTGCAATTAAGTGCATATACAGAGAATCAATTATTCTAATCATCAGCTTTCAAACATTAATGTAAAAATGAAATGCCATAGATGAGAAGGCTTAGTTTCCACCAATTGTTATGTTACTTTTACAGTTTGGACTTCCTAATCCTTCCACAGCAGCATAAGTGTATTCTCTACCTGAACAAAAATATTAGTTAAATTTATAGATTATTTTTTAAAAGATAACAACGGAGAAAATATCTAATAATTTTTAGCCTTAAGTTTTAATCTGTAAGCAGAAGAAAGCTTAAATTTAGGTGAGAGATAGGAAGAGAACATTAATATATTGTCCAATAATTATGTAGCATATTATTTCTGCTTAAAATATGTGGTTGAAATATGTCCAAAGGATACCTATTCCTCATCCTGTATCTCTTCCCTTTGTAAATGGCACAAATATTCACTTAGATATCTGTATTTTATAGTTGATTACTTTTCTGTAAGTAATTTATTTTTTTGTTTTCATTTTTTATTTATTACTCTTATTACTATTATTATTATTATTTTTTTTTTTTTTAGAGAGAGAGTGAAGGCAGGGGAAGGGCAGAGGGAGAGCAAGGGAGAGAAAGTTAAGCAGGCACCACGTTCAGCGTGGAGCCCACACAGGGCTCAATGTAGTCATCACCCCAAGATCACCTGGGTAGCTCAGTCCATTGAGCGTCCGACTTCGGCCCAGGTCATGATCCCACAGTTTGTGGGTTCAAGACCAGCGTCGGGCTCTGCGCTGACAGCTCAGAGCCTGGAGACTGTTTCGGATTCTGTGTCGCCCTCTCTCTGTGCCCCTCCCCCACTCGCGCTCTGTTTCCCTCTGTCTCAAAAATAAATACACATTAAAAAAAAATTAAAAAAAAAAAAAGACTGTGAGGTCATGACCTAAGCCAAAATCAAGAATCAGGCACTTAATCCACTGAGCCACCCAGGAGCCCACATATTTGATTGCTTTTTATACCTTATCTGTAAGCCCTACCACTCAGTTCTCCAGTTCTTGTGAGTATTTCTCTTGCCTGCTTTTTTTAACTATCATTTTACAATTGCTCTCATAGAGTGTTCCACTATTTCACACCTGCATTAGTAAGAAGTCTTACAATTGGATTTTTGGTCACCAAGTTTTTTCTAATCTAATTTTTTAATACCTCTGGGTATTTTCTATCTTGCCTTAGACATCTATCATAGATTTGTAGCTAGCTGCCTGGCCTAACAAGAAACCTCAACCCTCCTATAATACTGAGACCCCACGTCTCCTCAGCTGCTCTCATGTCTCTGTGGCTTGTGCCCCCACTCTGACAAAGACAATTTCTCATAGCTGCCCCCAGAGCTATAATTAAAATTAGGACACCCCTTCTTTTTCCAGAAGCCCCGTGATCTAAGGATAACTGACTGGATGATGGGCTCTAGAAAAAAAAATCAATCAACCTTTCAAAAATATCTATTACCCATCTAGTATGTTTAATACTAGGTAAAAAATACAGAAGAGAAAAATTCTTCTGAAGTAACTGGCCATCCACTAAGTGCTTTCTTTCTGCCAGACCTATGTTCCCTGCAATATACACTCAGTACTGCGTTGTGTTCCAACATTATTTTTTGCTTCTAAAGTAATTTATTAATTCAGAGAAATGTAAAAGTCAATATGGAAATAGGAATTATATTTTTATTATGATAAGAACACTTAACCTGAGATCTAACCTCTTAAAAATGTTAAGTTTACAATACTTTATAGTTGACTATACATGCAATGCTGTACCTTAGACATCTAGAGCTTATTCATTTTAATTAACTAAAGCTTTGTGCCTGTTGTTTAATAACTCCCTATTTCCCCCTCCTCCCTCAGTCCCTGTTAAGTACTATACTAGTCTTTGATTTTATGTATTTGACTATTTGGATACATCATGTAAGTGGAATCATGCATTATTTGTCATTCTCTTCCTTATTTCATTTAGCTTAATGTCCTCAAAGTCCATCCATGTCACTGAATACTGCAGAATTTCATTCTTTTTAAAGGCTGAACAGCATTCTCAGGTATGCATATACCATATTTTCTTTCTATCCATCTATCAATGAACATTTAGATTATTTCACATCTTGGCTACTATGAATACTGCTATAATAAACATGAGATTGCTAATATTTCTTTGAGATCCTGATTTCATTCTTATGGACATATAACTAGAAGTGGGATTGCTGGATCATATGTGAGCTCTATTTTTAGTTTATTTATTTTTTAACAACTTCTATAGTGTTTTCCATAATGACTGCACTATTTTGTGTTCCCACCAACAGTATGCAAAGGATCTAATTTCCAACAATTTTTTAAACAGCTGTCATTAGCCTGTTTTTACAAATAGACAAACTGAATATTAGTGGCTTTAAATAAATTATGTTATTCAACAAAAGCAGGTCAAAGCCATTTGAAAGCCCACATTCTGTTTTTTTTTCCAGATAAAATCTTTTCCTTTACTCTGCTTTTAAATATAAATATACAGGAACAACCTAAATAACCACCACATTTGAAAGGACTAGATAAATTATAATACATCAAACTATACAAGAGTATACAGCAATTAGAAAGAATGAGAAAGATATACATGGAACTGAAAGCCCGCATTCTGAACCACTGCAGTTTATGAATACAAACACCATATAGGTCTTTTATTAGTTTGCTGCCTGGCTCATGGTTGCTGCTTGACAAAGGTTTTTGAATAACTGAAAGAATGCAGAGCACTAATTCTGCCTCCGTAGAGTACCTGCCTTCAAGGAGTTTACAATATATCTAATGAGATAAGAGTAAGGGAGGAAAATGTTACTCAGCATTTCATTCAAGAAATACTTACTGAATACCCACTATGTGTTAGACATTTTTTGGAGTTCTACTAATACCGCAGTAGAGAGGTACATATAGACTATATACCCAGATGGTGGGGCGGGGAGGGCAGAGATCCCTGCCCTCATGAGAAGAATAGAGAAAATAAGTAAACCATATCAAATATTAGAAAGCTATGTTTCTAATATGGTTAAAAATAAAAGAGGTAAGGAGAGATAACCCAATAAAAGAATCAAACAGAAAATACTGTAGAAATTCAAACGGCTTCTATAGCTAAGATTTTTTAAATGAAATAATTAAAAAAAAAGAACTTTCATTATTCCAGTTCATTTTTTAAGAAATATGTAGGAATATAAGTTCATTTTCTAAGTATATCAGACAAAATTATTTAGGTTGAACACAGAAAGATTACCTATGCATACTCATTGGGCTGTCTTTGATTATTTTTTGTCCTATATGTGTGCAATCTATTTTGTGATTAATTAACATTTGATAGAGTATACATTCAAACATTTTTTTTTGAGTGATTTAACATGTAGATGAGATTTAGCTACAAATTCCTTCCAGGAAAACAGCATCCATGCAAGAAATACTTAGAATTTGGAGTCCTGCAAATTCTTGGAGTAATGAAAAAATATATATATAGATATCCAGTCCAGTTCCAGATATTTGTTCTTTCTTAATTTGGTATCTCATTTATTTAGAAGCTAGAAGGTAGAAAATATGACCTTAAAGTATATAGAACATTTAGAACTTGTGATTTCAGGGCATGAATAAGTCCGAAATTCTATCTCCTTGAAATTTGTTTCCAGAATGTTAACTGCAAAGCAAGTTATATATAGCAGTAAATGCATGCTTAATTTGTGCAGAAATCATGGTGTGATGAATACAATTAAGAGCCTCGGAGGGAATAATTATATTACTGCATAAAGCTGGTGGTTCTCAAATTGCTTGGTGCCTGGACTTTAAATTGGCCTGATTTCCTGTTGTGAAAGTCATCCATCGCAGCAACACAACTGCAGCAGGAACGGCAGAGTTTCAAAGTCACACAGAAAGCATATTCTTTCTGATCAATTGCCATATATTCTTGTTTAAAGGAAAAAAAATTGGCAACATGCTACCGAAGTTGATTAAACTGATAAATTAAAATGCATTAGATCGAATACATTGTTATGTGTGCCATTCAGAGGAGAATTTTTGTAACAAGATTGACTAAACAGTTTTTAATGGCAGCTTTTTAAGCAAGTGCATATGCAAACTTATATAAATTTGAAGTGAATTGTTTAAAGTTAATAACATTTTCATTTCATGGGACTTGGATTATCAGTGCCTTGAAATAATAGATGGAAGTTTAGGATTACCCTTTCCAAAACATAATTAATTATAGTAAAAACTGAATGTAACTGTTTAGTCCTATATGAAAGCTCTGAATTATTTTAGAATCACCCATTGCTTAATGTTGTCAAATAACTCATTAGCTTTATGTGACCAAAGAAGCTTATATGATATCAAATAATTTTGCATTTCTTATTAAATAGTTAAACAACAAATCATTTTTATAACACTAAAATTTTTAATGGCTTTACATGAGGTTGCTTATATCTGAGACTTAAAAATAGCACTTCTTATCCATGATAACCAAACTGTAAGGAAAAGACAACATAGCACAAGGAACACCAGTGATGAATTTGGAATCTCTGTCTCCAAAAGGTTTAAGTGAAACTGGTAAGAAACAGGCATTGGCAAGAGGTTAAACAGGTAAGAGAAGCATTTCGGCCCCCAAAAAACAATGGTTAAAGAATCCAGAGAACACACTGAAAACCCTCCAAAAACTTCTAGCTCATGGATGTCACCATTCCCATAAGGCCCATGACAGACATTACTAACCAACCATCCACAGTGCTCTTGACTGCTCATTGCATAGAGAGGTGGTCTTAGAATTGCACACAGTTTCAGAAAACAGTTGCCAATCTATTGGTGCTTGAAGTCACTAGGGTCCTGGTTCCAATTCATGACCTACCAGAACTCATGAGGAGACCGTGGCCTGGAGAAGCTATATGATTTATCAAACACTCTACCGCGGAGCTGCAGCTAGAAACCCATCCTTCATTGCCAGCATACTGCTAATTCTCTTGCCAATGTTACAGTATCCTTGCCAAAAAGTGAGGTTGTTTACTCTGTATACATTTTTCCACCTTTTCTCTCATTGGCTTCTTCACCTCTATAAAACGTAAATTCCTCATGTCCTATTTCTTTATTTTTATTCATCCATTTATTCCTGCATTCAACAGACATTCTCTGTAAATGCCAATATACACAATGCTAGATGCTGAGGTAATTACAAGAGTAAGGTGTAAACACGGTTTTGGACACAGCCAAGAAAAAAACAACATGGCCACAGACCCTATCCTTATTATACATCTAATAGATTTGGTTTGTATGCAAAGTACAGAGATTATGCAGCTGGAAAACTTGGAGCAATTTCTATCCAATAAAAAGCAGGGAGGTGGATATATGGGTAGCCGCAAGACTGTTGATTCAAGTAATCTAATTTGGGCTCTCTTCAGTGACTTTGAAAACCCTAGAGAGTTTGCAAGTAGAACTGTTGATTTAACAGGAAACAAACTATTCATGGAATGTTCCACATGTGAAATACTGTTTTCTGTCTTCTTTTTCAGATATATTTCAATTTCACCTCATTTTCATCTACCATGTTAGCACACACAAATACACAAACACACACATATAATCCATGATCCTAAAGTGAAAACACTACGGACTTATTTGTGTGTGGGATTAATTTTAAATCCTAACAATTTTGTATTTACACTGGACCGCCAAGTGTATCTTATCATCAATGTCACATCTTTCCAAAACTGCCTTCCAGATTTGGTGGCATAGCTCTTGACCAAGAAATTAAATAGTTTAAGTGGGGGATTTGAACACTGGACCTGGTCTCACTGATGCTATCTCTAACCACCTAAACTGAAACCACTTAAAATAAAAGAGGAGAAGGCCTAAAGCCAGCACATATTTGATTTTTTTTCAGCACATATTTGATTTTATAAGTAATGTGTATATATGACATTCAGCATAAGTTTACATCACTATTTTACTATTAGAAAGCCATATTATTATTTTTAAGTTATCAAGACACTGGAAAATTAAAAGAAAATTGTTCTAGAAGACATAAATAAATAGATAAACAAATGACCAAATGAATCCTATTGCTCAGCAGATAACCTAAAATAACGGGAATTTTGCAGACTTCTAAAATGGAATAAAGCAAATCTACATTTGTATTTTAAAAATATCACAATTTGTATTTATCTGTCAGTATTTGGCTATTGTCCTCATATTTGTAATTATGTCAAATATGGTATACTTCTGGACATGAAAAGCCCATTCCAAATCTTTGAGTCAGCTCCAGCAGTTTTTTAATGCCTTAAATATAACAGGTTATCAACTAGGATTTATTGACTTAAATTACATTTAAAAAATTTTAATGTTTATTTTTTAGAGGAAGAGGCAGAGGGTGAGAGAGGGAGGGGCAGAGAGAGAGGGAGACACAGAATCTGAAGCAGGCTCTAGGCTCCGAGCTGTCAACAGAGCCTGATGCGAGGCTCGAACCCACGAACTGAGAGATCATGACCTGAGCCGAAGGTGGATGTTCAACCGACTGAGCCACCTAGGCACCCCTAAATCACAGTTTTTAATACACAACTTTCTGAACTTCAAATTATTAAATGCCAGGTACATGCTTTTAGGAAATTTAATTGTATGCTTCCATTACCAAACACTGAATGATATTTTAAAAGTAAGAGTATTCGTTGAAGGACAGGACATTATAACCAATCTTAGATACCTAGATGTTCAAATAAGTTTTCCTGTAGAATATTATAACAAGTCCTGTATAGCAAAATATAAGGATCTGAAATGCATGGGTGTGTTTTGCAAATACTTGTATCATTTTATATATACTTTATCCTTGTCCGAACAGAAATATACTAAAAAATAAAGATGATGAGATTACTTCCGATAAACAAGCACATTGTTCTACCTGGTGCCAATGTTAACTCCTGCCTTGTCCATCGAATCTCTGATTTAGTCAATGTTTTCCAGTGCATAAGTGTTCATCCCTATGGAGACTAGTTTACATTAGGAGAAAACACTAGAATTCCAAAACCTACAAGTCCTACACTTTGCTAAGATACAGTCATGCAGAAAGCAGAGGTTTCCATTTATGATCTTTGCATACACAGAAGTTATACCGAAAACATGGTTGTATACAACCCCACTTTCCTCCAAGGACAAAAATATTTATTCTTGCAAACCTAATAACCGGTAAATGTCTTCATAGATGTCATCACTGACCAGGAGGAATACTGAGTAAAAAAGTCCAGTCTGGTTTTGTGTTTGTCAATTAATAAAAAAGAAAATCATTACAAATATTACTTCTTATACTACATACAGCATTTAGGTAAGGACACTGTGTTCCCCTCTATAAAGCTCAGCCTGCCCTAATTCTTTCTGGATTGCATTTCCAAGACCCAGATGCTGAGCCGAGAAAATTTTCTTTCCAGCAATAGCATCTGGTTCCTTGGCAGCCTGTATTTGCCCCTGTGTTGACTACACTGCAGTTGTCTTCAGGCTGTGAAATAGTAACGATGCTGATGTGATATCTTATTCACTTGGATGTGGTACATTTTAGCTTTCTGATTTTGTCCCCACATGGATATTTTTCGTACTTACAATCTTTTATGAATAAAGTTAATCAAGGAAAACTTTGGCAAATGATGCAACATTCAGTAACAGGTAATATTTCTGTCTACATAAGGTGAGCCACTCCGACAGGGACACAGATCTAGTCTTGGTCTTATTGTAGTTTAAGGACAAAACTAGTTGCTTTGCTCCTTGTCCTGCTCTTGATATACGTAATTTTGACTCTTTAGATTTCCTTTGGCAAACCGTACACAAATGATAAAGATAATGATGTTGCTAATAATAATAACAACTATAATTTATGGAACACATCTGTAAGCCAGGGACAATACAATACAATACAATGCAATAGCCACGGACTATTTAATTTCATTTAATTCTCACAAGAGTCTACCCTGTCTATCACATTCTTCGCTTAAAAACAGGGGAAAAAATTATAAGACCTATAGTATCTGATCAGGAGACTGTTCAGGAAGAAAGACAGCTATTATCACAGGGAGCATTGTAGAAATTGTCCCTGGAGCTGGGGTTCAGTGACTTTTAAATGTTTTCAATATGAAATTACGCTGGTCACAGTTTGATGCCAGCCTACCTTTCTCACCTTACTGCCAACCCTCCCATGTGCCCTAGGCTTCCGTCTCATTGCAACAGTCCTGCCCAAGCTTTTCAGCTGCCATCCACTAATTGGCATGCCCCCTCCTCACTCTCCCACTCGGTTTGCATTCCTCTAAAAGCCAACTCACTGCTGAACTTCAAATAAAGCGGGGTGACTGCTGCATGTGAGGAAGGTGTGGAAAAAGTCTCTTCTCTCCAGGCTTAAGATGGGATAATAACAGTAATAACACAACCAGATATTCAGCATTTACCACATGCCAAACATTTCAGAGAACTTTACATATATTAACTCATTCCATCCTCACAACACTCTAAGGGATGGGATTATTATAAGCCATATATTATAAATGAGTGTATGAAAACAAAGAACAGTTATGTCACTGCTAATGAGACACTGCTAGTGAACCCAATCACCGGGCATCAGGAGCCCACCCTCCTAACATCTGCACCATGTGACTTCTCACTCAGGCCCTCGTCCCCCAGGGAAGTGCTTACACCTTGGCTATAGGTAATGGAAAGTCGTCTTCAGGGGGCCCATGTGGCTCAGTCAGTTAAGCGTCTGACTCTTGATTTTGGCTCAGGTCATGATCTCAAGGTTTGTGAAATTGAGCCCTGTATCCAGATCTGTGGTGAGAGTGGAGATTCTCTCCTTCTCTTTTGTCCTCCTCCTCCCCCCCCCCACTCTCTCTCTCCCCAAATAAATAACCCCTTAAAAAAAAGATTGTTTTGTTTCTGTTTTTGTTTTTACCTCAATTCTCCATAGAAAACTGTGAGATTTGTTCGAGATATTCTATATTTTTAAACATAACAGTTTCTGGGGCGCCTGGGTGGCGCAGTCGGTTAAGCGTCCGACTTCAGCCAGGTCACGATCTCGCGGTCCGTGAGTTCGAGCCCCGCGTCAGGCTCTGGGCTGATGGCTCAGAGCCTGGAGCCTGTTTCCGATTCTGTGTCTCCCTCTCTCTCTGCCCCTCCCCTGTTCATGCTCTGTCTCTCTCTGTCCCAAAAATAAATAAACGTTGAAAAAAAAATTAAAAAAAAAAATAAATAAACATAACAGTTTCTCTAACACTGTGTTTTCAATGGATTTTCAATAATGAAAAATGTACCAAATGCAAGTGAAATCCTCTCTCTCTCTCTCTCTCTCTCTCTCTCTGTTTACACACACACACACACACACACACACACACACACAGTATATACATAAATACATATACTCTTTAGGTATTTCTTGGTTTTGTTTTATCTATATGTATCTAGTTATGTAGCTGGATAGATACACAGATGATTGATAGATATGAAAAAGAATTCCACTTTTATTTAGAACACATTTATGTGTTCTTAATTCTTTTGTGGTAAAAGCTATTAGATATTATTTATGTTATTGCATTGTGGATAAAAGATTTTGTATGTGTATGTAACAACATCTGTGTATAAATAATGTTTTTCAGAAACCATTTTAAATGGTATCTCCATATGTAGCAAATAAATGGGAAGAAGAATTATGTTAAACTACAAGTAGAAAGAAATTAAAATCGAAACCACTATGCTACCAATAAACATGATTTAAACGAAGAAAAGTGTACGAGGTGAGCTCACGTGGAAACCTGACCATATTTGCTAAACGACGCCAGAAAGTGTGAAAATGAAAATAATGATGATGTAAATATTTTTTCATATGTAAAACATTATATAAGAAAGGGAAGATTCAAAATTTCTGCACAATGATCAGAAAAGGGGACCATGCAACTGACTTTCTCTCAATAAGAGCTGTGATTTTTCATGTATGTGGTGGGAAAAATGAAGACAGAGAAACACAGGAGATTAGGCAGACCTCTCCATGTTGGGCAAGAGGGGAGGATTTTACCTGTGTTTGGTACTTATTCCTGTGTCTTAAATGACTGCTTTGGTTAACATTATTGTCACTATCTATCATTCTTTGCTAAATATTTAATTCTCAAGATGTAATCTTCTTTTACTTTAAATTATGTTAGAATTATTAATGGCATGGTAACACTGAAGAGACACAATACACGTCCCTATGACCAGAGACAACTACTTTCAGGAGATGACCAAGAACTGAGAAAAGAAAAAGGTTCCTGTGACACCTACAACGTATCTAAAATTATATATGAACTGTGTTGCAGAAGCTATTAAATATTATTTATACCATTGCACTCCAAAGAAAAGATTATTTTGCTATGCCAGTTATTTTATTTCCTAAAAAATAAGCCAAATTAACATTTCCCTTTGAAATATTAAAGTGATTGAGCATTTTTTTCTTGGATAGACTCTGCTGAATAATTGCCTCGGATATCCACTTAATTTTGAGTAGCTTTCACAGCCTTACTTTCATGAGTTGTCTTAAATCTCAAAGAAGTGAATACCAATGACAACTGGCAAAACATATTTACAACACTTGACACAGAGCTAATACCTTCAATTTACAAAGAACCCACACAAATTTAAAAGGAAAGGATGACTGGATCAATACAAAAATCAACCAAAAATAGGAACATGTAGTTCACAAAAAAGAGTCAATGGCCCATAAATTTATGAAAAACTATTTATATTTAGGTGGAGTGTGTGTATAAAATGTATAAGTATATATATTCCATTCATTACATTTATCAGGAATAGCAAAACAGAACAATGAAAATACCTAAGGGGTCTATTAAGAGATACCTGGATACTTAGTTAACTAAGTTATTATATTCTTATTATATTCTATATAATGGGATAGTCTGCAAGCATTAGATAATAAAAAGGAATATAATATGAAAAAATCTCCAAAAAGCGTTAAGTGAAAAATGCATAGATCTAAGAAGTATCTCTACTGTCTTCTTTTTTACATTAGAAAAACAGAGATGAAACACAGATTTGCCCATATATACACATATAAGGGTGTGTAAATATGTTTTTCTAGAAGAAATTACAGTAGTCTGATTTGTTATATAAACTGAGATCTCATTAAATAACACATCTTTTTCAGGAAATGGTACACAAGGATGAGATATATATTTTTGAAAAGCTTGGAAAGCTCTGAGAATTATCATAAGTCAAAAGTCTTGCACCTTCCAATATAAAATATACTTCAGTTAATTTGTATTTACTTGGTATTATAAATAAATAGATAGCTAACAGCTATCTATTCAGCTAACTAAATGTTTATATTCCTCCCAAATTCCTATGTTAAAACCTAATCCCTGATATATAGTATTTGGAGGTAGGACCTTTGCAACATGAATAGGTCACGAGGGCTCTGCCCTCATGAATGAGATTAGAACCTTTATAATGAGACCCCTGATAGGGGTCATGTGAGACCAGAGCAAGAAGATGACTATCTACGAACCAGGAAGTAGAGCCTCGCCACACAACAAACCTACCAGTGATTTGATCTGGAGCCTCCCATATTTTAGAATTGTGAGAAATAAATTTTAGTTGTGTATAAGTTACCTCATCTGTGGTATTCTCTTATGGCAGCCTGAAAGGACTAAGACATCAACACAAAGGAATACATGATATTCAGGTCTAGGCAAAAGATTTTGGAGTTGGAAGCCTGGGGACACAGGTAAAATTTGTCCTCAATGAGCTATAAACTTTAAGTAAGAAGTAATGTGTCAAGTTCTCAGTTTATTTATTTTTTCACTGTGAGACTGAATAAAAGAATCAGCAGGTTCTTTTTGTAACCACTGTGAGTTGGTTTAGTAAAATCTACATAAGAGGGAATTGGGTCCCCTTTGAAAGTAGATAAAAATTCAGACAGACAAAGATATGCAAAGAGAATGATCTCAGAACAAGGAAGGATTTTCTTTTAATGTTTATTCATCGAGAGAGAGAGAGAGAGAGAGAGAGAGAGAGAGTGCTAACATGTGAATGGGGGAGGAGCAGAGAGAGAGAGAGAGGGAGAGAATCCTAAGCAGGCTCCACACTATCAGTGTGGAGCCCAATGCAGGGCTCGATCTCACGAACCTTGAGATCATGACCTGAGTCAAAATCAAGAGTCTGACACAACCAACTGAGCACCCAAGTGCCCCTCAGTACAAGGAAGAATTTTCACACAAGTTCAGAGTTGATCATTTTGAGGGCATACTTTTAGGAACAGTGGTTGCTGCTTACAAAAGAGGCTTTAGAGAGAAATAAAGAAGAACAGTGAAATGAAGATAGATTAAGGAGGATTTGGACTCTAACTAGACCTTAGAATAGTAATATTATAAAACTTTATAACCAAAAGAAACTTTAGTGATTACTGAACTAAACCCTTCATTAATGAGCAATAGGTAAAGAAAAATTAAACAAAGTGCAGATTTAACAGATCATAAGTAATTTGTATCTAAGAATTTATCTTCACAAGGGGCAGTCCTGTGTCTTATTCAGCACTGTATCTCTAGTCCACTTGTAGTATAATGCTTGTACAAAAAGGTTATTAAGTGGTTGCTGAATGACTTCATGCAACAACTATTTATTGAATGTCTGCTGTATGCCTGGCATTGTTCTAAAGTCTAGGGGTTATACTACAGGCAAAGCAGACAAAGCCTGTGCCCCTTAAAGTTTATATTCTAGGAAAGAGGAGGAGAAAATAAATAAATAAATAAATAAATAAATAAATAAATAAATAAATGTAAACTTGGTCAAGATGCTTGGGAAGGACTTGAGGAAAATTAAAGGAGTTTAAGAGAGAGACAAAGTTCTTGTGGATGGAATAAATTTTTCATTCAGTGGTCAAGGAAAGCCTACTTGATAAGGTTACTTCATTTATTTATTTAATACTTATTTTTGAGAGAGAGAGAGAGAAAGAGAGGGAGGCAGAGCGTGAGCGGAGGAGGGACAGAGAGAGAGGGAACACAGAATCTATAGCAGGCTCCCAGTTCTGAGCTGTCAGCACAGAGCCCTACACTGGGCTTAAACTCATGAGCCGTTGGGCGCCTGGGTGGCGCAGTCGGTTAAGCGTCCGACTTCAGCCAGGTCACGATCTCGCGGTCCGTGAGTTCGAGCCCCGCGTCAGGCTCTGGGCTGATGGCTCGGAGCCTGGAGCCTGTTTCCCATTCTGTGTCTCCCTCTCTCTCTGCCCCTCCCCCGTTCATGCTCTGTCTCTCTCTATCCCAAAAAAAATAAATAAAAACGTTGAAAAAAAAAATTAAAAAAAAAAAAAAAAAAAAACTCATGAGCCGTGAGACCATGACCTGAGCTGAAGTCAGAGCCTTAACCGACTGAGCTACCTAGGCGCCCCATAAGGTTACTTTAGATCAAAGAACTGAAGGAAGTGAAAATGCTTGGAGTAAGTATGATCTGGGCAGAGGAAACTGCAAAAGCTGGGGCTGGAGTGTATTTGGCAAGTTCGCAAGTTCAAGGAACAGTGATGAAGCTACTAAGACAGAGCCAAGTGAATGAGAAGGACAAGAGTAACGGGAAGTTCACAGAAATACTAAAGCCCCAATCATTCCGGACCTGGAAGGCCACTGTAAATACTTTGGAGTTTGAATTATCAATCCAGGGTTACAGAAGTAGCTAATGGAATAACTCAAAACCAACACTCTTGATTTTCTCTGCATTGTCATTACATTAAAATAATTAAACAAATAAAGACAAATGTGATGAAAATAACATTTTCAAAATACTAGCCTGTCAGATTATTCAATGTTATTGGAAATGCTGATTATAATGACTAGGTTCAGATTTCAGCTACTCTCCTTCTCTCAGGGATGAACCATTTCTGGCGCCTGGGTGGCTCAGGCAGTTAAGGATCTCATCCAGCTCTTGATTTTGGCTCAGGTCATGATCTCATAGCTCATGAGTTCGAGCCCTGCAAAGGTCTCTGTGCTGACAGTGCAGAGCCCGTTTGGGATTCTCTCTCTTCCTCTCTCTCTGCCCTTCCCCTGCTCTTCCTCTCTCTCTCAAAATAAATAACTAAGCTTAAACAAATTTTAAAAGTGACCTATTCCTCTACCCATCTCTTCCGTGGGCCCCTACCCTACCCTCCTGAGAAGAATCCCAATGTAGGCTTGCCCCTAGCATGACTTAATTTCCTATTTCCCATTCACTCAAACCAAGAGGAAAGAACTGTTTTAAGGAAACGTAAATTAAATCCCTTAAATATAATATTAAAAATCAGGGCTTTATTAAAATATAAGAAGTATTAATTCATTTCAATAGAAGATTTTAAAAAACTTAATGTTAAGTTTTGATCTTTTGGGAAGACATACAAGAACAAAGCAAAAATTATGTCTAGATTTTAAGCCAACAGAATATATACGTGTTTTCTCGGAGGCTCTAGAGTTTTCATGACCAGTTTAGTAATCATGCAAGGTACTTAGTTAGAAGGAATGATTATTATATCGTCCTAAGGATGTTAATAATACAAATAGCAAATTATAGCAATCTTTGTAATTATATGTACGGTCCCTATTAAAAATTTACATGCCTTGGTCTGATTACGCTCTGAATCAAAACTCTTTTCCTACCACCAAAGGAAAATGCATTCAAAGCTAAAATTAGTCTTACCAAATTAAACAAATATTTAGAATATCCCATGACCTACAAGCTATATTTCATACTCAACATGCTTTACCATCTAGGTGCACAATAAGAGAAACAACTCAGCTGCTATGAGAGAAACAGATGGTGAAAGGTACCTGCTGACCAAACAGGAGCAGCAGGGTGGAATCAGGGTGGGTCAGCTCATCTGGAAAGGATGCTGGCAATTGTCATTACACACATCAATTGTTTCTGATACTACTGTCTGTCATGCGGTGCCCAGGGGCCGTATGGCTTTCCTTGAAACATTTAACATAAAACTGCTGAAATATAATTTTGGCCTCACATTCTGAAATGAGTTGCTAAATCCCCACAATAAGAAATTAATGTTGCCAGCATTATATTATTTTAATTAAGCATCCCTCCCTTCTGTAAAGATACAGAAGCATTGTTTGATATATTTCCAATTTGTCTGCTAATTTATAAAAGTAAAATGATACTACATTATTGTTATAAAGTTAATCAAGACTTTAATGGGACAGTTATGTTACTATCAAGGATTTTATATTATTTTTTCTTACTATAATGTATGTGTTCAATGAGCTGATTATGCCGTGTGACAATGATTTCACTAATTACAAAGTTATTACTGTATCTCTAATGGAAAGAAATTCCAGCTTCCTAAGTTGCAGAGATGTAATTCCTAAGGAAAACCAGCAAGCAAAAATATATTTTAAAAGCCCATTAAAAATATTAATTTAGGTTATATATCTATATCTATATACCACTTTGTTCCCAGACTTTTTGTGTGTCCTACGATGTAATTTTTTTTGTAAATTCATTGATTTCAAGAAATTTATGCAATTTTAACCATAAAGAAACAGTTTCCTATAAAATGTAACAATTAATATTGGGCTGCTATCTCTAAAAATTAATAAAACATTTTAGAGATAGCATGGAAATTGTGTTGTGCCTATATTTTAGTAAACATATATACAAATCCCCATCAAAACAGAGTAAGTTGACAAGATTTATGTTTTAGTACTTGAATTTTACGTGCCACATATTTTACCAAACAGCTACAAAATGCATTTTTCAGGAAACCTTAATAAAGGAAAAAAGCATTTGACAAGAGGTTGTGGTACATGGAGTTTTTGTTCTTCCTTACTCCAGCATGTTCACAAAATCACTGCAACTGAACATAGCTCAGTATTATGACAAAGGCTTGTGTCGTTATGTGTTTGTTGTGACCAACAGACAACCATCACTACCACAAAGACAAACTGCTTTGTCCATACTTGGTGTTGATAAGAGTGCTAATGTGTAGTTTGAGAAGCATCAGAATGTTTAAATTATAGCTCCCCTGTTTTGCTACCTAAAATGCTGATCCTGAAGTCACTTCTTTGGTCTCAGCTACAGCAGTCTCCTGTGGAAACAAAATAGGAATCAAAATCCAAATACATAGAGCTTTAGGAAAAATCATGGAATTCAAAATAGACTCCTAAATCCATTTCAAAAAATCTCGTGAAATACCTGACATAATCATAATGTATACCCATTATCAAAGCTCAGTGAATTGAATTTTTTTAAAGAGAAAGAAAAGAAGAAAGAGGAAAAGGTCTAGAAGTGACAAAGTGTCCCCTAACATAAAAACTTAAGAGATAAACCAATTTCATGAAATTGATTATCCAGATTTCAGAAACTGGCTAAAACTGAAAGATTTGAAGATTTAATAAATAAAAATAAAATATAATTCAAACAGATACAGTATAAGAAATAATTCATGTTAATTTAACGAAAAAGATATACCTAGTCAATATTTGTTTCAAATTTGATAGTTATTATTTTTAATCTCTTCATCCGTACCCAACTTAAAATACAATTCCCGAAAAGAGGTTAGAGTGGGAGAGAGCCAAAGCATAAGAGACTGTTAAAAACTGAGAACAAACTGAGGGTTGATGGGGGGTGGGAGGGAGGGGAGGGTGGGTGATGGGTATTGAGGAGGGCACCTTTTGGGATGAGCACTGGGTGTTGTATGGAAACCAATTTGACAATAAATTTCATATATAAAATAAAAGAAAATAAAAAATAAAAAAAAAATTAAAATACAATTCCCAGAAGTTGAGGGCTTTGATCTGTTTTACAGATAGTCCAGTATTTAGAAAACACACAGTAAATATTTTTTAAAATGATAGGCCTTATTTCAAGGAGCACAATCTAAATGTAATACTGAACATTAAATACGTAATTTATTCAATATTCTTCCTTGTGAACATGTTATTATTAATTAAATATTAAACGTTTTTATTAATAAATTCTTGTATGTTGATATGTACAAAAGATGAACCATGTACTATGCTTGTTTAAATGTTACTACAGACCCACTGCTGTGAAAAGTCCTAGTCATACTTTCCGCTCAAGTTTTCTAATTCTATATTACAGCACCCAGTCCTAAGTCTATGTTATATAACATCTTCCTGTCCGGTATCCTGAATCCCCAAGAAATGGTCTCTATTTGAGTGACTGCAGGTCCTTCCCTAAAGCAGCACATCAGCATGCCATTTAGTCTTTGCTTGACAAAGACAAACTATTTATATTACTTTTAAAATAACTAGGCATCAATTATTATATGCCTGATGGCACTACTTTTATGGTGTTATGTCTAAGTCTCAAATTATAAAGTAACAAAAATAACTAAAATATTACCTTTATAAAAAGTAATAGTTTATGTGAATAATCACTACAAGTTTCACTGCTCTATCAATTAGAGCCTCCTCACCGTTATTTATTTTCTATCTACTTGTTTCATGAGTTTATATGGTGAGATAAGATGCCTAGTATAACGTCTTATTCCTGTCCACTTAGTTTTGCATTTTTTTATATTTGATACTTCTACTTATTATGTTATTTATATAACCATAATTAAGCTTATTTTATTTTTAAAAAGTTTTCCCACTTGTTTTCAAATTTACTTTTGGTTTCAGTTTTATTATGATCCTAATATTAGTGTTAAGAGTATAACACGCTCATTAAATATCTAAAAAATTGATTAGATAGTACTTTAGATAGTAAATCAATGCAACAAAACTAGAAATTACAATAAATACTAGAATCAAAGAAATTCCCTTTACTGGAAATGAAAAAAAGAATTAAGGACACTCCCAGATAAAAAAAAATCAAAGCCTTAATAAAAGGTTATTTACCAAATAACCAATCATATCCCTATGTATTAACACTTATCAAATACAACCAAAATGTTGCTCAGAGGAAAATTTATAATAATTTATCAGAAGTTATAAAAACTTAACAGAACTATTTACGGTCATAAAACCTTGGCATCCTAACTTCAAATGTATATTTTAAATTATAAATGAAGTAATACTTAAATATAAAAAATAGGAGTTCTGAGTATTGTGATATTTTGGTCATTTTTTTTAATTTTTTTAATTTTTTTTTTGATGGGGGGAGAGAGAGTATATGTGAGCATGCTCACAAGCAGTAGAGGGGCAGAGGCAGAAGGAAAAAGAATCTTAAGCTGGTTCTGTGCTCAGTGCGGAGCACAATGCGGGGCTAAATCTCATGACCATGAGATGATGACCTGAGCCGATATCAAGAGTCAGATGCTTAACCAACAGAACCACCCAGGTGTCCCTTGGTAATATTTTTGATACTGTTTTAAATGCATTTCATTGTCACCCGTGCGCACGCGCGTGTGTGTGTAATTTTTAGGTGATATCAGCAAGATGTTGGGATAGGAGATATCAGACTTTGTGTCCCCCATAAAAACCAACCACTATTAGATAGCCATCCACAAATGAAAATAGCCCCCAGGAGGGCTCAAGAGTCCACTCAGAACCTGCAGCAACACAATGGAGCCAAAAACAGAGAACCACTGCACATGAAGGATTGCTGGAAAGACTGGCATAGCTGAGATGTCAGGGGTGGTCAGAAACAAAGAAAGGGGCAGAGTTTATCAGAACTGCCTATTTAGTGGGTGCCACCATGGTCCCTAGTAGCCTACTGTGTGTAAGACCCTGGCAGCCTTTACTGAGGACCTCAACAACCCTCATGGCAGATAGCAGCCGTGGATTATGCACATTTTGCACAGTGAATGCCCACATAGTGTTCACCAGCATGAATCTGAAGAGCTCATTTTGTAGAGGACACCAGCAGCTTTCAATGGTCATCACCACTACTGACCCCTAAAGAGAAAGACACTGTAGAACCACTCCCCCCAACCAAGGAAGCTGCTGTTTGAGCACCATATGACCAGGCTTCAGACTTCAGCTTCACAGCCACTTCAAGCACTCCTACATCTTAAACTCTGGAGCCACCGCCACTGTAGGCGAGCTCCCATCCTGGCCCTTGTTTCCATGGTTTTGTAAACCCCTGCACCTAGATGCTGAAGTATCTGCCACAGTGAGAGTGCCCATGCCTTTGACCCTGGAGCAACAATGTGTGCCTGCATTCTGGACCCCAGATACACAGCTGCTCCAAGGATATTCATGTTCCAAACATTAGTTCTGTGGCCACTCCTCAGGTGCCTGTGCATTAGACACTACTACCACTGCCACTGCAGGTGCACCTGCAAACTGGACCCAGGTTTAAGACAGAATGCTCCAGCCATGACTGCTTCCATGGAAGTAAAAGACATCAGGAGGACTCCAGCTGGCTTTGCCACTGAACACCTAACTGCACTTGCCCCGGCTGCAGATACCACCAGTCTTGGCCACCACAGGCCACTGCAATTTTCACTGATGCTGAGATCCACTGCTATAGCTGAACAGAGGTTACACTGCTATACCCTCTCTGGAACCAGAACTGCTACACTTCACACAGATAACCCCTCACACTCACCTGTAGAAAACCAATCTGTAAAGCTTAAGAGAGGTGACTACTTCATCAAATGTACAGATATTACCAAAAAAAATCACAAGAAACATAAAATACCAAGGAAACATGACACCACATGAGGAACACATGTTTTCCACTAACTGATCCCAAAGAAATGGAGATCCATGAATGGCTTAACCAAGTATCAAAATAATTGTTTTAAGGGGGCTCAGAGAGCTACTAGAGAACACAAATAAATAATTCAAGAACATTAGGAAAACAATACACAAACAAAATATTTTCAACAGATAAAAATTATAAAAAAAAAAAAAAAAAAAGATTACCGGGGTGCCTGGGTGGCTCAGTCGGTTAAGCGTCCGACTTTGGCTCAGGTCACGATCTCATGGTTGGTGAGTTCAAGCCCCACATCGGGCTCTGAGCTGATGGCTCAGAGCCTGGAGCCTGCTTCCGATTCTGTGTCTCCCTCTCTCTCTGCCCCTCCCCCGTTCATGCTCTGTCTCTCTCTGTCTCAAAAATAAATAAACGTTAAAAAAAAAATTAAAAAAAAGATTACCAAAGAAAAGAATACAAAAAATGAAAAGAGAAAGAAAAATATGGTAGAGGTGTCAACAAAAGACTTGATCAAGCTAAAGAAAGAATCTGTGAACTCAAAGACAGCTCATTTAAAATTATACTTTTAGAGGAGCAAAAAGAAAAAAAAAAAGGCTGAAAAAGAGTTTGGTACCATCAAGTTAGCAACAGATGAGTTAAGGAAGTCTCAGAAGGAGAAAAGAGAGAGAATGGAGCCGAAAGTATATTTGAAGAAATAATGGCTAAAAACTTCCCAAATCTGGGGAGAGACATGGACATTCAATTATATGAAACTCATAAAATCTCCAAACAGATTCAACCCAAAAAGGACTTCACCCAGACACATTATAATGAAATTGTCAAAAATCTAAGACAAAATTTCTAAAGCAGCAGGAGAAAATAAACTCATCACATACAAGGGAATCCTCAGTAGGATATCAGCAGATATCTCAGCATTACAAGAAAAAGAAAATGACAGGCTGGTATCTTTCTTGACGATAAGTCCAAAATTCCTCAATAAAACACTAGCAACCTGATATCCACAGCACATTAAAATGACTGTACATCATGATCAAGGTGGATTTATAATTTATCCCCAGAATGCAAGGGTGGTTGAACACATGTGAATCAGTAAATGTGAGGCACTACTTTAACAAAATGAAGGAAAAATATCACAGGACTGCCTTAGTGGGTATGAAAAAAAAAAAAACACATTTGACAACATTTAACATCCATCATGATAAATACCCTCCACAAATTAGGTAAATATAAGGAAGGTGAATGTGTGTGTGTGTGTCTGTGTGTGTCTGTGTGTGTGAGTGTGCGACCAGCCTACAATTAATACTCTATTCAATAGTGAAAATCATAAACTTTTCCTTTAAGATAAGGAACCCAACAGAGTGTCTAGCCTTATCACTTCTCTCAATCGTGCTATTGAAGTCCTAGCCAGAGCAATTAGGCAAGAAAAACTCATAAAAGGCATTTTAAATGGAAAGGAAAAAGCATAATTGTCTGTTTGTAGATGACTTGACCTTACATATAGAAAACCCTAAAGACTCCACCAAAATACTATTAAAACTAATAAACAAATTCAGTATAATTGCCGGATACAAAATCAACATATAAAATAGAGTTGCATTTCTATATATTAATGATGATCTGAAAAAGAATAAAATATTTAGGAATAAATTTAATCAAGAAGGCAAAAAATCATCCAGTAAAAGCTATATAAAATTTATTAAAGGGGCACCTGGGTGGTTAAGTCAGTTAAGCGACTAACTTTTGATATCTGCCTCGTTTTCTCTCTCAAAATAAATAAGTAAACATTTTTTTAATTATTAAAGAAACTGAAGAAGAAACAAATAGAAGATATCCCATAGATGGGAAAAATCGATATTGTTAAAATATCCAGAGTACCCAAAGTGATCTGTATATTCTATACAATCCTTATTTAAATTCCAATGGCATTTTTCACAGAAATGGAAAAAAAAAAGAAAACCTGAAAGCATAATGCCATAAAAGTCCAGGAAGAAAACACAAGACAAAATTCCTTGACTAGCATTGGCAATGAGTTTTTGGATTTGGCACTGAAACACAAACTGAAGCAAAAATAAACAAACGGAACTACATCAAACTAAAAACTTTTTGCACAGCAAAAGAAACAATCAACAAAATGAAAAGACAACATACGGAATGGAAGAAAACATTTGCAAATCATATGTCTGTTAAGGAGTTAGTATCCAGAATACTTAAGGAACTTATGTAACTCATTTGCAAAATCAAATAACCCAATTAAAAAATGGGGAAAGCACAAGAACAGATATTTTTCCAAAGAACACATACAAATCGCTAACAGGTATTTGAAGAGATGATCAGCATGACTAATTATCAGTGGAATGCAAATCAAAACCACAGGACACATCCCCTCATATCTGTTAGAATGGCTATTATCAAAAAGTAATAAAATAGTAAGTGTCAGCAAGGATGTAGAGAAGAGGGAATCCTTGTTCAGTGCTGGTAGAAATGTAGATTGGTACAGCCATTATGGAATAGAGTATGGAAGTTCCTCAAAAATTTAAAAATAGAACTACTGTATGATTCAGCAATTCCATTTCTGGATAAATACACAAAGTAAATATAATCATTGTCTGGAAGAGATATCTGCACTTCTGAGTTCACTGCAGCATTATTCACAGTAGCCACGATATGGAAATAACCTAAGTGTCTATTAACAGATGAATGAATACAGAAAATGTAGTAAATACATACATATATATATATATGTATTATATATATACACACATTCTATTCCATGTATATACTCTATACATATATATATATATATATATACACACACACACACATATATATATAGTAAATGTAGAAAATGTAGTAAATACATATATATGTGTATATATATATGTGTGTATATATGTGTATATATATGTGTGTATATATATATATGTGTGTGTGTATATATATATATATATATATACACACACACATACATTCTATTCCATGTATATACTCTATTATATTAGAAGAGAGAATATTATTCATCCTTCAAAAAGAAGGCAACCCTGCCATGAGCAACAAGATGAATCTGGAGGCCATTATGCTAAGTGAATAAGCCAGACACAGAAAGGCAAACACTGCATGAACTCATAGCAACAGAGTTTGGTAACTGGTAACATAATTACTAAGGCTAAGTGTAGGGGTAAAAGGAAGATGTGAATCATCGGTACAAACTTCAGACTATCGTCAGTCAATAATGTGCTGTATACTTGAAATTTGCTAAGAGAGTGGATCTCAAATATCCTCACCATCAAAACAACAACAACAACAACAACAACTAAACAATCAGTAACAATATGAAGTGATAGATATGTTAACTAACTTATTTCTAGTAATAATTTCAAATGTAACCATATATCAAAATGTCATATTGAACCAACTATATGCTATATTTACTTATAAAAAATCAATAAAATGAGTAGGTGAGAACTTAGAGAAATAGAGAATAATAAATACCAATGAATAAAATTAAAAACTTATTATATGTCCTATTTGTGGTTTCCCTAATATAATAAACACAGAATTTTATATTAAAATTTTTATAGATGGAAATATATAATATATAGTAGTTTTCTATGTGATATGAATACTTGAACTCTGTTGACACTTTTAGATATATTATGATCTGTTAAAGAATATGTGATCAAAGAGATATATTAAGAAAATGGTTCACATGATTATAGAGTCTGGCAAGTCCAAAATCAAGTCCAGCCTGGTGGCAGGCTGGAGACTCAGCAGAGCTGATGTTCCAGTTTGAGTCTAAAGGCAGTCCAGGAAAGGCTGGTGTTGCAGATGAAATCCAAAAGCAGACTGCTGGAGAATACTCCCTTCTTTGGGGAGGCCAGTACGTTTTCTATTCAGGCCATAAACCAATTGCATAAGGATCATCAACATTATAAGGGCAATCTGCTTTACTCAAAGTCCACAAAATTAAGTGTGTAAGTGTTTATTTCACCCAAAACACTCCTAAAGAAACACCAAGAATAATTTTTGACCAAATTATCTAGGCACCCTGTGGCCCCTTGGCCCAGCCAAGTTTACTCATAAAATTAACTATCACAAATATTGTCTTACTTGGCAAAGAAAGCACATCCCTCTATCGCTTGAATATTAGGAGATCAGAAATAAGGCTTCTCTAGTGTGCTCACCATGTGGAAGGTCAGAGCTGAGAAGAAAACCAAATTTATAGACAAGTGCCAATATCAGGTCACAGGAGTGCAGTCTGTGGTGTGGAAAATAGAGAATACTTTTATATGTTGCTTGAAAAATGGAATACTTGTAGAAAAGTTTGTCAAAATCCTAAACTGTCTCCAAATGCAAGGTGGGTTTTTGTGGAGGATGATAGGTGGTTAGAGGCACACATCACAGATGTCACAGCAGGGCTACTCTGAAGAGAAGAAATTCAAAAAGAATTCAGTCACTGGGGAACAAGAGAGGAGGACAGCTCTGAGAAAGACAAAGGCAAATCCAATAGCAAGTTGTTATCACTGATGTCATAAATTACTAAGCCAAATCTCTTTATCCTACTTTTCTAGGAGAGAATTAGTTAAAGGGGTAAGACAGGAATCCACTAACATGTGATGATTATGTGACTAATTTTGAAAAGTCAAAGGATGCTGAACTGAGAGCCTCTCAGGTCATAAGTGAGTATTCTCATCATACATTAATGTACAACAGTTTCTATATTACAGCTTTGAAGCACGAAGAAAATAACTGGGTCATAAATCAATGAGATGGTGATCCATTTCATTCTTCGTCTTTGAGCTATGATTAAATTCAGTGATGAAACTTTGTATTTGGGTCTGAGATAGTTTGCTTCCTTTTACCCCTCTTCGTATGATGGAGTTTTTCTTTTAGAAGTTTTGATTCCCCATAGTAACTCAGTTAGAGATCGCCACAAGTGCCATTTTCTTCTTTCTGTTTTTCTCATTCTCATAGACAACACTGACACTGTGCTATTTTCCCAAAGATGTTATTTTAATGGACATTACACTGGTGAATTTGGCAACAACAAGGCAAACAGCAGAGTTGGGAGACATGTGGCTGTGTGATGTGATTGCATCTTTTGGCTGAGATACAGACCTTAGATTTACTATTCCCAAATGTCTCATCTGACTCATTTTTATTATTTTTACAACACAGGAAGATGCTTTTGGTATCCATAGGCCAAACTTCAACTTGCCATAACCCCTATCCCAAACACCTCTGTGCTTGAGTTTATCCTGATCCTTGAAGCTACTGAAAACGCTTTAATAAAATCATAATAAAAAATGCCTTAAATACAAGTGGTACATTGCAAATGCTTCCTTTTCCTTGCTTCTGCTCCAATCTGTGCTTTAGGGATGCTTTCAGTGCCAAATCCGGTGCCTTTGGAGTGGGTCCCCAAAGATTTCTGAGCTTTCTATTCTAGCTCTTTGAATAAATGAGACAGTTAGAATTGGCAGGACTTAGTCTTCATCTTCGAAGCCTCAGGGAATGAGAGTACCAGTCTCTTCCTGGTGTTAGCTTTTGAAGTCCTTTCTTTGTTTTGTTTTGTTTAAATATTGAAGCCTTAGAATCAGAAGAAGTGAGTTTGATTCCTTATACTACAATTTACTTTCTACAATTTTGAAAAAATAACTTGGACTCTTTAAATATGTTTCTTCGTCCATAAGGAGAAAATATTTCTTGCCTGCTTGTTGTGATGGATAAATACCGTAATGTAGGTTGGAACATACAACAAAGAACACATTGTTAAGTACTAGCAACACCAATTCCATTATGATTTATGTAATTTTTATGTAACAGAAAAATAAACTTAGTGTTCCTGAACAAAGAGTAGTCATCAAATAATTCATTTTTGATTAATTGATTCAACAATCACCTAGTTTCCTTTTACAAGTTCGATGTCATATTCAACACCAAATCCAAAGGATGTAGTCATTAAAAAACTGGTTGATACAGGTTATTTCAAAAGATTTCATTGGCAACATTGTATATATTCAAAAAGAACGATTCATGGTCAATCAAGAGTTATTGTACCCTCTGACACAGAAAGCTTTTTCAATAAACCAGATTTGTGTCTATAGCATGTCCCTAGAAAGGAAGGAGAAAACAAAGATATGTGTGATTTATTTGTATGTTACGTTTGTGCATATTGAGAAAATATCACAAATCAAAGGACACTTGATGAGCAATCTCTCATTTAGAAGAGAAACCAGAGGTATGTGATAAGATTTTTTTGTTATTTAATACTGACTTATTAATATATTTAACATCTATTTCATGCTAAGTCCAAAATGGAATTGAAGTGACTTGTCAGCCTTCAAAATCCTCTAATATTGTTGGAATATATGCATTACATTTTTATATATTATTTCATTTATTGTAACTTAGTCACTGTCCACTGACTCACTCCCTCAGACAGTACACAGTGGCTAAGGAAGAAGTTGGAAAGTAAAGTCAGGTCTCTTGAATCCAAAGCATACCTTCCTTCTATCACATACCTCCAGACATGGACACTTTAGAGAAAAGGATCACAATGTTGTCCTTTCAGTATTAACTTGTTGGTTTAGTCAGCACTAATTTGGGGATGAAAACTAAGAAGTTCAACCTCTGATAAGGATTTTAAAGGAAAATCTTTGTTACCTAGCACCTAAGTAATTAGTGAAAATACAAGTATTTAACACTCTGCAGGTAAAAAATTAAAAGCACGAGTCACAGAAAATCATTCCGAAAATACCAAAAGCTAAGGCTACTATAATTCTCTAATGCAATATGGTGGACTTCAGGAAATAGTACATCTTACTCAATTTCATCCCTCTGAGATACTAACATAGTTCCTCACACATAGCAGAAGGCAGATTAATGTATTTATGACATTAAATTAAATTCAAGCAAAACCAAATCTCAGGTACCCAGCCCTATACCAAACTTGAAGTTACTTGTCTGAAACATTCAGAAAAAGAAAAAAATGCTTCAAAAAATATCCTAAGTTGTTGTATTTCCATACACCAGAATTACCAGAGAGACAAATTAAGAAAACAACCCCACTTAAAATTGCACTGAAAAAAATAAAACACCTAGGATAAATGTAACCAAGGAGGTGAATGATCTGTACTCTGAGAACTATGACACAGATAAAGGAAATTAAAAATGATACAAATAAGTAGAAATATGTGCTGTGCTCATGCATTGAAAGAATTAAAATTGTTAAAATGTCCATACTGCCCAAAGCAATCTAAATATTCAGTGCAATCCCTATCAAAATACCAACGGCATTTTTCACAGAACTAGAACAAATAACCCTAAACTCTGTATGGAATCACAAAAGACCCTGAACAGCTGAAGCCATCTCGAGAAAGAAGAATAATGCTGGATGTACCACTCCCTGATTTCAAAATATAGTACCAAGCTATAGTAATCCAAACAGTAGAGCACCAGCACAAAAACTGACATGTATATCAATGAAACAGAGTAGAGAATCCGAAAATAAACCTATGCTTATATAGTCAATTAATCTTCGACAAGAAGGCAAGGATATACAAACAGAAAAAGACAGGGTTTTCAACAAACGCTGTTGGAAAAACTGGACAGCTACAGGCAAAATAGTAAAACTGGACCACTTTCTGACAGCACATGCAAAAATAAACTCAGGGTGTACTAAGGACTTAAAAGTAAGACTGGAAAACATAGAACTTCCAGAAAAAAAGCATAGGCGGTAAGCTTTTGGACATAAATCTGAACATTTTTTTTGATCTCTTTAGATAAGGGTAACAAAAGCAAAAATAAAGAAATGAAACTATATCAAACTGAAAAGCTTTTACACAGCAAAGGAAATCATCAACAAAACAAAAAGGCAACCTACTGAATGAGAGAAGGGATTTATAAATGATACAACTGATAAGGGGTAAATATTCAAAACACAAGCAGAACTGACAAAACACCATATAAAAAACCTGAACCATTCAATTAAAAAAATAGTCAGAGGATGTGAACAGACAGTTCTTCAAAGAAGACTTACAGATAGCTAACAGATAGATGCAAAGACGCTCAACATCGCTTATCAGGGAAATTCAAATCAAAACCACAATGAGATACCTCACACCAGTCAGAATGGCTAAAGTCAACAGCACAAGAAATAACAAGTGTTGGTAAGAATGTGGAGAAAAGGGAACCCGCATGATCTGTTGGTAGGAATGCAAAGTGGTGCAGCCACTGTGGAAAACCGTAGGGAGTTTCCTAAAAAAATTTAAAAAGTAGAAATAACTTATGATCCAGCAATTCCAATTTACCAGGTAAATTCTGGGTATTTACCTGAAGAAAATGAAAACACTAATTCAAAAATATATGCTCAGCTCTGGGGCGTCCTGGATGGTTCAGTCAGTTAAGTACCAGACTCTTGATCTCATGGTTCATGGTTTCGAGCCCCACATCAGGCTCTATGCTGATAGTGTGGAGCCCGCTTGGGATCCTCTTTCTCCTCATCTCTCTCTCTCTTCCTCCCTCACTTGTGCTCTGTCTCTCTCAAAATAATAAGTAAACTTAAACAAACTTAAAAAATAAATAAAATATACACTCACCCCTATATTCAATGCAGCATTATTTGCAATAACCAAGACATGGAAATAGGCCAAGTGTCTAGAGATTGATGAATGGATAAAGAAGAGGTGAATGGAATATTATACAGCCATAAAAAGAATGAAATCTTGCCATGTGTAATGACATGGATAGAGCTAAAGAGTATTATGCTAAGTGACATAGTTTGTCAGAGAAAGACAATACCATATGATTTTATGTACACATGGAAATTAAGAAACAAAACAAATGAGCAAAGGGGGGAAAAAAAGAGAGGGGGGTAAACCAAGACACAGCCTCTTAACTATAGAGAACAAATGATGGTGGGGCGCCTGGGTGGCTCAGTCGGTTAAGCATCCGACTTCGGCTCAGGTCATGATCTCACAGTTTGTGAGTTTGAGCCCCGCGTCCGGCTCTGTGCTGACAGCTCGGAGCCTGGAGCCTGCTTCGGATTCTGTGTCTCCCTCTCTCTCTGCCGCTCCCCCAGTCACACTCTGTCTCTTTCTCTCTCTCTCAAAAATAAATAAACATTAAAAATAAATTTAAAAAACTGATTGTTATCAGAGGAGAGGTGGGGGGGGATGGGTAAAATAGTTGAGGGGGATTAAAGAGTGCTCTTGTGATGAGCACCAGGTGATGTATAGAAGTGTTGAATCACTATCTTGTACATCTGAAACTAATACTACACTGTACATTAACTGAAATTTAAATAAAAAATAAAAGGTACAAACTTCCAGTTATAAAATAAATTAGGCATGGGGATGTAATGTACAGTATAGAAAATATAGTTAATAACATTGTAGCAATTTTGGATGTTGATAGATGCTATCTATCATGATGGTCATTTTGTAATGTCTATAAATATTGAATCACCACGTTATATACGTGAAACTAATATAATACCGTATGTCAAATACACTTCAATAAAATTATATATATAGATATATTTATACACACTATATATGCAAATATCTGTCATGGCATATATAATTTTAAACTTAACAATTTATCAGAAAGTTAGATCAAAATAACAAAAATGACTTTTTTTATTCTGAAAAACAAAAAAGGGGATTGAATTTCAAGAAAGATAATCATAGGGTCAGAAAAATGCAAATGTTTATTTATTTATTTACAAAACTAAGTTCTGTGAATCACAGTCATCTGAATTCATAGTTCTTAAAAATATTAAAACTTTTAGTGCTACTATAATGTGTCTTAGAAAGTGCTAATCATGCAATGTATTTTAGTGACATCTTTTTGGCTGCTTTCCCTTCACTATAGGCACTGTGCTTGGTGTCGAGGAAAACATACTTTTAGAATTTGTATGAGCTTGAATAAGAAGACATTACAAAAATGTATAGGATGCATCAGGTTACACATAAAATCATAATTAATTTCAAAGTGTTACAAAGAAGAGTTGATTATCTCTGTTAGATGTGGAATTAGGGAAGCCATCAAGAGGTGACATTTGAGTTGGATTCTGCAGGATGAATGTGATAGTGCCTAGTAGTAATGGAGGAGGATTGAGCTCCAAAAAGAGGGAACATTATATGATAAGGTAAACAGATGGAAAATGCAGATACATTTAAGCAGCAATGTATTCCTGGTCATAAAGTGGGCAACTTCAAAACAAAGAAATCTTTGCATGGCATATGAAGGAGCTTGGATTTTATTCTCAATGTAATAAGGGATTCATAGGAAGGATGTCATCAGGGAAAATGATATTATTAGAGTTGCATTTCAAGAAGAAAACTGGCAGAGACAGGCTGCTTGTTTGCCAAATATGGTGAGACTTTTAGTTTCTGGTCCCTATGAATGAATAGAGTTTTTCGCACTGTGTACACGAGGCTAATTGTGAACAAGAATTAAACTTTTATTGTATTAAGCCACTGAAATTTGGGAATTTATTTGTTATAATAGCTAGCACTATTTCCCTAAGTAATAAACATTGGTGCCTTGAAGTTGGGTGATCCTGCAACAAAAATCTGAACATACAACATTGCTTTATTGGTCAGTAGTTACTAGAAGAAAAAGAACAGTTTATGTGAGAATTGTTTAGTTTAGAAACAAAATAGCAAAACAATGATGGAATACAGATTTTTGCAGCTTTGTAGGGTTAGGAAAAAAAGAGTACTTCTAGATCCCAAACAGTAAAAGAGAAAGCTTAGTCCATTTTGACTATTATAACATAATACCATTGACTGGGTGGCTTAGAAACAACAGAAATTTATCTTTCACAGTTCTGGAGACTGGGAAGTCCAAGACCAAGGTGGCAGCAAATCCAGTGTCTGATTTGAGTCCACTCCCTGGTTCATAGATGATTGTCTTCTCACTGTATCTTCACAAGATGGAAGGGATAAGGGATCTTTCTGGGGCCTCTTTTATAAAGACTAATCCTATTCATGAGGGCCCCAACCTAATGACTTAATCACATCCTAAAACCATAACACTGGGATTAGGATTTCATCGTATGAATAAGGGAAGGGAGGGGAACACAAATGTTCAGTCCATAGCATTCTACCGCTAGCTCCCCAAAGAAATCCCTGTTCTTCTCACATGCAAAATATGTTTGTTACATCTTAACAGTCCCATACTTAAAAGTCTGAATTCATTCCAGCATCAACTCTAAACTCTAAAATCAAAGTCTCATCTAAATATATTTTCAATCAGATATGGGTGAGGCTCAAAGTACAATTCATCCTGAAGCCAGTTGCTCTCCAACTATAAACTTGGGAAACCAAACAAGTTATGAGCTTTGAAACTACAGCAGTTAGGCACAGAATAGACATTCTTATTCCAAAAGAAGAAAGAGGTAACAGGTCCCAAGCAATTCCAAACTACAAGGCAGACTCCATCAGATATGAGGGTTTGAGAATAATTCCCTTTGGCTTGATACTCTCTGCCCAGAACCACTGGAATGGAGGTCCAATCATACACACGGTGAAGTGAGTGGTCTCCCCTTCTGGACCCACTGGGATAGGTGTCATGCCTTGTAGTTTGGCCCTACCCCTACTGCTCTGGGCAGAGGTTATCTCTGGCCCTTCTTTTTGAAACTGAAGATATACCCCTGATGATCTCTGAGCCACTTTTTGGGTCATTCTTCCCCAGTTGAGGAATGAAACCTGGCACTCTGCTGACATGTTAATTAGGCCCATGATTCACATCTATACTTACCTCCTTATCAAATGATAAACCCTTAGTTTTCTCTTCTGAACATGCTTTCTCCTTTTTTTTTCAGTATGGATTTGTTTATTTATTATTATGTCACTTTTAAGTCATTCTTTAACTCACTTCTCCCTTCTCATATTTTACTATAAGCAGTCAGAACAAACCACGTTGTACTTTCACCGTGTTGCTTAGAAATCTCTTTAGTTAGCTGAAGAAATGGTAAGCTCTTCAGTTAACTATCCAATTTTGTCCCTTGAAAATTCCATCTTTCACGAAACACCAGAACGCAAGCATAACCCAGCTAAGTTCTTTGCCACTCTATCACAAGGATGGTCTTTCCACCAGTTTTCTATAACATATTTCTCATTTCCATCTGAGACCTCATCAGAATGGCCTTGACCATCTACATTTCTATCCACATTCTTTTCAGAATTCTTTAGGTATTTTTTTAAGGAGACTCAGGCTTTCTCTACAGCTCTCCTTTTTCTTTCTGAGCCCTCATGCAAATCACCCAGAATAGTTCATTTATGGCAATGCAGGCTTCTTCTAGCAGGCAGCTCAAAACTCTTCCATCCTCTACCCCATCACCCAGTTCCATAACTGCTTCCACAACTTTAGGTTATTTGTTAGAGCAACACTCCTATTTCTTGGTATCAACTTCTGTTCTAGTCAATTCAGATCACTATAATAGACTGGGTGGCTTAAAAACAACAGCAATTTATTTCTGCTCTGGAGGCAGGAAGTCTAAGACCAAGGTGGCAGCAGATTTGGTGTCTGGTGAAAGTCCCCTTCCTGGTTCATTGATGCCTGTCTTCTCACTGTGTCTTCCCATGGTCAAAGGAACAAGGGAGTTGCATGGGGTGTCTTTTAAGAGGACAATTATCCCACTCATGAGGACTCTATCCTCATGACCTAATCAACACCAAAAAAGGTCTTATGTCCTAAAAGTATCACCTTGGGGGTTAACACTTCAAAATATGAATTTTTGGAGGACACAAACATTCAGTCTATATACAGTAAGGCATTAAAGATTTTTAAGAAAAAAAAATGATGCAAGTCAAGTTCAGATTAAGGATTTAGTCTTCCCAATCAAGCCTACTATCTCAGTCAACTTCAAGGTCACCAGTGTTAAGTTGAGACAGAGGTAGGGGACTGAGGAAGAAAAGAAATAGATTGAGAATTAAATCTAGGAAATAACTTTGGATGTGTTTTCTGGCACCTGAAACTATCTGGAAGCAGTTAGTATTTGAGAAAAAATTATTATCAACAAAGTTTAAGCTCACACTTGCTTACAATTATAAGCTAAACTTGCACTGACAAGAAGTTGTCTACAGAAATGGCTGAAACACTATAAAGTTTTCAAAAAAGAATGCCTTTCAATACACATCTCAGTCAAATAATGGACGTGGAAGAACATACTGGAGTGAGATCAAACAATGGATAAAAGAGCTCCTGTCACAAACTATAATGAGAGTGTATTCAAAGGTCTCCCCTTATTCAGGGTAGGAGATTTAACACTATCCACCAAAAAAGTTTCCAAATTACTATGCACCATGACTTGATGTTCACCCATTTTATTCCTTCCAAATGAGATATTTATTATGTTGAAGAGATGTGTGTGTGTGTGTGTGTGTGTGTGTGTGTGTGTGTGTGTGTGTTTGTGTGTTGAGGGACAGGAAGAACAGAGATAACATTTTTATTTCCTAGAATGAGTGGCTACCAAGTCTCAAAAACAGGATTAAAAACTGTCCCATATTGTGGACTCTGTGGTAAATGCAATGATTGAAAGGGACTTATGAACCATCTCACTTAGAGAAGTTGAAGTGTGTTCAAACTATGGAGACAGGATAAGATAGATATTTATTTGCCTGAAGAGTGGACTACTGAAGAAACTGGCAAGGTTTTCATTATTGCATTTCCATCCTGGGTACACAGATAGACTATATTTCTTTGCCTTCCTCACAGTTATCAGGGAACAGGTCTCATACCACTGGATAATATGCAAAAGTAAAGTATACTACTTCTAGACTTGGATCATAAAAACATTTATAGTCTTCCATTCTTCTTCCCTTTCTGCTGGCTGGATGTAGACGATCCAGGAGAGGATCTTGAGATCCAAAGAGACCATAGAGCCACAGGTTGAGAATGGCAAACTCTACCAGCCTGGGTCTTTGAATGACTACATGGAGCGGTGACATCATCATGCCCACCACCACCCAGTGGACTTCACATGAGTGAGAACTGAACTTCTACTGCATAAAGCCACCAATACTTTTGTCATTATAGCAACTAGCACTGCACTGTACATAGTCTGAAGAACTACAAAGCTGAAATCAGAAAACATTATCTGTCTACTAAAATAATCCAGGTAAGGAAGAATGAGGGCTTGATATTAAATAGTAGTAGTGGATGAAACTGTAGAGAACTTTGATGTATTTGAATAAAATATGTTTAGAAAGCAATGATTAATTATGATATGAGAGGATGAGAAGAGATAAGATATAAAAACTATAATCCTGAGTTGTATTAAGGTCACAAACTAATATAAAGAAAGAAGAGGCACCAAGAGGAAAATAAGTTTTGTTTTAGGTTTTAAGTGTCAAGGGACGTTCACTAGGCAGGTATATTAAGTGAATTTTGAGCACAGAAAAAAAATGAGAAAAAAAATAGACTCAGTAGTTATAAGCATGGCATATAGGTGGTCGTAAAGTAATGGAAGCCCTCAATTCATCTCATAACAGTAACATGATATAAATACAATAATGTAAACAGAAAATTAAGTATACAATTACATGTTACATATAATATGAATTTAACAAGATATAGAAACAATACAATAAAATAGAAATAATTCAAGAAACATGAAAGTGTGGTCCATATCAAAGGGGAAGGGGAAATCAACAGACACAGATCTGAAGAAAACCCAGATATGAAATTATCAGACAATGACTTTGAAATAGTTATGATAAATAGGTTTAAGATTTTTTTTTCATGTAGATATGATGATGAGCAGAGGGAAATCTCAGAAAATGAATGGAAATTGCTTCTTTTTTTTTTTAAAGGACAGAACAGAAATCACAGAAAACTAAAATAAGCATCCAAGAGACAAGTTTAACTATATACTAGAGTCAGAAGAAAGGGTCAATGGCCATGAAGAGATACTATTCAATCTGAACAGAAAAAAACAAAAAACAAAAAACAAAAAACCAAGAAAACGAGAAAATCCTCAGTAATTTGTAGAAAATAGCATTTGATATCTTATCAGAAACAAGAGAATTAAGAATACAATGGAACAAAATCTTTAAAGTGTTGAAAGGAAAATAAAAAGAGTGCTTACAACTCCATATCTAGCAAATAGTATGTTTCAAGTGTGAGTGTGAAATACAGTTGAATAAACAAAAATTGAGCACCAACAAGCCCACTCTAAAAGAAATGCTGAAGAAACTTAATCTTTTTTTTTTTTTTTTTTTAGTTTATTTATTTGTTTGAAAGAGGCAGACACAGCATGAGAGAGGGAGGGGCAGAGAAAGAGAAAAAGAGAGAATCCCAAGCAGGCTCCAAGCTGCCAGCACAGAGCCCAAAGTGGGGCTCGAATTCACGAACCGTGAGATCATGACCTGAGCTGAAATAGAGAGTCAGAGGCTTAACCGACTGAGCCACCCAGGCGCCCAAAGAAACTTGATCTTTAGATTAAGAAACAAAACTACACAAGTCTGTACTCAAGGTTTGTGAATTCCAGCCTCAAGTTGGGCTCTGTGCCAACAGCAGAGAGCCTGCTGGGGATTCTCTTTTCTCCCCCTCTCTCTCCTCATCTCTTACACACACATGCCCACACCCTCTCTCCCTCTCCCTCTCCCTCCTCTCTCTCTCTCTCTCTCTCTCTCTCTCTCCTCAAAATAAATAAACATTGGGGCGCCTGGGTGGCGCAGTCGGTTAAGCGTCCGACTTCAGCCAGGTCACGATCTCGCGGTCCGGGAGTTCGAGCCCCGCGTCAGGCTCTGGGCTGATGGCTCAGAGCCTGGAGCCTGTTTCCGATTCTGTGTCTCCCTCTCTCTCTGCCCCTCCCCCGTTCATGCTCTGTCTCTCTCTGTCCCAAAAATAAATAAAAAAACGCTGAAAAAAAAAATTAAAAAAAAAATAAATAAACATTTTTCAAAAAGAAAAAAATAAAAGGACCCTCTGGATGGATCAGTCAGTTAAGTGACCCGCTTGG
Source organism: Lynx canadensis (assembly GCF_007474595.2). Lineage (NCBI taxonomy): Eukaryota > Metazoa > Chordata > Mammalia > Carnivora > Felidae > Lynx > Lynx canadensis. The sequence goes on from NC_044303.2 coordinate 45,865,880, forward strand.
GCTCAGGTCATGATCTTGCGGTTCATGAGTTTAAGCCCCACCCAATGCCACCCCACCCCATCCCACCCCGATCAGGCTCTGTACGATAGCTCAGACCCTGGAGTCTGCCTGGGATTCTGTGTACCCCTCTCTCTCTGCCCCTGACCTGCTCACACTCTGTCTCCCTCTCTCTCTCAAAAATAAATAAACATTATTTTTTTAAAACAAGACAGTAACTTTCAAAATAATTAAAAAAATATATTGTGGATTTTAAAATTCATGGAGAAATAATTTGTATTTGAGAAAATAGCACAAAGAACAGGAAGATAATAAATAGAATTATGTAGATGTAAAGTTCTTAACATTTTACACAAGTAGAACAATATTATCTCTAAGTAGACTATGATAAAGATACGTATTGTAATTCCTATAGCAAACATTGAGAAAATTATGGGAAAACGTATAGATCAAACTATAATTCCTCCAGTAGGTGAATTAAAATGGAATTCCAAAAATCCAAAAATAATTACTCCCATATTGGGTATGAACGGAGGGAAAGAAGAACACAAATCAGAGGAAAACACTGAAAATAAATGGCAAGATGGTAGGCTTAAAGCAGATTGGATCAATAACAACATTAAATGTGATGAACTAAACACCTCCATTATGATGCAGAGGTTGTTGTACCAGATAAATAGGCAGAAAGTAAGTATTTGCTTCTTATAAAAGACACACTTTAAATAGAGATACATCACTGTCAAACAGTAATGAATGAAAAAAGATAAACCATACAAACAATAAGCACACACATACACACAAAGATAAATGGACATAAAGTCAAAGACACAAAAAGGAATGTATTTCAGTTATATAAGGGATGCTATATCAGGAAGGCATACAAATCATAAAGTCAGATGCACAGATTCAATACATGAATAAACGTTGGGAGAACTAAAGGCAAAAACAGATTAGTGCACAGTCATCATTGGAGATTTTAATGTTCCACTCTTAGTAACTGATAAAACAACTAGAAAATTCAACCTTGCCTAGTTGGGACTTACAGAACACAAATCCCAATCATTACAGAATAAAAGATTTCACATACCCACGGAACACCTACCATAATAAACCATAAGCTGGGTGACAAAATGGGTCACAATATATATCAAAAATATCTGAAATCTTAGAAATTATTTTTCTGACTATAATATAATTAAATTAAAAATTAATTACAGTAAGATATCTAGAAAATCATGAAAATATTAGAAATTAAGCAACACATTTCAAATTATCTCTGACTCAAAGGAGTGAATATAAATAAGGTTACAAAATATTTCTAACTAAATGATAGCAAAAGCACTACCTACAAAATTGTGGAATTTAGTCAAAGCAGTGCTGAAAAAAATTATACAGTCTTTTTAAAAGAAACATATAAAATCAATAACGTATGTTTGTGCGTTAAGAAGCAAGAGAATTACAGGCAAAATGAATCCAAATTACGTAGAAGATAAAAAATAATACAGATAAGGACAGGAATCAATGAAACGGGTATTTCTTCCACTTAGGACATAGAAAGTCACAAGAGAATTTCTCTCTCCCAACCTAACAAAGAGAATAAACCAGATACCCCCAACAAAACGTCAGTTTTTGTTGTTATTGTTTGTTTTTTTACTTAAGTTCAGAGATAGCAAATAAAACCTAATGAAATAAAAGAAAAAAACACATGACGAGTACCCTCCAGAAGAGAAAGAAATAATTGTTGCTTTGATTATTGCATATTGAGAGGGAGACCAAGAAGCTGCCATCCACATGGGTAAGAAGAAAAAACTGAACATTAAATAAAATTTTAAATGCTCAATATGATGTGATCTGACGCAAAGAGACTCTGCTCTCACCTGCTGATTCCTCCAGAGGGCTTCAGTGAGTACTTATAAAAAACTTGGAAAAGAAAATGTTAAATTAATTAAATAAGGAGGCCAACAGACTGAGGTGGTTATAAAGCCCTGACTGCCTGCCTGAGCAAACCAAAACCTAAGCATACAAAAGCCTCCTGCGTTACAAAATCAAACCGGAAACCTGAGGACAGCCAATCAGCAACAACTAAGCTTAAAGTTGTAGCCAATCAAATAAGTTCCTTTGCTTCCCCTTCTGATCTCTGGAAGTCTTTCCCCGGCCACCTGTAGAGGGAGAGCTGTTAGCCGCTTCCAGTTTGGCGATGTCGTATTCCAATCGATGTTTGCTCAGATAAACTCTTGAAATTTTTAATATGCTTCGGTTGACCTTTTAACTATCGGGAGAGCCGACAGAGGTTGACACCAGGGTACAGGCAGAAATGGAAGACCTGGGAGAAACGGAAACTTTCCAGGCACTCTGGATGTTACCTAAGTAATCCACACTCCCCATCTCTCTCTGGCAGAGAGCCCAGCCCCAGCCCGGAGCCTTGGAGAAAAAGTCACCTGAGGCATGAGTATTAGGGCCTTCCTGAAATCCGAGTTTGAAGAGGGAAAATTGAAAGGTAACCAAAGGACACAAAGGGTCTAGGGGGAAAGGCAGCAGCCAGTAAAACTGCAAGAGGGGACAGAGAGCTGAGAGGCAACCACTGATGGGCAGACCACCTGGTGTGCCAAAGGTTGAGAGCCAACAAGAGAATTGACAGAAACCTTCTAGGCACTCAGATCCCTGCTAAGGGAAGATTATACTATCTTCGAATAATTTAAGCATGCAGCGAAGTGAATCCAACAAGCAACCACAAAGCCCCAAACCACTACTTACTACATTGCCTCAACTCACAAGCAAACAGCCTGATGCAAGCAGCCTACCCTTTTCTGAGCATAAATATTATGTACTTCCATTTCATATCTGGCATTTAAATAAAAATGATAACACATGAAAATGTACAAAATCTGGACCATCATCAAGAGAAGATACTGTCAAAAGCTTTTAATGCATTATTGGATGATCATGTTTTTTGTCCTTAATCTATTAAAATTGTGTATTGCACTAATTGATTTTCAAATGCTAAACCAATTTTGCATTCCTGAGATAAATCCCACTTGATCACAGTGTATAGTCCTTTTTATGTTTCTGTATTGGGTTTGCTAACATTCCGGAGGATTTTTTGTCTCTATTCATGAGTGCTAATGGTCTGTAGATGTGTGTGATGGCTTTCTTTAGCCTTATATTTAGGTATTAATATTGACCTCATAATTAATTAGAAAGACCTCTCTCGTCTGAGTGTTTGAATGATTAGTATTATTTCCTTTGAAATGTTTGATAGAGTTTCTAGGAAAGCCTGGGCTTTTATGTTTCTAAAGATTTTTAATCACTAACTTAATTTATTTACTTGTTATACATTTATTCAGATTTTTTATTCTTCTTGACTCAATTTTGGTAATTTGGCTCTTTCTGGTAATTTGCCCATTCCATCTAAGCTATTTAATTTGTTGGTAAAAAGTTGTTTGTATTACTTCTTTATAATTATTTTCATTTCTGTAAGGTTAATAGTGATGACCCTTCTTTTATTCTTGTTTTTCATAACTTGTGTCTTCAAGTTTAGGTATTTCTGGTGAATTTTTCATTGCAATTTTTTTTTCATTTTTCAATACCAGAATTTCCATCGGCTACTTTTCTATAATTTGTACCTCTTTACTGGTATCCACTCTTTAAGGAGTCATTCTCATACTTTCCTATAATTTTTTAAATATGGTTTCCTTTAGTTCCTTCAACATATTTTAATGGTTTCTTTGAAGTCTTTGTGAAGTTCAACATCTGGACTTGCACAGACAGTTTATATTGATTTATTTTCGTGTGTGTGTCACATATTCCTATTTCTTTGTATGTCTCATAATACTTCATTGAAAACTGAACATTTTAGATAATATATTGTAGCAACTCTGGATTCTGGTGCCTGTGCCTATTGAATCTGCAGGTAGTTGTTTTTTTTATTATATTTCTACCCACTTACTTGGACTAATTATTTAGAGTTTGTCTATTGTGCATTGCGAAGCCAGTGATCTCTCTTTTCATTTTATCTATTCATTTGCTTATTTTTATTCAGTTTAGATCCTACTGATCACAGGTGGATTATATAACTTAATAGTCAGCCAGTGATTGACCAGAGATAGTGTTTAAACACCTGGATTCAGTAAGGTTTCTACTCCACAATGCATTTGTGTAAAGAATGAGCTATACATTCATAATTCAGGCAGTTTACAATTCTCCAAGTTTTTACTTTTTCCTGAGTCTTGTCATGTCTTCTATGAACCTGCACATGGCCTTACATTCATGCAGGGACATGGAGATGACTGGGGCCTCTCCAGTGTCTCCAAAGTTTATGTGAATCCTTATGCATATATATATGCATACTTATATGCATATATATAATTGAGACCACCTAGGATATGTGGTAGCTTATCAGAAAAACTATGTCTTATTCCTCAGATCTTCTAGATAAACTCCTGACGTATCTGCTCATCTGTTGCTTGCCATAACCAGTATCACAACTTCAGGTGGCTATAAGGTTGGTCGCCATCAAAATCAGTATTGTTTTCAGTAATGACTTTGGTCATGGAGCTTTACATGTTCTGAACTGTCTCTGACGGGGCAGGATTGGAGTGTGTGTGAGTAGAGAGGTAGGATCTATATTAGGCTAAAACCCCATAGTCTCCCACTGTTCTTACATAAGATTCAGTAATTTTTCTTAGAAAAACAATTTCACATTTTTTTTTTAATTTCAGAGAACCACAATGATTGTTTTTGAGAAATTTGTCCAGTTTATTATTGTTGGAAAGATTTTGCAAATCTCCTTATTCCACCATTCTATAAATGCCATTATTCATTGACATGAGATATCACGCAATATCACCTTACATAAAGGGACCTGTTTTACAGTGAGGTTAGTATGACAGTACACTCAAAAAACCATGGGATCCACTGCTGTCACTACCTACCACAGCATCCCAAAGATACTTGCCTACAGGAGTAGTATGGAGAAACCATATCCTTGCAAAGAAGGGGTGCTAATCTTTAGTATGGGGTGTGCTCCTTTAAAAATAGTCATAATTGGGGCGCCTGGGTGGCACAGTCGGTTAAGCGTCCGACTTCAGCCAGGTCACGATCTCGCGGTCCGTGAGTTCGAGCCCCGCATCAGGTTCTGGGCTGATGGCTCGGAGCCTGGGGCCTGCTTCCGGTTCTGTGTCTCCCTCTCTCTCTGCCCCTCCCCCGTTCATGCTCTGTCTCTCTCTGTCCCAAAAATAAATAAACGTTGAAAAAAAAATTTTTTTAAATAGTCATTATGTAGTACTATATCTCTAGTAAATAGAGTATGTTGGTCTGAAAAACAAGAAGTAAAAGCAGCTGTGGCCTTATGATAGGGCTGATATAAACACACACACACACACACACACACACACACACACACACACAAATTTATTTCTCACAGTTGTAAAGCTAGAAGTCCAAGATCATGGTGTTGGCAGGTTTAGTTTCTTCTGAGATCTTTCTCCTTGGCTTACAAATGACCACCTTCTTGCTGTGCCCTCACATAGTTTTTCTCTGGTCACATGTGTTCGTCATAACTCTTTTTGTGTCCAAAATTCCTCTTCTTATAAAAATGGTAGCCATATTGCGTTAGGGCCCATCCTAACAGCCTCATTTTAACTTAATTGCTTCTTTAAAGGCTCTATGCCCAATAATGCCACATTCTGAGGTACTAGAGGTTAGAACTTCAACGTATGGATTTGAAGGGGTATAATTCAGCCCTTACAAGTCCCCACTTACAAATCCTTCCAGGTACCCACTTGAGGAACTCATTGATCTCATCCCTAAAACTCTAGGATCTATGAGTTCAGAAGTGCTCATTCTCAAAGGGTGGATCCTCCTAACAGGAGACACAGTGAGACTAAATCTAGGACTGCTATAGGGCCGCTTTGGACTCTTTACACAAATACACAGTTTGGCAGGGATCACTGACCCTAATTATTATCAAAAGGCAGGACTTCTGTTTTGTAATTAGGGAAGGAAGAAAAATATTTGATATTCCAATGATCCATTGAGACAACCAGCGGTACCCACATGCCCAGTTTTTACTTTAAATGAGCACATACAACATCCACATCTGATAAGTGCATGGCGACCTGAGACCCAGACGCCAACATTCTCCAATGTTTGGGACTAGCTCATTGTACCCTGCAAGCCTCCAGTCCAGCAGAAATGCTATACAAGAATGAAGGGAAGTTCCAGGGGTAGTTACAGCTTTGGTGCTAACTGCAGCATCCGTGTTGGTGGGCTGCAGCTCTCCAAGTAACTGTCCTCTTGTAAATTCCATCTGGAATTTTGGTCGGAGAATTCTTGAAAAGCTATGTCTGGTTGATGCTCCCACCCAGCCACTCCAGATTCCCTTTCCAGGTTCTGTGGTCACAGTCCATTTCTGAACTGCTGTGAACGTCGGCTGCTACTAGGAGCAGACGCCACTCTTTCTACGGAAGTTGTCACTGGCTGACAATTAGAGCCACCTTACCCAGGAAGTATACACATCGGCCCAAACTCTGAGGGAAGCCCACAGCCCATGATATCCTGATATAGGGTTTTAAATGCCAATCATCTCGCCTTGAATGTGAACAAGGCAGCAGAGCAGTTTATGTAAGCCAGCTGAAGACTAGGCTTGACCTGAACTCACATTTTTTGCGTTGCATTTCTCCGTTTCCTATCTTCTTCTATTCCCTTAAGTTTTTCTTGAAAAGTCCTTCATTAATAACTTATGTGCACTCAGACCTCTGTGTCAGACTTTGCTTTTCAGAAACTTGATCTAAGATATTTACATCTGGAATGGTGGCAATAGATAAGGGAAAATAAAGGACTTGTGTTTTTAATGATGGGAAAACAAGTAGTATATGGACTTGGGTGAGAGAAACATACACAAATTGAACCTCAGGCAGATGAGACATTCTTCACCCTGATTTGAGATAAGACATTTACCTATAATTTGAGGACAAAGAAAGTTGAAGGAGTTATCCTCTATCTTTATAATAAAGGATTGTGTTAATACCATAATGAAATACTCTTCTTAAAATAGCAAAGTGATTTATCAATTGAATGCCATTATGCAATCTGAATAACCAGTGACTAGACATTAGCCATACTGTCACTCTTGATATACCTACGTAAGTGTTCAAATTTCCTGTGCCTGAATACCACAGGCTGGCACATCTCTCTCATTTGCCTTTCAAAATGTAATTTTAAGGAATTTCTCCAAGATTTTTCAGTTTTTTATCTTTCCATGAAACTCTGTGTAACAACCTTACTGCAGACTGTCTTAATGAATACTTCCTATTTATAATATCAAATTTAGTGTCGATCAGAAAGTCTTAAAACTACCGTTTGGCCGAAGATACAACTGAGATTAAAGCAATTGCCTAATACCTCTTGCTAGTTCTGTGACTGCATACCTTAGCACATCATCCCTGTAGACATTCATGAAAATTGTCTAACATGAGCATCAGAGCAGCTAAGGGTGAGTGATGGGCCTTTCTTAGGCGGTACAAAAACAGCAGAGTGGTTGAATGCAGAGCAACAAAATGTGGAGTGGCGAAAGTCCATGAACAATCAGGAAATTAGTAGATGGGGCCAATGTTGACACTTGAGTTCTTAATTATCCTAATTAGAGGCCATCAGAACAGCAAAATAATGTTTATTGAGCCTGGCAAAGTGAAACATTTTCATTGTGCTTATTGCTTATTTTGGCAGCCATGTTACATTGTTGACTCACAGACTATGTAGTTAACAAAATCTCCTAAGCCATTTTATATGAACTGTGGTTAAGCTGGGCCTTTCTCATCTTCCCCTTATAAAATTGCTATTTTGAACCCAAATATAAGAATTTGCATTTTCCATCTACACTTTACCTTACTGGTTTCACTTTATTTTTATGGTGTCTGATCAAGTCCATCTCTTATTTGATAACAGTATGAATAGTATTTCTTCATAAGTAACAGCAGAGGATGAATTTCTTGTCTTTAAGGTTTTCACAATTTTGAAGGAGAAGGTAACATTTAGATTCTCATAAAATCATGTGCTACACAAGTTATAATGAAATATGAACAGAATTCTATGGGAGAAGGAAATATTTGAATTAAGCCTTATATGATGAGAAATATAGATATAGATATAGATATAGATATAGATATAGATATAGATATAGACTCTTTTCTTAATAACCAATTCAGCTAAATTATTTGACACATCAACCTATACTGAATTATGGATTTTTTAGTTTCTTCTACAATCCATATTTTTATTAGGAAAAAAACGGTAAAAATAACTCACACTTCATTTCAACATTAGAGAGATATATTAAGAAGTAAAAGTGACTCTTTCCTCCTATAAAATATTTAATTAAATAATCTTTAGAGAAAAGGCAAATGGGTAGTAGTGAATTGTTTTGGATGAAGGCTGTAATTTATAATGGAAAGACTCAAAATTCAGTGACTAAAAAATGAAAACTTTTATTTCTCTCTCCTTCAATTTCAAAAATATACCTAAATATACATCCATGTGTGTACATTAAAACCTTAGTTTACAAGCACAATTTGCCCTGGAAACATGCTTGTAATCCAAAGCACTTGTATATTAAAATGATTTTCCACATAAGATAATGGAAACTTCGATGATTCATTCCACCACCCAAAAATATTCATATAAAAATGATTACAACACTGTAATATAATACAAAATAATAAAGAAAATATAAAATATAAAGAAAAATAAACAAATTAACCTGCACTTTCCTTTGAAAACTTTCATGGCTGGTGTGAGGGAGACAAGAGAGGAGGGTTACTGTGTAGGGCGACTTTCACTATCACTAACAGAATCACTGCTATCTACTGGCTGAATGGAATCTTCTGCCATTGTATATGCTCACACGGATACTGACTACAGTACAGTATTAATAAACTCTTGTCATACACAGTATTTAATGTAACTGGCAATAAGGCAGAGGAAAGGATCTATATCTGCAGCCAGACCTAGGATGAACCAAAGCATTCCTAAGCTTACTCTTGAATGGAAAAGCAAAGGAATGTCCATAGATGCTTTGAAATGCCAAAAAAACCCACTAGTGCCAGTTGTGGGCACCTTCAAACATTCTGAAAAATCAATGATTTCTGCCAAACACTGAGGGCTGAGACCAAGCATCCGAGCATGGGAGATGATCAACCATAATCCCATAGAGAGCGAGAGAGAGAGAGAGAGAGAGAGAGAGGAACCATTGTCTCAGATGTGATTATGTGACATTCGGAATCATGTACTACTCTATTGCAAGCCATCACTCGTATATCAAGTTAAAATTTATTAGTAATATTTGTTCATTTTGTGGAACACTCACAGAACAAGTCATTTCCAATCCAAGCTTTTACTGTAATTTATTCCTCCACTTTGCCTGGCGCTGCATCTGCCCACTGAGCTAAGAAATAAGAATTCTTCATTTGGGGGAAGGTTTCTTCTTTCTTGCACTGATGTGAACAATCTGGATGTATAAAGCAACTCTGCTCCTCAGAGTTGATGAGAGACCTAGGTTTCCTTTAAACTCACCTGGGCACTGAGTTTTCTAGGTAGTAGAAACTGGGGAAGGAAAGAGGTATAGTGAACAAAGCACATCCAAATGTCTCAGGCCACAGGCCAGTACATAATCACATCTGTTCCTAACTCACTGTCAAGAACTTAAACACGGGCACCTAGATGGCTCAGTCAGTTAAGCACCTGACTCTTTTTTGGTCTGGTTGTTTTAGTGTTTCTTTCTTTCTTTCCTGTGTTTCTTTCTTTCTTTCCTTTCTTTCTTTCGAGAGACAGAGCATGAGTGGGAGAGAGAGAGGGGCAGAGAGAGAGGGAGACACAGAATCTGAAACAGGCTCCAGCTCTGAACTGTCAGCATAGAGCCCTAGGCGGTGCTTGAACTCTGAAACAGGGAGATTATGACCTGAGCTGAAGTCGGATGCCTAACCAACTGAGCCACCCAGGTTCCCCCGCATCCAACTCTTGATTTCAACTCAGGTCATGTTTTCCAAGTTCTTGAGTTCAAGCCCTAAATCAGGCTCTGTGCTGACAGCACGATGCCTACTTTGGATTCTCTTACTCCCTCTCTCTCTCTGCCCCTCCTCCACTCACACTCTCTCTTTAACTCTCAAAATAAATAAACTTACAAAAAAAACAAAAACAAAAACTTAGTTATGTGGCCTCAGCTAACCTGGGGAAGTGATGGGGAAGTATGTTGTGGCTGAGCAGACATTGGGCCAGATACAAACCTAATACTATAGTAGAAGCTAACAATCTCCATCACAAACAGGGGGTCCATGAGTTGCTTTTTGTTTCCTTCACAAACACCACTGTTTCTAGTATAAGTTCATAAGCGCTGTTACATGTTTTTAAATTTTAGTTTTGAAAAAAATGGCAGCCTGGTTCTCATTCTTGGCTGGTAACCTGTTATGTCTGACAAGTTTCCAGACTTATCTTTATTGCTACAGTCTATACACTTATTTATTCTACCCAGTCATTTTCTGTGCACTTGTAACCTAAAAATTATTTTAGGAAGGCATTCTCTATTTTGACTATTTTTTCTTCACCTACCTTGTTTTCTTTTCCATTGAACTTCTATTATTCAGTTATAAGATCCTCTGGATTTGTCTTTCACATTTTTTTTTAATTTTCACTGTTAGTTTTCAATTGTTTGTATTTTTGTTTTAAATTATTAAGCACTTTGTTAAGTATGAGGTATACAGCAATGAATGATAAAGTCTCCACCCCCCCAAAAAATACTTTCTTACAGCTTATGTTATAGGATACTACAAACAACAAATCAGAAAAATATGTTTTATGTCAGATAATAATAAGTGCTCTGGAGAAATATAAAGTAGGGAAGAAGAGGAAGTGGGAGAAGAGAAGCAGTTACTACTTTAGGGCAGTCAAGAAAGGTCTGATTGTGAAGATGACATTTGATCAAAGGCTGAAGTAGGTGGGGGAGCAACGCTTTCAGATTTCTGGAGAAGCAGGCAAAGGAAACAACAAAGACCTTGAGCCAGGGGCATGACCAGCAGGTGTGAAGACTGGAATGAGCAAGGGGAGAAGGGTGAAGGGGTGGTGGGAAGATTACTACCAGGGGCCAGGGTGTGGGCTGCTTTGGAGGATGAGTAAGAAATGAGTTTATGTCAAGTGGTAAAAAGCCACTAAAGTACTTTGAAAAGAGCAGTGATATGATCTGCCTGATATGGATCACTCTGAGCCAATGTTGAGGATACTCTGCTGGGCACATAAGGAAAACAAAGGGGGCATTTAAGCAGGTATGTTAATACCCAAGTAAAAGAAAAATGTTGTCTGGACTAGTGTATTAGCAGCAGGGATGGTGGGGGTGATTAAGTTCAGTATGTAAATGGAAGGCAGGACCAAGTGGATTTGCTGAATAATTAAGTGCAAAATGTGGGAGAAAGAGAAGAGTTCAGGCATTAAGACTCAGCAACTGTTTGAGTAGCCATTAGCAGCTGGGGAAGATTACAGCCATTTCCCACAAGATGGAGTCTATTTTATTCTGTTGTTGTTTTTTTCCTCTTGATTTATTTACATTTCACAAGTCATTCCGTGGGCTTGTTATTATTATTTCCAGAAAATGTTATCTAATTGTCTCATCGCACATTACAGTTTTAAGTACATTTTTAATGTTTATTTATTTATTTTTGAGAGAGAAAGAGCACACAAGCAGGGGAGGGGCAAAGAGAGAGGGACACACAGAATCCGAAGCAGGCTCCAGTCTCTGAGGTGTCAGCGCAGACCCGGACACAGGCTCGAACCCACTAACTATGAGACCATGACCTGAGTTGAACTCAGACACTTAACTGACTGAGCCACGCAGGCACTCTGCAATAGTTTTTTGAATCATCACAGAAATTTGTATCAAAAAATGATAAATTCTGTCTGGTTTCTTCAATTATATTAATGTCATGTGAGTAAACTATTCTGATTTTGTGGCTTGGTTTTTCTCCTTTAAACCACTGAGACCCCTTAAACAGCCAGTCAACTTTACTTACCTATCTTTGTCTATATTTTTTAGTATTCTTAGAAATATGTAGTTACAATAGAATGTATGAGTGACGATTTCGGCCTCATATTTTCATTATGGATGAAATTTTATTTATATATTAGTTAAAATAATGCTATTTATAGGAATGATATTACAGTCTATGTAGGTAAAAAAGCTAACATAAAATCATCTTTGTTAGTAGCTGAAACATTTTAATTACAACCATCGGCACTGCCAGTAAGTGTGAATTCCCTCAAAATACATGCAGATCAGCCTTTCCATCATGTAGCCAATAGCTGAGTCAATAAGCGGCGAGGTGTAGGGAGAAAAACATTTTTTTTTTTTCTCCAACCTGTCAAATGGGCTGGGATCCTGGTACTTCTCCATTTTGGAGTAGTTGTAGGTTAGAATTCGGGATCAATCTTTTCACATGTGGTTTTTAGGTCATTTTTTAGATTTTTTTTTAACCAATCCATTTTTTTAATTTTTAAATTCTTGACATTAGAGAACTAAACTGAAACTTATTAACATTCCACTTTTACATTTCTTATCGACAAACAGAAATAAAATTCATGAGTCAAAAACTCAAAACAAAACTAAAAACAGGGAGTAGCTTATAAAACTAAATATGGATCCCAGCATTAACAGCTGAACAGAGAATGTGATTTTTAAATTCTTAGCGGACGATAAAGTTGTATAGAAACTGAACACTTACTTATTGGGGCGCCTGGGTGGCGCAGTCGGTTAAGCGTCCGACTTCAGCCAGGTCACGATCTCGCGGTCCGCGAGTTCGAGCCCCGCGTCAGGCTCTGGGCTGATGGCTCAGAGCCTGGAGCCTGTTTCCGATTCTGTGTCTCCCTCTCTCTCTGCCCCTCGCCTGTTCATGCTCTGTCTCTCTCTGTCCCAAAAATAAATAAACGTTGAAAAAAAAAATTTAAAAAAAAAAAAAAAAAAGAAACTGAACACTTACAAATTATTTAAAACCTGGAATCACTGACCAGAAATTACACAGTTGGATCGTGAGAAAACAGCAGAAAGGGATTATAAGTGAGCCTACACTGTTCTAGCTGCACCCCATGCCCTTCTCAGAGGAAAGCCTGGCATTGATTAGATATTGGGCCAGACTAAAACTGGCAGCAGAACCAGTGATAGTAACCTGCCTACCAGAAGAGCCTTCCACTGGATTGGCAATTCCACTGGATCAGAAATTCTGCGGATGAAGCCCAATAATCTGTATGTTAACAAACAGCCTAAGTCATTTTGTGCATGCCGAAGTTTGAGGAAAAACCTCTCTAGCTCTCTGCTGCTCAAAGTCTAGTCAGTAGAACCAGCAACATCACTTAAGAGCTTGTTAGATACACAAAATCATGGCCCAAACCAGACATTGAATCACAATGTAAATTTCAATAATATCCTTTGGTGATTTGTATGTTCAGTAATATTGAAATGCACTGCCTAGGTTTTCAAGCTTCTCTAGGTGTGAGCCAGTAGCATGTATCAGCAACAGAAAAGGGTAATATTTCAATTAACAATGCAGCCTATGTCAGCAGAAGCAGATCTGCACTATAAAGTCGCACACGAATTTCCTCTCCATGCTTTCATATCTGAGGCATTAACTGAGGGCTACGGAAGTCACTCCTGCCTTGTTCTCTTAGAAGGCAGAAGTTTCTATGTCCAATAACTGAGTCGCTCTGACAAGAAGCTATGTTAGCCATAGATAGAGACAAAGGCCAATATTTTGTTCTTTTAGCTATGATTGCTCGAATTTTCAAGAAATGCTGTCATGTTTTTGAGAAAATTTATCTCATTCTACAGTTCATATTGAAAAGCAAAAGAAGTAGAATAGCTAACACAATAGTGAAGGGCAAAAAAAGTTAGAGGACTTACACAAGTTGATTTCAAAACTTATTTCAAAGGTGTAGTAGTTAAGACCGCATGGTATTGGTGAAACAGTAGATATATAGATCAATGGAACAGAAGAGAGGGCCCAGAAAAATGCTCATACAAGTATAGTCAATTAGTATTTGGCAAAGGATCAAAGGCAATTCAATGAAGGAAGCCTAATATTTTCACCAAGTGGTAATGTAACAACTACAACTCCATATGCAAAAAATAAATAAATAAATAAATAAATAAATAAATAAACCTAGACACTAATCTTACAACTTTCAAAAAAATTACCCAAAATGGATCACAGACCTAAATGTAAAATGCAATTCTACTGAACATCTGAAAGAGAGCATAGGAGAACATCTATGTGACCATGAGTTTGGTGGTGAGTTTTAGTGGCTATTATGGGTTAAACTGGGTCCCCTAAAATATGTATGTTGAAGTCCCAACTCTTAGTACCTCCTAATATGGCCTTATTTGGAAATAGGATGGCAGAAATGCAATTAGTTAAGACAAGACGAGACCTCACTGTGATAAGAGAGGCCTCTAATCTGATATGATTGGTGTCCTTATATAAAGAGGGAGTCTGGACACAGAGGGAATGCTTGAAATAAAAATTGGAATTAAGCTGCCACAAACCAAAGAACACCTGCAGCTAGGATAAAAACTTTGGACAGACGCCTCCCTGATACTTTCAGGGAAAGCATGGCCCTAATGACACCTTAATCTTGGAATTCCAGCCTCCAGAACTATGAGAGGATACATTTCTGTTGTTTAAGCTGCTCAGGTTGTGGTATATTATAACAACATCCCTAGTCAACTAAAACAGACATAACACAGAAAGCGCAATCCATGAAACAAAATATTGATCAATAAACTTTGTTTACATTAAATGCTTCTTCTCATCAAAAGAGACTATTAAGAGAAACACAATATAATCACAGACTATGAAAAAATATTTCAAAATCACATATTTTATAAAGAATGATATATATATATATAAATTATATAATGAACTCTGAAACTCAACGATAAAAAAGTAAACAATTCAATTGAAAAATAGGCAACAGATCTAACAGGTGCCTCACCAAAGAAGATATGTAGATGGCAAGTAAGTATTTGAAAATATGTTAAATATGGTTTATCATATAATTGCAAATTAAGGCAACAATGAGATACTACTGTATACTTATTTCAATGACTAAATCCAAAAATCTGCAGTTTCAATTGTTGACAACCATATGAAGCAGAAGGAACTCTCTTTTATCACTGGTGAGAACACAATGGTAGAACCACTTTGGAAGACAGATTCTCAGTTTCCTATAAAACTAATCAAAGTCTTACCACACACTCCAGCAATCACACTTCTAGATATTTACTCAGCAGATCTGATAACATGTCCACACAAAAACCTTCATTCAAGTGCACATAGTGCTTTATAATAATTGCTCAAAAAAATTTCACAATACCCAGGATGTCTAAGGGACATAGGAGCCAACAGAAAAAGCATCAAATGGCCAAAAATGAAACAATTTGAGCAACATCATATAGTTTTAGATTAGAACTTAAAGTAAAAAATATCTGTCCATGAGGTCATAATGGTACAAATAAATGATTGAGTAAATAAGCGGGGAAAATAGATATACCTACTGTACAGAAGAATTCCAAATAATTTATGCAGATATTCTGCCCTCAAGGAGATTGACTATAACTTCCTTATTCTTATGTGTGGGATGCAAACATTGACATCCTTTCAAGAGTATAGCATAGAAAGAGGGAAGAAAGAATGACTTCACAGTTAAGAACTCAGAGAAATACTGCGTTACCCAGGCAATCAAGGTTAATAATAATAGTTATAAATCATACTTATTTTATGTATTCTTAATATAATCTAATCTTATTAGCACCTCAGTATGCTAATATAATCTCCATTGTCCTTGTTCTCTTTCCCCAAAACACATAATCAATCCCAAGAAAAGCATTCAACAAAACCCAATTGAGAGATATTCTATAAATACTTTACCAATATTCTTCAAAAGTCAAATATTCTTCAAGGTCATCAGAAACTAGGAAAGTCTGAGAAACTGTCACAACCAAGAGGTATACCATATCGATGCAAGATGTTAATAATAACAGAAATTGGGTGTGTAGGGCATGTGGAAACTCTGTACCAACTGTATTATTTTCCTGTAACTCTAATATTGCTCTAAAATAAAATGCTTATTTTTATAAAGTTAAAAAAGGTATGGGTGAGTAACCTCATTAAGATGGCAAAATAGGTTGTCTCCTCACAAGAACATCCAACAACTATTCCACAACAAGATGCCACTGAGAGAATCCCAGAACATGGAGTGAAGTTGAAGCACCCCCTGTACCATGGTTACCAAGACAGACAACATTAGAAGGGTAATGGACATGGCTACCCATGGGCCACATTGCCCCTCCCTCAGGTCAGTGCAGCACCATGCAGAGAAGACTCCTCAGAGTCTCTGGTTCCTCCAGTGGGGAAAAAGAACCTATGGAGACAACACCTACCCCAGCCCTTCCTCTGATCTCATATCACAGGAAGTGCAGGGAAATCTATGGAACTAAACCACTGGGAATCTGACTGTGACAAATAAAGGGGGTAGGTAACAACCTACCTAATTTGTTGCTTGCAACAACCAGCATATGGATCTTGGCTTTGCTCATCCACAGAAGCAAGTTGGTGGCACACTGTGACCACAGGATTTGGTCAGGTGCAGATCTGCCATATTTGAATCTTCAAACGAGGAGTTTTGCTGGTCCCTAGAACTAGGTTTGTCTACTCCCAGGCAAGGAGCAGAACCACAGCCTTACCCTCTGTGGAGAATGTCTTCTGGCCCCATCTGACCAGAAGGACTAGTGATAAGTACTAGAAACTACATGGTCCTGGGGTGCTCCAGCCAAGAGGTGGGTAGTCAGAGCAGTTACCTCTGAAGCAAAGCCAATATCAGACATGAGGAAGCCCCATGATATACACAGTCAGGAGGATTAATTCAGAGCCAAGGCTGAGGGTAGGTTCCAGCGTCTCCCACACAGAAAGCCTGTTTTGGAAAATAAAAGTAACCTGGAACAGCCTCTCCCCTTCCTGCCCAGGCAAAGTTGCTGAAATATAGCCCCGCCCAGCATGGAATGTGTCTTTCCAGCCCATTTGACCAGAAGGGCTGGCAGCAACTCCTGGGATCTGTGTGGCCCAGCAGTGTCTCTCTGCATGGTGCAGTGAGCCCTGAGGAGGGCAGGCAGAGGCTATAGCATGCAAAGCAAAGGTAGTGACCTTGTTCAGCCAGAAACTTGGGGTATGGGTCAGCTTGAGTTAAAGCAGCAAACAAAGAGCTTTCCCAGCTTTAGAGCTCCTTCTCCCCCTGAGCCCAGGCAGAGAATCTAATTCATAGCCCCACTCACCACAGAATACAGACTTTAGTGTGTACAGCCAGGGAACCTCACCAGGGCACATGAGAAGCTCCCATGGCCTATTCAAAAGCCCTAAATAGAGTGACACTTAAACAGAGAGCATAGCCTGTGGCTTCCCTCATTTGCAGAGCAAACCAGGGGCTCACCTGGCCAGGGGATCTGGTGCACAGCCTGGCCTATCCAAATCATACCAAGTATCTTCTCTGACCACAATGGCATGAAAGTAGAAATCAACAGCAAGAAGAAAACTGGAAAATTCACAAACACATGAAGAACACTAACTTAAAAACACTAATTCGAAACACCAACTCAAAAAGATATCTGTACCCCCATGTCCATTATTTGCCATAGCCAAGATACAGAAACAGACTAAGTGTCCATTAGTGGATGAATGAAGAAGTTGTGGTATATATATGAAGGAGTATTACTCAGCCATAAAAAATGAGAAAATCCTATCATTTGCAACAACTTGTATGATCTCAGTTATATGCGGAATCTAAAAAAATCCCCCAAAACAAAACAAAACAAAGACCCTCAAACTCATAGTAAAAGAGATCACACTTGTGGTTACCAAAGGAAAAGGGTGGGGTGAGGGGGAATTGTAAGAAGGTGGTCAAGATATAAACTGCCAGATACAAGATAAATACATAGTAGGGATATGACGTACAGCACGATGACCATACCTAACACAGTTGTGTGATATATAGCAAACTTGATAAGAGAGTAAATCCTGAGTTCTCATCACAAGGAAATTTTTTTTCCTCTTTTCTTTTTATTGTACTATATGAGAAGACGGATGTTGGATGAACCCATTGTGGTTAGCATTACACAATAAATATAAATCAAACCATCATGCTGTATGCCTTAAACTTACACAGTGATGTATGTCAATGATTTCTCAATAAATCTGGGGAAATTAAAGTATTGGTAAACAAAAAAAGTAATGATATGGTTTATTCTTATAAGTATGGATATTTGTAAGTATCATTTTTACTTTAGTTCTGGAGTTTCTCCTCTGGCCCATTAAAATTTTCTTGGAATATTTTAAAAAATCAACCTCAATCTCAGATCTTCAATTAAAAATACACAACTGTAGTAAACAGAACGATATCCAGAATAATCAGCTATCTTAGATATATCAAGTTATGCCTTGTACTTATGGCTAACTCTTTGAGTGCAATAACTTTTTTTTAATTAATAAACTTTATTTTTTAGAGCAGTTTCAGGTTCACTTCAATACCTTTAAAATATAATTTCGCAACTGAAAAGACACAATAACAGTTGCTTGCTTCGTTGATTACATGATAAATATTTTGTTCCCTACTATGTAACACTTACCAATAAATGCCAATAATAATTGCAACAAAATCTTTTGCTTTTAAAGCTGTGTAAAAGGCAGAAATAATCATGTAATCATCTTGTAATTATATGGTACTTACTATGCAATTACATAGTAAATACATTGTAAATTCAAAATAATTACATGGTTATTTGCATTATGCATAGTTTCTAATCCAATTTTGACACATAAAACAGTGGTAGCATCCAAAGGGTTACCCAAATTTCTCCCACCTACACCACAGGATCAGTAATAATGGAAGTAATTAAAGGAAGTCCTTGAACCAATGCTTGATAGTATATGTTAGAAACTATCCATTCATATTTATGACATAGGTAGAATTATAAATTAGGGCAGAATGGGATTAGCAATTAGACTATAAATTATCAATTAAAATTTATGCTAACAATGACTTTGGTGTTGGTGATATCAAATAGTACTTTATCACGAACAATTAAATAAAGACTGTTCAGAAGGAAAAAAAAAAAACATGAATGATAATGATATTATATGTTGTAAAGGGTTGCCATTTTGCATTTTTAGTCAAAATATTCATTTTGACAGAAACATTTGAGTTTAGTAATATTTACAAAAGCTTATCATATATTTGAGTCCCTAAAATGTTTATTTTTGAATATTTTTTGAATATTTTTTTGAAAATAGAAACAAAATATTTATCTTTAAAAGTAAGTTCCTTAAGAGACTGATTTCTTTTGAAAAGGCAGAGTCAGAAGCTCAGCAAACCCTTTGCAACCAAACAACCATTTATATGCAGAAAATTATTTTATTTATTTTTTATTTATTTTTTAAGTTTATTTGGTTTTGAGAGAGAGACAGTCACACAGACAGAGTGTGAGCAGGGTAGGGGCAGAGAGAGAGGGAGACACAGAATCTGAAGTAGGCTCTAGGCTCCCACGCTGTCAGCACAGAGCCTGATGCAGGGCTCTAACCCACAGACTGCGAGATCATGACCCGAACTGAAGTCAGATGCTTAACCAACTGAGCCACCCAGGCGCCCCTGCAGAAAATTATTTTTCAAAAAATCAACATTTTAAGTCTTTTTACTCAATTTTAAGTAAATTTTTCTGAAAGCATATAACAGGTGACCAAACATTCATTCAATAACATCTACTACATTTTAATAAGAACATTAAGAATCTCTGGCATTTAAGCTACAACTCTTTGCATTCCACTCAAAAAGCTTCATCTTATGGGGCTTCTTCCCCTTCTAGTTCCCAATCTAAGCAACTGTATTAACATGAGATGGGCAGGCAGCTGGTATTTCTTATTGTCCCCAACTCCATGTGGCTGAAGTAATGTTTTGGGCCAACACAGCCCTGAGGGCCAAGACTCCCTTCTAACACCCAGTCCCCACTCACAGGGCAAAATCTCTATTCCAGACATTACAAGACCAGAATACCGAACCCTGATCCCCAACCCATCTTGCTTCTAGGGTGGAGGTTCCAAGAACTGGTTCCAGCCAGTTATATAGGAACACTCTCCAGCTTTGCACAGTTCTTGGTCATAGAGCAAAGGTGTGACTCCAGTCGAAATGCATCATTGTTCCTGTCCTAGATCTTGTGAGTTAATGAAAAGCTTATACCCAATGGGAAAGACACAGCACAGGAGCAAAGAGTTTCACAGTTCTATCTGAGAAAATTGACTTTGTTTAGAAAAGAGCATGAAGAATTCCATGCCTACAGGACAAAGGGGAGATGTCATAAACAATGGTGATCTTGGCAGAGAGCAAAAAAAGGTACACATAGCTCTACCAGTAGCAAAAAAAAAAAAAAAAAAGGCAGAGCAATCACATATTTTAACAGAGAGAACCAAGCAAATAGATATCCATGAAGAACTACTAGGATCACATTTAACCCTTGGGTACAGAAAAGCTGTGCACAGGCTGAATGAACTGAGGAACAATTAGAACAGGAGATGGGACAGGAACGAAAACATTCCCCAAGTCACACACAGATCCATAGTAAAGAGTAAAAGCTTCACTGGAACTAGGAGCTTAAGCACAATCTCTAAGCAAACATTGGCCAAACAATAAGCTACTGTGACTCAGAAATAATTACTAAGAAGCCAGGTTTAACAATAAAATCACATCCATTGTAGCAGTCTGGAAGACTATGTACATGCCCAAGGTTGCATCCTCTAAAATAGAATCATACAGGAAAATCCATGCTATCAGTTCTAAGCAAAAGGGGTGGAGGATAGAGGGAAAAAATGTAAACTCTGAACTATGATAGCAACCTCCAAACACACATGCATTTAATTGCAAAACTAAATATCCAGCAGGCCAAGGGAACTTAAGCACACCTGTTGACCAATAACAAGCTTATGCTGACCTGGGCCAATTACTAGTCAGGTAAAAAGATAAACACAAGAAAACAACTGCATATTGTAATGGCAATAAACATCATAGAATTATTTTTGCCAATTCACTAAACAAATAAATGATAGCATCAACCCTAAGGGGGTAGGTAGAGTTAAGATTCTGATTTGTTATATTACCTAAAATGCACAATTTTCAAGAAAAAGTTAAGAGACATGCAAAAAATGAAAAGAAGAAAAAGGAGAAGGAGGAGGAGGAAGAGGAGAAGGAGAAGGAAACTGTGATATGCATATGGGGGGAAAATAGGCAATTCAATAGGGGGGAATATAATCTTTTCAACAAATGGTGCTGAGACAATATCCACATGCAGAAGAATGAATTTGGATTCCTACCTCACACCATAAAAAAAAAAATCATTCAAAATGAATCATTGATTTAAATGTAAAAGCTAATATTATAAAACCCTTAGGAATAGGAAAATATAAGAATAACTCCTTATGACCTTGGATTAGATAATGATTTCTTACATATAATACCAAAACCAAAAAAGAGACAGATAATCTAGTTTAAAATGGACAAAGAATTTGAATATTCATTTCTTGCCAAAGATATGCAATGGTTAATAAACTTAGGAAAAGATGTACATCATTAGCCATTAGGGAAATGCAAATCAAAACCACAATGATTTACCACTTCACATCTACTAGGATAGCTACAATCAAAAGAAAATGTAAAACATATTGTCAAGGATGTAGCAAAACTGGAACCATCATGCATTGTAGGTAGGAATGTTAAATGGCTTAGCCAATTTAGAAGACAGTTTAGCAGTTTCTTAAAGAGTTAAGTACAAATTTACCATATAATCAAGCAATCCCATGTTTAGAATATGCAAGAGAAATGAAAACATATGTCCACAGTAAGATTTCTGCATGAATGATCATAGCAAAAATACTTTTAATAGCCAAAAAGTGAAAAAAACGCATCCATCAACTGGTGAATGTATAGAGTTGTGGTTATCCATACAATGGAATTGCATTTGGCAATAAAAATGAATGAAAGGCTGACACATACTACAACATGGATCAACCTCTAAACTATTATGCTACATGAAAGAAGCCAGATGCAAAAGACCACATTTTGGGTGATTTTATTTATGTGAAGTGTCCAGAAACAGTAAATCTTTAGAAACAGTAAGTAGATCAGTGGTTGTCTGGGACTGGGTTTAGGAACAGGAAGTGACCGTAGTGAGCACCATGTATCTGTTTGAGGTAACAAAAATTTTCTACAATTAGATTGTGGTAATTTTTATACTTGTCTGTCAATTTGAAAAACCATTTAATTATACTCTTAAACCAAATGAATTTAAGATGCATATGTGATACCTCAATAAACTTATCTTTAAAAAAGCAGGTCCTTGGTAAGTGACTGTAGTAATCATATCTCACATTTGAAGTCAAAGATACTCATACTAATTATAAGATGATATATACATATATACCCTCTTTTTGCCTCTCACACCATCACAACTTGTCTCATTTATTTGGAAAGTATTGGGTATCAGTCACCATAGAAAGCTGAAATATAATCTTATATCTTGATCTATTCTAAGCAGTAAGAACAAATCAATTTTAAGTATATTACAATGGTACTCAAATTTTATATTTTGGCTTGATAGACCTAGTTTCTCTCATAGATACATTAGCTACATTTCCAAATGACATGAGAATTTCTACCTCAAAATTGAAAATACTTTGTTAGCCTTAGAGAGAATTCTGCACTTAACTCTAGTAAACAATGTGATCTAATATCAACTTTAGTTGGAATTTTTGCTGCTATCTTAAAAATACATCTTGCATAATGTATTATAATATGGATTAAATCAAAAGGTATAATGTTAACATCCAACCTTGTTGTTTATTCAAGTCAATCTACTTATATATACAAATCTGATATTTACCTCTTAAAATATTTAACAGGCATAAGTGCCCATAAATCAGTTATGACAATCATTGTTAAGGCAATCAATAGCAGGGAATATGCATTAATTCAAATAATATTGATAGGCTCATGAACCTGCATCAGTCTTCTGTGAAGTAAGAAAAATGAGACATCTTCCAAAAAATCAATATTTTCCTTTTTATGTCATTCACTTGAAGATTATCAATAATACATTACTTTTTTACCTGATGTGTCAATGGTTTAATTTTTAAATACAGACATCTCTACATTTTAATGTGAAATGATAATCTACAAGGAACCAAGAGACTAAAAATCATTTGATTAAAATATTTTTTGAGGTTTATAAAAACACGTGTGTTGATACACTTATACACACATACACACATATATGCCCCTAAACATATATACGTACATGAACTGTTGCTATATTTTTGTGTGCAGTAGCATAAGAAAGCTCTGTCTTTGAAACAGCACAAAAATGCTTGCTTCATTCTGAAGGTGTATTGAATAAAAGGAATAAAAGAAATCTCAGTACCCATCTTTTTTAGCCTTTGTGAACTGGGAAGTTACACAGGTATGTGCTTAGGTAAAAATACAAAATGTGAAATTACAACACCCATTCATCAAAAAAGAAACATTTTAATTGGTTATAGGTGGAAAATATCTACTTGACAGTCAGTTTCTCACTTTTCACGTAAGTGCTTTGCTGCTTGGATGCCTAATCTTGTTTAGTGTAGGAAAAGTAATTTGACATGAAAGTACCTAGATGGCTGCCGAAAATTAATTGCCAATTAAAAAAGAAAAATGTTTGTGCTACTCTATAAACAAGCCAACATATAAACCTTTCAGTCTTGTTGCTTTATTTATGTCTTTATAGATCTGGTTTCAAGCTATTTGCATACAATTTACAAATTCATATTATAATTCTCCAGTATATTTATGATTTTATAGTTGTATATATTTTACCTCCATGAGAAATATTTATTTCTGTATGCTTCCGTTGCTTATTATTTAACAAAAACATCACATTGCATTTGATAGTTTATGTATCTTCTTTAGAATAAGACATTTTTATTTGTAAAGGGGAAAGAAAATATTTTACCACCACCAACGGGTATGGATGAGCACACGCATGTGTGTACACACCACACGTGCATGCACACACACACACACACACATGCCACAGAAACCTTATTTTAGAAAATGTCCCATACCTTTCATCTCTCTGTCGGTCTCCATAATATTGATAATAATAACTTTTTAGAGGTAAGAGGAAAAGATTTCCTATATGAAAGAAACTTTGAGAAATCAATCGATTCTGAGAGGTTTCAGTACTTGAATACCTATAAACCAATATTCATCGGGGCACCTAGACTGGCAAAAAGGAAAGTCATTCATATACTTATCTCACTCAGGGCGCCTGGGTAGCTCAGTCAGTCAAAGTGTCGGACTTCAGCTCAGGTCATGATCTCAAAGTTTGTGAGTTTGAGCCCATGTCAGGCTCTCTGCTGTCAGCACAGAGACTGTTTTGGATCCTCTGCGTCCCTCTCCGCTGCCCCTTCCCTGCTCATTCTCTAAATAAACAAACAAACTTTAAAAAATGTAAATTCTTATCTCTCTTTGAAAGGAAAATTTCAGATTGAAGATAAAATCTGGAGCCTTATATTAAATCGAATGAAGAGTAAAGTATCAATATCCTAAAAATGTTAGAAGGGAAATTAGTAAATATGTATATGTGTATATACACATACTATATGAAATAATGATGTTTGAGCCACATTTTCATACTTCCCATTTTGAAGTTTTGGCAGCTTTTTCTGGCTATGTAAAACTACCAGTGAGATGAAAGGAGGTCATTTATTCTAAGTCAAGTATTCATCAAAGTTATCATACTGTAACTGGAGGGAGGGGAGGCATTGATGGAAAAGATTTTTCCAAATAGTTCCCAAAAATAATAAGAACTGCAGCATTTTACTTTGTTATTTAGAAACAAAAACAAGTTTCCTATTAAGAGTTGAATCAAATGATGTGTCTTCCTTCACCTGTACCAGCAATCAAGATCCAACTTTCTGACATCTTTATTCTTATTCATTTAAATATCTTTCTCATAGTCATACTGTTTCCAAACTATGGGATTATCTTTTTCTTGTGTTTTATATAAAATTAGGGCTCGGCTGTATTTCAAAGCATTCAGCACAATGCTTGACACACATTAGGCTCTATGTATTTTTTAACTAAATAGAATTCTGTTAATAATATATTTGCTCCATCTCTGACATCTGTCCTGTCTTTTTCTCCCCCAGTGTCCCTACTTGTGGAGGCTTTGGTAACTATTATGGCTATAATAATTATGGCTATGGAAATGATGGCTTTGATGCCAGATTGAGAGTTGATATTGATGGGCATGGCTAGGGGGGGGAGCTGGTGATGCAAGTTCAGGTTTTTTCGGTGGTCATTTTGTACATATGGGAGGATTACCTTTTAATTCAACTGAAAATGACATCGCTAATTTTCCCCATGACTAAATCCAATATGAGTTGATACTGATATTGGAACTGGTGACAGAGCAACAGGAGAAGCAGATGTAGAGTTTGTAACATATAAGGATGCAGTAGCTACCATGTTTAACGGTAAGAATAGATGCAATACCAATACATTAAACTCTTCTTGAATTCTAGTCTGGCATGGGAGGTTCTGGAATGGGTGCTGTAGCAGAGATGGAATGGATAATGAGAGAGATTATGGATCCATTGGAAGGGTGGAAATGGGGGACAATTACAGCGAAGGATTGGTACTCCTGGTGGTTTGAGTGGTTATGGCCATGATAGTCAGGCAGTGGAGGTTACTATGGGCAAGGTGGCATGAATGGAGGTGGATGGTGTGACACGTACTGAAGCATAAACCACCAAGTACCAAGTCCTGTGAACAGAATCCCATCTACTAGGCTTTCTTACAGATTTAATTTCTTTTGGGGGTACCTGGGTGGCTCAGTCAGTTAAGTGTCAGACTTTGGCTTAGGTCATAATCTCATGGTCCATGAGTTCAAGCTCCACATTGGGCTCTCTGCTGTCAGGGCAGAACCCACTTTGGATCCTATCTCCCTCTCTCTGCCCCTCCCCCCATTACTCTCTCTCTCAAAAATAAATAAACATTTAATATCTGTTGTATTTTAAGAACTGTATAATGGCTGAAGGAATGTGTTTTCAAAATATTATTCGGAAAAGCAACAGATTGTGATGGAAACATCTGTTTTCTATAGGTTTTATTTGTTGCACACTTTGCATAAATTTTATATTAAGAATAAGTGATGAACCCCTCATCACTTCTAAACTGAGCTATTGCAAAAGTACTCAAGACTATATATATTTTAATATTTATTGATATCCTACCATGTGTTCTATACTCTGAGAGGAGCCTATACATAGATCATCTTGTCACTCTTCTACAAGGTAGGTGTTAATAGTTCTAATAGTATGAAAAAGATTGCAATAAGTCTTCTCCAAATACAACATCATTTTGCCTTTACATTTATGGGTCTACAGAACAGTTTCATATTCTCTATCTCCAGTCTTAATTCCTGTACTTTTTAATTTCTATTCATTTTTTGACATTTATTTACTTTTGAGAGACAGAGACAGAGCATGAGTGGAGGAGGGGTTAGAGAGAGGGGGAGACACAGAATTCCAAGCAGGCTCCAGCCTCTTAGCTGTCAGCACAGAGCCCTACGTGGGACTCAAACTCATGAACCGTGAGATCATGACCTGAGCCAAAGTTGGAGGCTGAACTGACTGAGCCACAGCAGTGCCACGGTTCCTGTACTTTTAAAAACATATTTAAAAATAATGCTGCAGCTGAAATAATTGCTTACCATTTCCCAAACAAGTCTCAGAAAGACATCTGCTTTCAAGAATCAATTTTACTTAAATTGGGGGCAAGGGTGATGAAAACTAATACCTTCATATTATTACAATATATTGTAATGTATTATTATCATATGGCATAAAATATAAATATATTATTAAATAATGTAAAATTGTATGTATTTCTGAACCAAATAATAAACTTCAAATAAATTTCCAGCTTCAGTTGTCATTTTCTTGGTAGATGAAGAAGGGTGGTGAGATGGTTAATTGTTCACAAGACCTCTACATTCAGACACATCAAGTTGTGTCCCTCAGTTGCAGGAAATGTGGCATCCCAGTTGCATCACTTCATAGCTGTGATGTTTACATTACCAGTACACAGAATAATTTCTCACTTGTAAGTGTTTCGTAAGTATTAGCTGAATGAATGAATGAATGAATACATGAAAAGAAAATTATTATTTGATTAGTATCAGTCTCCCGACCTAGACTATAAGTTTCTTGAATGTAGGAGTAGAGCTTTCTCTAATGATCATTGTTTTATTGCATTTCCAAGATTGAACTGGAATTTGGCATGTCAAGTATAATATATGTGGAAAAAAATACTCACATGTACACACTTACAGAGAAACACCTAGATCTTTCTCTTTCGTCCCATTCATTTTTGCTTTTAGAACATTTCCCTGAGAATGTTAAAATGCTGCAAGTTGTGCTACCCTTATAAAGGTTTATCATACCACTAACACAATTATCACCCAAGTAGGAGGCCTATGGTATACGAATTTTAACCCAATAATACCTTGAAAAAATGATATTTCCTGATGTTGATTGCCTCAAGAGCAACTAAGTTCCTAGCCAGGCTGAATTCATTTAGAAGAATTTTCACATATTTAACATTTAATAAAATTATGACATACATTAAATCTTTTTTTTTTATTTTTATTTTATTTTTTTTTAAATTTTTTCAGCGTTTATTTATTTTTGGGACAGAGAGAGACAGAGCATGAACGGGGGAGGCGCAGAGAGAGAGGGAGACACAGAATCTGAAACAGGCTCCAGGCTCTGAGCTGTCAGCACAGAGCCCGACGCGGGGCTCGAACTCACGGACCGCGAGATCGTGACCTGGCTGAAGTCGGACGCTTAACCGACTGCGCCACCCAGGCGCCCCTTTTTTTTTTTTATTTTTAAAAAAAATTTTTTTCAACGTTTTTTATTTATTTTTGGGACAGAGAGAGACAGAGCGTGAACGGGGGAGGGTCAGAGAGAGAGAGGAAGACACAGAATCGGAAACAGGCTCCAGGCTCTGAGCCATCAGCCCAGAGCCTGACGCGGGGCTCGAACTCCCAGACCGCGAGATCTTGACCTGGCTGAAGTCGGACGCTTAACCGACTGCGCCACCCAGGCGCCCCGACATACATTAAATCTTAATGAAATGCACGTTTTCAACCTTCTTATGAGAGCAGAGGTAATAGAAAGGAGTCTGTAATTAGAATTAGAAAACTTTGGTCTAGGTCCTGGATCTGCTACTACAATTTGTGTGTCCATGTATGAATCACTTAAATTCTCTCATTTCAGCATTTACCTTTGAACTTGCAGAATATAATGTTTAACCTACCAATATATCTGCATTGTTATGAAGAACAAATGAGATCATGTGTGGTAAAATGCTTTGTGAATTTTGTGAATTGTAAAGCACAGTATCCCTATGTTTTCCTGTTATTTGGTGGTTCCCGGCCAGGCATACTCCAGACAGTTTGACCAGTTGTTCTGGAATATTTGACAAGTTGAACTTCAAACAAAAGATATAAACCTAAAATGGGCCCCTTTGGACATCTTGACGTTTCATCTTTCTAACTACAGCCATATTTGCTTATGTAGCAATGGGAGCAAAGTTTGCCTTTGTCATCAATTCCCAAATTTTTCATTCTGAATAGAAAAGAGAAACTCTCTCCACAGGTGCTCCACAACTCCTCTCTAGATACACCTACCTGCTGCCACGCTACATTAGTTAGCATAGATTCATGCTAACAATGAATTAATCACGCTCATCTAACGGTCTCCTTTTTGCATATTATCCATCTATATTTTGCTGCTATTCTATGTTCATTTGTGTTTCTATGAATATAAATGTAGTAACAAACTATTTTCAATGTTTTCAATATATAAATGTTTTAAAATAGAACAAACTACTGTTGTGATGATGGCAGATATTTTTAAGGTGCTTATTACTTAGTTCACAAGAGTGATGCATATATGCTAGGGAATCAACATCTTTGAAAATTAGGAACTTAGGTGGAAAAGCTCTACTTCCAAAAATAGCTTTGAGCTTGTTCTGAGTTTTCTGTAATTTTTACTGTTTCATAATTGTTTCTGATGGCTCAGTGTCAAATATGGATTTTGTGTGTGTGTGTGTGTGTGTGTGTGTGTGTGTTAGCTGAGAACCATGGTCATATATGGAATATATTATTTCAAAGCTTGCTATTACAAATTTACTTTTGTAGATTTTTCCACTAGATATATGAATTTAGAGAATGCAACCTGATACCAAGAGGAGAAAACTCTTTAAATCTATGAAGGTCCTGATGACCTGTAACTTAAAAAAAGTTTTACTTTTTTAAAAAAATAACTTGTTTTACTTCATGAAATTATAGCAATTTTATTTAGATGTATCAATAGTATATTTAAGCAACCCCATGCCTTTTAATAAGCAGTTTGGACTGCGGTACTGGAAGACTCTAAAATATTTCAAACAATATTGTATTTCTCAGATATCAACCATTAATGGATGCTTGAATATTTTACATACGCTATTTTAACTATCTTAGAGAGTAAAACTCAATTTAGAACATTAAAACTATCTCTCCCTACTAAATAAACCATAGGTGTCCCCTACACTTCTGACACTAATGCAATTATTATTAGCTTGCAATTCTTATCTGAGACAGTTATATAGATAAAGTAAGCCCTAAGTAACATTAAATCGGCCAATTTGACATTCTTCTCAGTAATGACCCTTATATGGCTGTTTTGCTGTAGAATACGAGTATGATTAAGTAATAGCAGGTGGGTCTTTACTGACATTAGTTATTTACAAGTCACTTATTCTTACCTTATCTGAGCTCTTTAGGTCATACATAATAAACATTTATTAAAAGTTTTGAAACTTCTAAAGATTATCTGTGTATGTACAAGTACACAGATATAAAATAAATATTTGTAGACTCCATCCTACCACAAAAGATACTTTAACAACAAGGATATCTCACAAAATTGAAGTCTTATAGAACCAAAAATATGCAAAATTTTTCATTCAGAGATATTTTTCTTAAGCTGTCATTTGAAAATTAAAGTTTTATTCATCAACAGAGTGTTTTATTAAGAAACTATTTCCTCATTATTTAAGGAGCATTCCCCCAACTTGCACTGGGCAAAATCTTAGTATGTTACTTTTCTTATCAGTTTATGTATGGTCTGATTCCTCATTGTTCTTTAAAAATGGAGATATTACAAATATTTTCTTGATTATTTTATAATATTTTTGTAATAAAATAATAAAAGCATATGAAAATACTTTGGAAACAAAAAAGTTTCTACTATAAGTTGGAGGATTAGAAGATTTCCATCATAGAACTTCAAACAATCACCCAGGAACTGGATTAACAGTAAAAAAGCTTTACTTTAATGGACATTACTAGTGAATTCCCCTTTCAACTTGGAGGTCTTGGGGTTGGAATGTAATTTCCCTGCTTAGTGAGCCACCCTGTAGACACAGAGGTTTGTTCACATGCAATACACATATGGCTGAGGTGAAGAGAAATGTCACACAGCATCTTGAGGAAAGAACCAGAATGGAACACTTGAATCATGCTCAGTTTGAGAGAAATCTTCTGAAAAATTCCTTATTCAGAGTAATTCAGAAACCATTCCCATGAAAACTCAGGCATTTACACCTAAGTACATTTTTTATGTGTCCAGTGGTCTGGGGCATAAACTTCCCCCCACCCCGCCCCTGTATTAGTCAACTTGTGTTGGAATAATTCTATACAAAATCAGTTATAAAATCTTAATGGCTTACAACACATGCATTTGTTTTTCTGCACATATATATGTGGAGTAGGTGTAGTGTCTGTTTCAGGCTATAGATTGAGCTCACACCAGCTCTGTAATCTTTCATTTCAGGACCAAAGTTGAAGAAGCAGTCATTATTTAGAGTGTTTTTATTTCTTATGGTGCAGTGTAGGGTAGTTAGAGTGCATGCCCAATCAGGCAAGTCCATACAAGCACATTTAAAGCCAGCTCAGCTTCCACTGAACAAAGTAAGTTATATGGCCAAAAGTCAATGAGGCTGGGAATTATACTTTTCCTGTGTGAACTATGGCATGGGTGAAGGTAAAGAGAGAATTCTAAATAAATAATACAATCCGCTATACCCTCAAAGGTGAAAGACAAGTTAGTGCATTTGTATACCTCTTAGAACAAAGACAAAGTCAAACTTGTGGTAAGACTTTCAGGATTTAAGAGGCAACATAAATTACATTTGATGATATGATTTTAATACAATTAGTAAGTTATCTGAAACTGGCATCTTTCAATGGAGTCATTAGTGGGAGACAAGATCCACTGATCTTTTGGATTTTTTTATATCATGCAAGCAAGGTACTAGCTGCCCTTTGTCCAGGATTTTATTTTACAGAATTTTTTTTTGTGTATTTATTTTTGAGAGAGAGAAAGAGAAAGAAAGTGTGAGTGGGGGAGGGGCAGGGAAACAGGGAGACAGAATCTGAAGCAGGTTCCAAGCTCTGAGCTATAAGCACAGAGCTTACAGTTGGTGGGCACACACCCACCAAGTGTAAGATCATGATCTGAGCCGAAGTCGAATGCTTAATCGACCGAGCCACCCAGGCACCCCCAGAATTTTTGTACAGCAAATAATGTTGGAAGATAGAGATAATGTCTCCCTCTTACATAAACCTTATAATAACTTAAAATATCCCCCTTATTATTTATTACTTTTCAGGATTATATGTGTAAATAAAGCTTGTTAATTATGTTGTTCAAGTTATCTGGACACTTACAGAAGTTTTTGTCCCCTTAATCCACTGAGAGAGCTATATAGGTACATAAAAGTTTAGAACTGTAATATTTTCCTGTTGAAATAAATGTGTTTGATATTATTTACAGACTTCCTTTATAATAAAGATGAACAATAATTAATAATAAAATAGAATAATTACAATAATATACTATAATAAAAGTTATGTGAATGTGGTCAATCTCTCCCAAAATATCTTATTGTACTGCACTCACCCTTTTCTTCTTGCAAGGATGTGAGATGATAAAATGCATATATGTCACATGAGATGAAGTGAGGTGAATGATGTAGGCACTGTGACATAGCTAGCATTAGGTTACCATTGACCTTCTACCGATATGTCAGAGGAGGATCATTGGCTTCCACACTGCAGTTATCATGGGTAACTGAAACTATGTAAAGGGAAACCATGGGTAAGCGTAGACTACTCTGTAAACAAATACTGCAGATGCTCACAAATCATCAGGCAAATATTTACTTTCTGGCTGAGGTCATGACAATGACAATGTAATCCAGAAGCCTGAAGTCGTGGTGATAGTTTTCAATTCCCCAGAGTTCAGAAATGGTAGAGCTTGTAGCTCTCTTGGGAGGTCAGTTCAAAGTCATCATTGTGACAGCCATTCCTGGATTCTATACCATATCAACCAACAGTTTTAAACAATTCCATCTATTGAATTTCTTTCTTGTAAAAATTATCTAGAGTAGGCTCCATCTGTCACTGAAACTCACACAATACACTAACTGATAACACAGTTCTAGTGATTGTTATCTGGACTTTATGTTGGGTTGCTCTTGATAGCAGTATATTAATTTATTTCTGAAAAGAATACCAGTAATTTGTACATGGCAAATTGCAAATGAGTTGCCTAAGTTATCCCTGTTGATGCCCCTTAAGCAGACGAAATGGAGGCTACTAAGAGAATAAGGAATATAGGAACATAAGTGAATGACTATTTCATGCACTGGAGAGTTTAAGCTGCTATAACATGATAGGCTTTAAGTCTTAAGTTCTTGAATAAAGACACAGGAGAGAAAGAAAGAAAGAAAGAAAGAAAGAAAGAAAGAAAGAAAGAAAGAAAGAAAGAAAGAAAGAAAGAAAGAAAGAGAAAGGGAAAAGGAAAGAAAAGAAAAGAAAAAAGAAACTTTATATGATTGCCCTAAAAGAAAATCAGAGCCAGATGTTCTGGGTTGAGAAAATACAAAATACATTAAATTCTCATATCTTATGTACTCATTGGAGCACACACTGGGAAAGAATGGAAGACCGATACTGAGAATAATGATATTTGAAAGGATTTATTTCATTCAAATTACCCTCAAACTTCCACTCCCACTGAGCCTAACTTACCAGCAGAAGCAAGCCTTGCTTACAGAGCCTGGAGGGGTATTAACTCATGTCCACACCCACCACCTGCCAGTGTCTATCAGCCCTTTACATTTTCCAGCATGTGGTGTCTAGGGGACGAGACACTTATATACCACAAGAAATGCAAGACTGTGGTTAGTTATATTGGGCAAAAAAACTAAAATTATTGTGTGGGAGTAATTTCTGAAACACAAGACCAAAAATAAAAATAAATAAATTTAAAAAAGAACATATCTTTGCATGGATTAAAATTATTCACATGAATATATATATATATATGTATACACACACACACACACACACATATATATATATCAGACCCTGTACTGTCCATTAGAAATGTAATAGGAATTATATATGTAATTTCAATTTTAGTTGTCACATAAAAAGTAAAAAATAATAGATGAAATAAATTTTACTAATGTATTTTTATCTGATATATCCAAAATATTGTTATTTCCAAACAAAATCTATATAAATATTAAGGATGTATTTTACTCTGTTTTTACTACCTCTTCTAAATCCAGCATGACTTTACACTTACAGCACGGCTCAGTTCAGATGCTAAGCTTGCGTCAGAAACACTTGATTTATTTACGTGTAAAAAAACTTACATTTGAGAAAGTAGATTTACATCTCCAAGATGTATCAAACAGACTTCAAAAATTTCAAATACCAAAATATAATTTTCCATAAATATTTACATCAACGTTAACAAAACTGGCTCATCAATACTACAAGAATTATTTTGACCTAGAAGAAAAAGCATATAATTTTCAAAAGTATTGCTACCCAAGTTAGATAAATTCAATACTTCTTGTGTCAATATAACATTATTATTGATTTGTATAATGAAAAGTTTCAATTTCAACATAAATCTGTGTACCTGTCTAGCTAAGACACATAGAAGCTTTTCCTTTCCTTGAAGCTCCAAATTTAGCTTGTTCATGAGCAGTATGATTTCATGAGTGAAAATGTAAATCACACTGCCATTTTTTTATTATTGCATATTTGGTAAGTGTTCCTTTTGTTCCAAGAAAATCTTGAATTGGAATGAACAGTACGATAAATCTTTGTAAATAAATCTTCCATGACTCAACGAATGAGAGTGGGTAAAGAACACAAGATTGTTAAATTCATCATATATTTTTTTAATTCCATAAAGTAATACTGATTCAGAGCATTTGCATGTATATATATGCAAATGAATCATTTGACAATTACATACATTTGCACCTTTCACAAAGGTGGCACTAGAAAACTGAGTACAGATATTTCTAATATGTAACATGCAGCAGAATGGAATAAAAGGAGAATATCAGTCTCTTGTACAGAATTACAATAAATATAGATTTTGACCAAACATACATAGCATCTGATGTAAAACTATTTTTTCACATATAGCTAAAATTCTTCTTTGAAAAATAAAAATATTCAAATATACATATATGTATAATATATTCATATGTGTATATGTGTATTCACAAATTTTACTTTTTATTCCACAAATGGGAATTTGTTTATAAATCTGGAGCTTTGTTGATACAAAATACCCAAAATATTAATTAAGAGTATTTTTATCTACTTCATGAGTCTTCTTAAATTAAAAATCATTTCCAATTTTTCTAATTTTGATTCCATTGATTTTTCATAATTTTAGAAGTCTTTGATTCTATGGATAGTCTTTTTTCTTAAGTCCCTAATTAACATCTACAAAGTTTTCAGAATTTATATAAAATAATTTCTTACCATTTCTCCACCTAAAAATATATTCCATGGTGCAAGTATACAAATCATCTTATAGGTGAATAAATTTTCAAGTTCAGATTCTTTTAAAAAGCTTTAAAAATATTTTTGTTGAACATTTAATTCTGATTTCAGGAGAATGAATTTATTAGTTATTTTTTGGGTGTTGAGATAAAGAAAAAAAATCTTCTTATCAAATGAACTATGCCTTTGCTAAATATATCTCCTAGTATTGTTCACATTATTCTGTTGATTGCTGTTTTTTGGTTTTTTTACAAGACACACAGCTTTCTCATTTTGTTCTATCATGTCAAACAGTAATTGCCATTTGTGGCAAAATTTGCAATGTATTTTTCTCCAGTATCTTTTTTCCTTTACTGTTCTGTTTGTGTTACTAGTTTCTGCATCCCCACTTAATTCTGTACCAATAACATGTCTCTATTTCAAATTTATAAATTTGTCCATAGAAATTATTTAGAAAAATAGTTATTTACATAGCAATTAAATTACAATAAATTTTATATATTATAAACACTATAATGGTAGATTAACAACTATTTTTACCTAGATATCACCTGCCTGTATAAAATACTTAAATGAACATATTCAATGTTACATTATTGTGTAAAAAAATATTCAACTAAATCAGTTGATACTAACTTGATAAGTGATGGGTTTCTGCATAACACTAGGACCTAAGCGCCAAAGAGGTACATTATCATTCAACAATATCTTACCGAATGGAACAGTTAAAGTAAAATGTAATCCTCCCTAAACAATGAAGTTGTTTTACAGAGAAAATTATTTTATAGTCTGTGTTTTGACACATAAATTGAAATTAATTAAAATTTAAAAAAATTAGACATTAATCCCTCTGTCATATTAGCAACATTTCTAGTGCCTAGTAGACTCATGTGGCCAGTCCAGTATTGAATAACACAATTTTACATTGAAGTTGGTTTGAGCAAATGAGTGAGGCTCAGTTGTTTTTCTCATTTTGTTTGACTAAAAGCTGGATTTAGTGGTGACAGATGGCAATAGAATTCAGATAGCCAAAGGAATCCAAAGACTTTAAGAGATGGGGACGCTGGATTAAATTTATTATATGCCTCAAAGAATAGCAAAGAAAGTACACCCTTCATTATGGCAATGGAAAGTACATTGTTTAAGGGGGTGTGTCTATACTTCATAGGTCAGGAATGATTATGAGACATAATGTCCATAAATTCCACTGAAATAGACTACCTCATTTGAATGTAGATATAGGATCCTAGGCTCTAGAGGCAAAGTCAATAATTAAAAGAGGTAAGGTAGACACGGCTATCAAAATAGACAAGTGAGTAAGTGTGGCATTCAGAACTTGGTGAAGTTCATTCATCTTTGGCAGTAACTAATTGCTTATAGGCCTCTTTGAACTAAGAGACGGGCAGTCCCAAAATGTCCAAAATACCTACAAGTCTACAGAACAGAGGCCTGACTCAAAGTCTCCTCCCTTTTGAAGAATCGTAGTCCTTCACCCAATTCCTAGAGACCCAAGTTGTAGACCTCCCCCACAGAAGCATACAAGTATTTAGAAGAATAACCGTGTACCAGAGAATTGGAAATATCAATATTTCTCTGGCATATCAGAAGTTTGTTCTTTGATGATATTAATTTCTAGAGAACCAAAACACCACTGTGGGACTCCTATCACCATCAGATCCTATGATCAATGGAGTTTATGTCAGTCTGTCTCACAGTGCATTCAGTGCTTTCCTGTGGATTTATTCTGTGATTATTTGTACAGTTCCTGTGTTGTTCAGTTGAAATAGATACACAGCACCAGGCAGAACTTAACCACTGCCTTTCCAGAATAGTGCTTCATGGTAAGAACGTATAAGTAGAAACTGCCTATGGAAATCTCCCTTCATACAAAAATAAACAAAATGGTACTGTATTCTTGAAAGAATAATAGACATTAGTGCTACCATCCAAGATCCGAAAGATTCACTGGGAGTATTTGATATTGCTTCTTCAATAACTCATCCATTTGACCTTTGGGGTAGATAGTTGGGCCTTAGAGAATGACAATAGTTATCATAATCAGAGAGTAACTCCAAATGCAGTTTCCATTTCAGAGATGGAATGGAGAAAAGCAATTGAGGCCCTGGCAACTGAAATGCTTATACTGCTACTTCAAATGCATTTTTATCTGTTCCAATGAACAGAAGACGGCAGAGGCAATTTGCTTTCACTGGAAAGAGGAAGTAGCTCTTGTATATATTGAATTGCCATCACTGACTATCAACCATGCATCAGCCTGTAGCACCAATCACAGACTTAGAGGATGAATAATTTTATACCATGCTTCTCATACCTCACAAATTTTGATCAAACGTTTTATTTTTGAGCAAAAGAAATGATTCAATGGGCTAATATTCATGGGATTCACTGGCATTACAAGGCACCCTATCACTAGAAGCCAGAGGGCTCATGCAATGGCAGAATAGCCTTTTCAAGAGTCATTCTTCCTAATGGGAGCTAATGATTTCAGAGATTGTGGTAGTGTCCTATAGCATGAGGTATATGCTCTAACCAGCAGTGAATATTTGTAGCTGTTTCTCCCATAAGTAGAATACATGGGTCTAGGAATCAAGGGATACCTTTCACTACAATTCCTAATGACAGCCATACAAAATTTTCGTTGTCCAAACTTCTGACTTTGAGTTATGTCTGCTGAGATGTAGCTTTCAGGTTTAAGAGAGAAGAGTTTCTACCAGGAGACCCAAAAGTCATTTACTGAATGAGAATTTGAAGCTTACACTTTTCATCTCGAATGAAAAACAAATATTCTTATATTATAATTAATATATATTATGTACATATTTACTCATTCTAAGTAATCAGCCTACACAATTATGAAGGCTGAGAAGTCCCACAATCTGCAGTTAGGAAGCTAGAGACTCAGGAGTCAGCAGTATAGTTACAATATGAGTCTGAAGGCCTGAGAGCCAGGAATCCTAGGGCTGGGAAGACCAAAGTGTCAGCTCAAATGGTGAGGCAGAGAGTGAATTCTTTGTTCCTCCACATTTTTGTCCTTACAGCCCTTCAGCAGATGTGAAAATTCCCACCCACATTGGAGAGGACAATCTGCTTTTCTAAATCTACTGAATCAAATGTTAATCTCATCCAGAAACACAGTCACAGACATACCCAGAAATAATGTTTAACCAAAAAAACTGGGCAGCTCATGACATAGCCATGTTGACACAGAAAATTAACTACCACAATGCTAAAGTTGAAATGTAAACAAACAACTCAAAATATTATTTAATAAATTATCATATACTTACGGTAAGAAAATTTTATGCTTTGGTTCATCTTGTCTAGAATTCACTTTGAATTAAAAAAAATCATGCCATCTATATTCTATTTTTTGCATTTAATATACACAATATATTTTTAATAGATTTTAAAAGTTCTATTTTTCTTTCCCCTTTGTTTTCATTTTCCTAGAAGAAACAGAAGTAACAACCATACATTTGAAATTACTGGAAAAATACCTTCATATATTTTTACAAACCTACAATAATTTTAAAAGCTCTAATGTGAGAATCTTCTCTTCAAGTGAAAGATGAAAAAAATGGGGTGGGGGATAACCAACCCCCCTGAAAACAAAGAGGCAGCTAAGTTGAAAACTAGTATTATGTAGCAGAACTTCTAGAAGTGTTGAAAATTCCAGAATATTTTACGTAAGGAGTTACGATGAAGTCAAGTCTCAAATCGTCTTTTTATATTAAAAAGAGACAAAAGGGAGAGTCTAATGAGCTTAAACTCCTAGCCACAGAGATAATGAGAGCAAGAGACCTTGGTCTGTAGGCAACAACTCCCTTTGTTTCTCATTGAATACCCTCATCTAGTTATTAGTTCTTCCTCCAGTAATCTGTCAAACAATGAGGGACTAGAACTTTAAAAGGTGCGTCGCCACAGAAAGCAAGCTAGTGCTGAGCCAGTGGAAAGGGGAGATGATGAGATTGACATTGCTGACACTGGAAATCTGGTGATACAAAGATGAGTTTACAATCAAATTACTCTCATATTCACTTATAGCCAAATAAGTAAAGAGGCCACCTGTAAAATATTTTCCCTACGAGTAATGGTGTGGAGACTATTATAATAAACCCATGTTTTAGGCAGAAAGAAATGCAGTGGAGGTTGCTAGGCATACAGGTTGTTTAAGACGAGGCAAGATCTTCCTAAATGAATGATTCATCCATAGTAATGACACTAATTCATTATCGAGTTTCAGTTTATATCTATTTTCATTTTTTCCAATCTGTTGCAGTGCAATTGAAGTGGTGGTTTGTTGTGTTGTTGTTCGAAAATGTTGTTTTAAGTACATAATTTTACTCCATTTGTGCCAGGAAAATGCCCAAACACCTTCATTAGAAATAAAGCAAATCTGTTCAACAGTACTCTGAACAGCAGGCACTATATGCTTTATTGAACAGAAAAGCTTTAACAAACCTTATCTTGTACAATGTTCATTCTGCCTGTGTCTGTTTATGTTCTCGAACTTCCTGAAAATGTGGGTGCAACAGCAAAGTGGTGTTTAGCTACCCTACTCTCTTGGCCAGGTGGTTGATTGTATGGTTTGGCATATTTTTTGCAGGTGGTATACAAAATCATATATACCAGCTGCTTGGCCCACTGAGTAATACTTTGCTAAATGACACAGCCCCAGCCATACATAACAACATATAATGATGCTAGAATGATATCTTCACTAGATTCATTTAGCTCTGAAAAGAATTCTCTAAGAAAGACATTTCATTGCCTTCATTTCTGTTTCATGCTGGGTAATGTTGGCAAGAATTATTCATGGCACATGTGAGCAATTCAAAAAAAATATTGAAAAAAAAACAAGGCAGCTTTGCAGAGGTGTGCTGTCTGCTTGATGACTTGGCATGCCGCCCCCGGTGCTTGGCACAGCACCCTGGCAGCTGGCACAAGGGATATTATATATACTTGCCATTGGGCCTCTACTACGCTACTTGCTGTGCACGATCAATATCGACCAACTGCATAAACAACCGGATGAACCTTGTATCTGAGGGATAGCAAATAGCATTTGAATTATTTTACATAAATCTGAAAATGTAATCGCGGTTGACATTCCTATTAGTATTATATCTGAGCACGATGATCATAATTGAGTAACATTAAATGTAGTTTATTGAACAGCAGTCCACTGCCTGCTTTACTGTGACTATGATCTGTGTAATGAAACCAGCAGTACGAAAAATTCTCTCAGTTGGTACACTTCCTGGACAGCAGCCAAGGTATTTATTGCTATTTATGCAATTAATGGCTATATTGATTCCTTTTTTTTTTCTCTAGTAAATAGTAGATAAGTTGTGCTATGTTTTCTTAGCTCTTCAAGGTTTGTTTCAGCTGTAATTAATGTGACTATAAGAATAATGCTCAATTGTTCTTAGTAACTGTTTTTCATGTCTGCAGCATTTGCAACATACACATTGCTTTCTGGTTTGAGATGATTAAATTGATAGCGGCTCTATTGCCAAAATAGTCCCATATGCTGAAGTATGATTTATTAATGTTCAAAAATCAGAAGGTAAAACTTCACTAGCCAAAAGGCTGTGGTGGTTAATCATCTGTTCTTCCAGCTAATTCCATAATCCTCAATGTGACAATCAATTCATCATGCTGAAATAGCAAATTCACATAAATCATATTTCCAAGTTCTACATGCAGTCAATAAAATATATTGCACATTTCCCATAAATTATGTGATATAATGTTAATTTATTTTTCAAATTAAAAACTTTAACTACCCTATGTGTTTTTCCATTGTGCCTATAAAGTAATGTGCTTCATACTGGCACATCCAGAAGATCACACCATGCACAGGGAAAGAAGGTTTGAAGTCTTCCGACTTTGAAGGAATTCACAGGAATATTGGACGCTCTACGTCCTCTAAGAAAACCAAATGCTCTAATATTTTTCCTACTTTATTCCTATTCCTTACTGGCTAGAATTCAAAGATCTTTTCTTCGTATATTTTCCAACAAGGAGGGGGCGGGTATAAGAAGGAAGTTCAGAGTTGGCATAATTTTTGTATTCTTTCTATTGGAGAATCCATGTGAATTCTCTTCTTTTCCTTTATTTCAGCCCTACACATCATTCTATTTTCATGGGGGTAAACTCTACAACTCCCTTCTTTCTTAACATTCTACTCTAAAATCTATTTAGTGTCCATAATAACTAAAATATGGTCAGTATAGAGTTCCCAACAACTTCAATGGACCACATGATTCATAACCTTGGTTTATGGAAGTAACAGAAGTGTGTAGGGAAGAAGCTTTCTGCCTTTAGTGGGCACAATCCTCAAATTCCTAAATATGATATTTACATGGCAAGACAAATCAGTTTAAATTTGCTCTACCTGATCAATCAAACTACACGTATTAAGTTAAGTACCATTTCATAATCCTGAATCCTCCCTAAAGAAGGATCCGTTTGAACATACATAGGGCTAGGAGAGTCAAGAGAAATAACCTTACATTTAAGGAACATTCTGGATCAGAAATTTACAAGTTTATTTGCCTCCCTCTTCTATCTTTTATTTGACATTTCTGATAAACCCTTTGTATCACAGTACTTCGCTTCTGAATTTTAGATCTCTTTTTTTTTGTCCTTATTAACACAGCTCATCACTTGAGGTATCTGATCCTAATTCATCCTCTACTTCAATGTCCTGGTGGTCCCTGGGTCTGACATGCATTGCCTCCTCATATTAGGACAGCCCACAACTTGGCTTCTTCCTTCTTCCTGAAAAAAGGCAATGCAACATCTGTCATACACAGTCTCACTTTGTTGATAATAAAAAGAGGAAGACCTGATTTTAGACTCATTTTAGACTCATATGTCCATCACTGAAAACACACAAACATTTCTGTGGTAGCACACTGTCATTCCAAAAATTGTGCTTTATTACTAATATTTATACATATGAAATATTTTTTTCTGGAAAAGAAAATTTGTCTTAATGATGGGTTATCTTTAAGGCTCAAAAACATTTTGTTGCAAGAGTCACACTTACTTCAGTGAGTTCCTACAGTGTATAAAAACTGGCGAAGGAAGATGGTTTGGGGGCAAGAGCCAGGCACAAGCTGGTAGAACATGGCAACTAGCATTTGCTTGGGCACACTGGGATATGGGCATTAAGCTCTGTGAGGAACAGAAGGATGGACACATTTTATTTTACCCTGAGATGCTGCATAAGCTGATTCAGAGTAACCCCGACTGATCTAGAAAAAGCCATGGACACAAGCTCCTTACCACAGAAGGGACGAACTCTATAACACAACATGCTTTAAGCAGTATCAGAGCTGAAGCAAAACCATATCCCTTCATTCAGACAGTCTTGATCTTCTAGACAGGCAAGGTTTCCATAAATATGGTTTCCTGCAGACATGGTCAGGAGAGGCCAGGCATGCATACCTGAATCCATCTCTCTCTTGCTCAAAACATTTCAGTGGACTTGGGATTTCAGTCATAGCAGAGAGGATGGGGAGGGAAATAAACCTACATTGGAGTCAAGGCTCTATATTTTATCATAATTAGTTTAATATTCTGAAATCAACTGTGATAACATAAAATGCAGAATGTGTTCTCAAGAGAAACCATTAGGAAAATAAGGCAAAATTATATAGTTTAAAAGTCAACAGAAGAATAAATTGTCACAATAAAAAAATATATAGATGCTACAAAATAAGGCAGCAAAAAAGCTGCAGAAGAACAACAATGATACAACACACAAACTGAAAGCAAATACTGAAATGGCAGATATAAATTCAACAATATAGGTGAACTAAAAAAGCAGAGATAGTGAGACCAGTTAAAAAACCAAGACTCAACTATATAGTGTTTGCGAAGAACACACCATAGATTCAGAAACACAAATAAGTTGAAAGTAAAAGGATGGCCATTTATATATATGGCAAAGAACATCCATGGAAGAGCTGGAGTGGCTCTATTAATATGAAATAAAATGGACTATAAGAAATGTTATTATAGACAAAGGATGACATTTCATAGTGATAAAGGGGTAAGCTCATGAGGAAAATGTTTATGTACTTAATAACTGACCCCAAAATAGCTGAAGCAAAACTGACAGAGTTGAAAGTACAAATAGGAAATTTGTCAATAATCCTCAGTGAATTCAATTTCCTCATTCTAAATAGTTTATAAGACAACTAGATAAAGATCAGCAAAAATGTAAAAGATTAGAACAACATTATTAAGTAAACTGATAAATTGTAAGAATTGATATTTTTAAAACAATTCACCCAAAGACTGTAGGATACAAATTATTTTAATTCTTCATGAAATACTTTTTCTGGATGGACTACATGCTGGGCCACAAAACAAGTATGAATAAATTTTTTAAGATTAAAATTGTATAAAATATGTTTTCTGACCAGCCAGAATTAAAGTAGAATCTTCTATAAAAACAGAAACAAAGTAAAAGTCTAGGATTCTAGTTTGATTTCCACCAAAACCCTGTATTCATGAGTAAATCACAAGCCAATTTTCTGAAATTGAATATTCATGTCACCTTATTGAGGTACTGTAGGGAAAAGCTAAAAAGACAGGCTGGTTAGAAAAAGAGAAGCAATTTCTATGTATAGTAATATAGGAAGACCTGACATAATTTTGAAATTTAGGCTCCAAGGAATATTATGCTGATGCTCCTTACCTAACCTTAAGCACCCAGAATTGTCCTTCAATTGCCCTTTGGCCCTGGACAATTTTCTAGATTCTTCAGGGAACACTGATCAATACAATAAGATTTTTGATTGGAATAACTACAAGTTAAGGAGACAAGTTT
Source organism: Lynx canadensis (assembly GCF_007474595.2). Classification (NCBI taxonomy): domain Eukaryota; kingdom Metazoa; phylum Chordata; class Mammalia; order Carnivora; family Felidae; genus Lynx; species Lynx canadensis. Next base: position 45,909,838 of record NC_044303.2, read on the forward strand.
TTCTAGTTTAACTAGAAGTACTATTGACTTACATGCACATTGTATGTAATGCTAGGAACTCAAATGATTTTTTTATTTTTATTTTTACTTTTTAAAAACTCGTTATTCATTTTTTAGAGACAGAAAGAGCATTAGCAGGGGAGGGGCAGAGAGAGGGGGACAGAGGATCGAAAGCGGGCTCTGCACTGGTAGCAGTAAGCCACAGGGGCTTGAACCAATAAACTGTGAGATCATGACCTGAGCCAAAGTCGGTTGCTCAACCAACTGAGCCACCCAGGCACCCCTCAAAGGATTTTTTAAAGATTGAGTACATATCAATAATACTTATAAGGTTTTTGGTTTTTTTAAAACCAACAATTTTTTAAAATAGATGACTATACTGAAATTGAAATTTTCTGCATAGATGCTGAGTATTTGCAAACATCAAAAAATAAAATAGGCACATGCGAGGAAAAGGTTAATGCAGCAGCCCTGTTTGATTCTGTTCTTGCTTATGTTGGTAGCCATGATGATTACACTTGGTCAAACTCTGAGAACCAACCAAGTGGAATTTTCCCGGTTGCTGGGGAATGATACTACTTTACATACCCAAAGAGGTGCATCAAGATGGACCAGGTTGTTAGCATGTTCAGAGTAAACATGAAGATTTAGGGTTGTGCATCTGATGCCCCGATTGGGGTCTGCACCATGGCTGGTCACATGACAGATATATGATTTGTTTAAATTTGAATTTGAAGACTTAGCAGGCTTTTTTTGGGCAAGGATACTGGTACATATCCCTGCAGTTTGCTGGTGGACAAAAATTTTCATCTCTGGAGGAAGGACAAAAAAGCCTCTTTGACTGATTACTCCAGCCCTTATCTATGTATTTTTTTTTCCTGGATGTTCCTGTACTTTTTTTTTTCTGTAATAAATGTGAGTCATAGGTATAATTTTATGCTAAGTCACATGAGTCCCTCCACTGAATCACTAAGCTTGCACGGCCATGGGAGCACTGAGAGAGCAAATTTCATAATCATTTAATGAATTGGTTTATTATAATATAAGTGATACACTAAAAAATTATCCCCTATATAATCCTCCATTATTCGTGATTATCTCTTTTTCCTTTCAATACCATTAAAACACTCATATGAGGTACCCAGTCAAATTCACAGGTACAGAAAGTAGACTGATGTTTTCCAGGGGCTGAGGAGAGGGGATCATGGAGAGTTGTATAATGGGTTCAGAGTTTTAGTTTTTCAAGAAAAAAACAAAATTCTATGAATGTGTGATAGTGATGATTCACAATGTGTATGTACCTAATGCCACTGAACTGTATACTGAAAAATGGTTACAATGGGAAATTTCATATTATGTATATTTTCTCACAATTTATTAAAGTAAGTAATTTATAACTTTAAAAAATACAGTGTTTTAATATATAAAGCTTAAAGTTGGTTGGGGGGGTCACTCAATAAATGTCTTTTCTTCCCTGTATTTAATTTCTTTTAACTCAATTTCAGTGACCAACTAGCTATGTTAACTAAGGTGTTTGAACAAATTAAAACTTCCCAAGAAAAAATAGTTCATTCTTTCCCATTCTTACTGTTTCTCCTCTATTTCAGAACTGAAATTTACTGTCTAATTGTCGATGATGTCACATGACCCTATGAGACCAGAAGGATCTGCTTACAGCCCATATCCCTTTCCCATTTAAATATCTTTTTTGATTCCTCAAAGCCAGTTATAATATACTTCAATTCCCATAGTCTAGTCTTCAAGACCCTTTATTTGGCCTTAAGTCACTACATTTCCCTTTCCCTTTCTGCAAAATACATTTCCAATCCTGAATTTCTCACTCATACCCAAGTATGCCATTCTCTTTTATATCTCTAAGCCTTCCTCTGAATCTCTATAGAGAATTACCTTTCCCCCTTTTATGACATGAGAGAGGGTAACGTGTGACAGAATGTATTTATTGTTCAAGACCTGCTTCGATTGTCACCTCCTCTCTGAAGTCCTCCTCACACCAGATTTTTCCAGAATTAACACTGATTTGCACATTATCTTACAAAAGCACTGGGTCTACTCCTCTTTTGTAGTACCATAAGAGCAGCATAATTACATTCAAATTTTTCCCTGCTCCTTGCAAAGGCAGGATTAAACTTTTCCAGCAGGATGATGTCAATCTTGGCTGTGTTATTTGGTCTGGCGAGTAAAATATGAGTGGAATTGATGGGTGCCTCTTCCAGGCAGAAAATTTGAAGTCAGAAATGTTTCACAGGGAGGCTATTCCTTTAGCTTGAGTTCTATAGTGAAAATGACATAGGGAAGAACCACAGTGCAACCATGATGACAATCTTAGTTGTTATAAACCACTGTGATTTGGGGGACATTGGTTATGACCTAGATTATCCTTACTGATACAAGCACTAACTGTGCTCTGTTTTATTAATTTGTCTATATATCTGGCTGTTCCATGAGATTCAGGGTATCAGAAATTGTTATTTATCTTTATTATTTCATTGCCTCGCACTTTGTTCAGTTCGTAGATACTCAATATACTTTTTGTACGAATGGACAAATAGATCAAAGAGGGGATAAAGCTTTAGAGCTACTCCAGTCATTATTGTTCTGCTCAATTATGTGGAGTTATTTTTCACTGCATCAGAAATGTTGCTTACTCAGTATTCATACATATGAGTGTTTTCATCAACTGGTTTGTTGGGTTAATGATTTGGTCATTCCTTGAAGAGACAGTGATTTAACCTAATAGAGATCAAAGCTACTGATGTTTCCTGAATTTAGATTAGATAAGTATTGCACCTTTCTAGTGTGTGTTTCACCATTTTGTTTATGGAGTGTGAAATATATAGCCTTGTGCTGTTTCTGCACCCTTCATCCATGCATAGCCAACAATATACTGTACGCCCCATTTCTGCTAACCTTGGCAAATTAGCAGAGGTATTTGGGTAATCAGGCAGTTGAGTGTTTGTGTAGTTTATCACTTTTTATGAAAAGGGAAATGTGTTAAGGAGGATTAAGCAGAAGAATAACTATCAGAGGCTTATATTTAGAATATTGCTGTAGTAAAATGAAAAAAAAGTGATGCCAAGTACTTCATTAAAAAATATTGAATTTCATTAGTAAGGTGATCTGACAAAACCAAAACCACACAGTCCATTTCTTTTTCTTGTCAGTGAGAGAAGAGAGAAACGTTTATTTTCCTTTTGTCTTTTATATTTGAGAGCACTGGTCCACCTTTAATTCTGTGTGACTAGCTATCTATATTTTTTTTAAGCTAAGATTGCAGTCCTTTGAGAACAATGTTGACAGCTTTGAGCTGACAAAGAATCATTATAATCAGTGCTGAAGATATGAAATCACAATGAGAAAGAATTCATGTTTACAGTAGCAGGGACCACACACTGTGATAGTTTGCATTAGAAACTCAGCAGGTGTAGTATGCAAAACTGAATCACAGTAGAGGATTTGAAGACCTTATGATATGAAAAGGTCATTTTTGTTCAACTACCTGTCTACTGTGTTAAAATAAAAATAAAATATTTCCATCAAATTCTGCAGAAGATAACAAATTGTGTACACATGAACTCAAAGCTTCCATGGCGTTTATGCAAAATTATATTAATTATCTGCCTTAATGTCAACATCATTTGAGTGCCAGATACAAAAGAAGTTGAATAAAAGCATACAGATGACATTATACATGTGCAGGAAAGAAAAAAAAAAGCAAATTAGAAATGGTAGATCTTAAAAATATCTAAGAAAACAGTAACAAGTGTTCAATTGTTAAGGGGTGGACTGAGCTGTAGAGATGAAGTTTTGACAAAGTAATAAAGATAGGGTGACACTGTACGTTTAAGGGATGACATTCACTGTAACCACTGAACATAATGGCATCATTTCAACTCTACTCTTCATACAGACCATGGGAAAGGTGGTTATATAAGGAAAGTTAGATTAGTTGTACCCAAAAAATTGTCAACAAATGAATTTTCATTCTTATAACCTACTTGTTCATCTCTGTTTTGAATGTTTGACATCTCAGTAATATTTCCCTTCCTATTTTTCACTTAGTCATTCTTTGTTAGTGATTTATAAAACACCTGTTATATCGAGGCACTAGAGAATCACAGAGGTATAGAATATGCTTCCCTTTTTGAGGAACTGATGGAAGAGATGAACATATAAACATAACTACAATAATGTCATTAGACATATGGGAACCACAAAGAAGAAATCACTTAACCCTGCCTAAGCTGACAAGAATTCACAGTGGAGCTAGCATATGAGCTCAGAGTTTTTTTCTATGGGTACTTGCTTGCTGGGTAAATAAATGGGTCATTTCCTGCAGAGAAAACATTACATAAAATGCATAGAGAAATCAGTAAGCAGTTTTCTGAAACTGGCTTCCATAGTGTGAAAAATGGCTAAATGGAAACAGATGAGTGGTGGCCATAATCCAGATGACTATATTCTGAGAAGTATAGGTTTTATCCTATTTAATGAAGAGTCATAGAAGGGTATTAAGCAGGGAAAAAATATTAACTGGTTTACATCTTTTAAAAGAATTTGGAAGATTTTTCAGAGGAAACTAAAAACTGCAGGTAAGTCGCTAAAAACCTAATACTCTCATTTTCTCCACCATGAACATTTTCAGTCTTGAAAGTACTTTAAAGATACTCCTTTTAGGGTGCCTGGGTGGCTCAATCAGGATTGAGCATCTGACTCTTGATTTTGGCTCAGGTCATGATCCCAGGGTCGTGGAATCGAGCCCCGCATAGGAGTCTATGCTGAGTGGAGAGGCTGCTTAAGATTTTCTCTCCCTCTGCTCCTCTCCCTACTCCTGTATGCTCTATGTCTCAAAAGAAAAGGTACTCCTTTTAAAGTTCAACTGCCTAACAACAACTTAAAAGTATTATTATGCTCTCAGTAATATATCTTGCATAAGAATTATCCAAGCCACGATAAAACCAATAGTGAAATTTCTAGTACTAGCCTTTAGGGAACAGTGGTAATATTCAGGTAATTAAAATCCAGAAACCATCACCAGTGGGTAGCTTAGATGATCTGTAAGATACTTATCTCTTTAGTCATGTAGAAAAATGAAGAGGTGAAGTGGGATGATGGCCTTGAATTACTCCCGGGCCATTCTAATTCTCCACAGCACTGTCCCTAAAAGGTTACATTCCATCCTATAGTATTAGGCACTCAGAGATCTTTCACTACCTTCCTTCTAGGACCTGTTGCTTTAAATCTTTAAGTTAAACTCCGAGCTTTGTTAACCATAATTATCAGGTAGATTCCCAAGTCCGTTTAAGAGTCTCCACTGGCTAAATTATGTCTATAAATGTTTGGAAGATTATTTTAGTACTGCTTTTGTATCACATATAATACAGTGATTTACCCTCTTCATTCATTAATGAGTCTGGATTCTCATTCTGACTACATTTCAGTAATTTACAATATTTACTTAGATATCCAACACCACACTCTCTTCAACCTTGTCCATTGGATATCAGGTTATTTAGTCTCCTGGGCCAGGGCTGCATGTCCCTATTCAAGAATTTGGCATATATTGCTTTTTTTCCAGATTAAAAAAATCTAATGAAAAATGGAAAATCTGAAAAATTTCACAACTTGGTTGGGAAATATTTAAGAACAAGAAAAAAAAATACAAACATGTCTAAGTAATAACATAATTATTAAGATTTTAGAGTTTTAATATTTTAGATGAAATTCATTAAAATATCAATGAAAATCACAAATTCATTCTTCAAGCTTCTCCTTTCTGATAGCTTTCAATTTGAAACAATTCCTCAATCTGTTTCCAAACTGTGACTTAGAGTCTTAATACATTTTGGTTTTTGAATGGTATTAATTTCAATCATCTCTTTTTATTTATGATAAATGAAAGTGAATTCAGTTTCATTTAATGAGAAATTAATATCTTAGTATATTCAAAATTCATTTGAAGTTTTCATAAAGTGACGTGCATTTTCTTATATTCAAACAGATTTTTAAAAACACAAGTATTCTGTGGTTTCATTCATACATGTTTTTATTCCTTCATTTAACATGCATAGATACTTATTCAGGAGTCAAAATCTATATGGGTACTACCTGAGAAAAGTTCACTCTTTAGTGAAAGGAGATACAGATGAACACAAATAACTATAAAAAGACTTTATACATGAACACTAGGGTACTGTGGGAGCACAAAAATGGTTCCTTTATTCTTTACATTTCAGTAGAAAATAAAGACGTAAAAAGTAACTAGAAAATAAATCATCACACTTGTGGTAATGCCAAAAGGGAGAAACACAAAGTGTTAGGAAATCATTAAAAATGAGGGCCAATTAAATCACAACATAGCTTTTCATATAATCTCTCTCTTATTCAACTGTTGATGCTACTATGTGTCAAATACTACAATAATGTAATACCTAACAGCCACTGGTCTAGGTGTTAATACACAATATCCCATTTATATCCCATTTCATTCCTACGTCAGATCTGAGGTAGCCATTACTGTCTCCATGTCACTCATGGTCAAATGGAAGATCAGAAAAATTAAACAATTTGTCAAAACTCATATAACTATTGATATCAAAACGGATATCTAAATCCAAAATTATCTGACTCCATAGCTCATTCTCCTCCCCCTGATTTTAAAGTGAACAAAGCATACATCATTCTTCTATTTACAAATAGGGAAACAGATTTAGAGTAATTAATTTGTCCAACATAAATCAGAAGATAGATATTTGAAGCCAGGCTTTCTGACTTATCATTTAAAATACTTTCATTTCAAGTCATTGAGTCTACTGTTTTTGTGTATGTGCTGTATGTTAGCATTTTAAGTAAATTAATGAGGTGAATACAAATTCATAGAACATTTTCTTAATGAATTTTTCTGAATGCAAAAATATGAAATTTCTTAGCATTTAATGTTTCTATCACAGAACTCTTTAAATTTTCTGCTCTAGACCTGTAGAATAGATGAATAAATCTAAGAGCAACTTCCCTTACTAACAAAACTGAATAATTAATAACCCAGTGATTATCTATGACACTTCACAATTGAGACCATGATATCATGAAACCATGTTACAATAACTGATAAATTCTCAAACTCAAATTACTGGCTTTCATGAAGAACGAATGAAATTTTAACCGAGATTTAAAAACTGCGAATATGAGAAGTCATAGCAGAATAGAGTGAGGTGGGTATCCATATTAAGGATCAGCCTGGTGAGAAGCACCAAAGCCCAACAAGAGTGAGAGGGGTGTCCACAAGGGGGCATGGCCTGGGGTGTTGGTGCCTAAGTGTATCCTCAGAGCTAGATGACCCAAGTCAGAATCCAAGAACAGCAACGAGAATACGCATTGAAGAGATATGGTAGAATCTAAATAAATAATAACAGTAATGATTTTAACCTTTGAATTAAAAAGGAACCAAGAATCCCCACTTAAATAAGTAGCTAAATAAATAAATAGAACATTTGCTGACAGATGTGATAATTACATAATTCAAAGTACTCCCTATACAACTCTTAGGAATTGCCAAAGGAAAAATAGTAACTTCACAGTTCGAGAAGCCTGGGAGACAGTACATTATTTGTGTGGTCAGAGTAAGTATTATCAGTAATGGAAAAAAATAAAATCCTCCATCTGATAAAACGCAATGAGAAGAACCATTGTATCACTTCTATGGTATTCTGCCAAACGCACATAACCAAGATCAAGCCACACAGACACTAAAGACAGACCCATATTCGAAGGGCTTTCTAATCTGCCTGCAATCTTCAAAAGTGTCGAGGATATGAAAGTCAGTCGAAGACTGAACAACTTGCAAAATGAAGTAGACTAAAGAGATATGGCAATTAAGTGGGGCATGTGATTGTGGATTATATTGGGTTTCATTAGCTGTTAATAAATCACCACCAATTTAGTGGCCTAGAGCAACTGAATTTATTATCTTCTATAGGTCAGAATCCCAACACAGCCTCACCCCAGTTAAAATCAAGGTATTGGCACTGCTGCATCCCTTTCCGAAGGCTCTAAAGGAGGATCCGTTTCCACGCCCATTTAGCTTGTTGGCAGAATTCAGTTCCTTGTACACGGCCCCCTGCATCTTGGGACCTGCAACTGGACATGATCAAAGCCGAATCCTTCTCTTGCTGCCATCGATTAGTCTTTGACCACAGCTGGAAAAGGTTCTCTACTTGTAAGAATTTGTGTGATTAGTTTGGGCTCACCTGGATAATTCAGGTTAATCTTCTCAGCTTGTGGTCCCTAACCTTAATCACATTTTGCCATGTAAGGAAACCTATTCGCAGGTTTTGGCCATTAGGATTGAAAATCTTTGAAGATGTGCATGGTGGTGGGGCGGAGGGGAGGATTTCTGCCCACCACATGTGACTTCTTGTTCTAAAAGACATTAGTGGGTAACTTGCAAAAATTAGAAACAGTTTTAATTTTTGAGCAAGTACCACTGATACTGTGTGACTTTGGGCAAACGTATAGCCATCTGAGGGACATACGCAGATAACACTGATCTTTGAAAAGGACAGGAGAGTACAGAAACCAGTTTTGCCTTAGGGCCATATTTCTGTAGTATGTGTTTAAGCAGCATGAGTTAGCTAAGCTGTTTGTCGACGCTAACTGCTTGCTTATATTTGTAGAACTTTTCGGATTCATTTTATTCAATTGTTGTGCAGTGATTTTATTGTTCAAAGGTAAGAATAACTAGAACCACTCATTCTTACCCCCAACCTTACATTTCAGTTAAAATTCTATGTCTCAATCAGTGCAGTTTATATGATAAAGTTGCATACAAAACTCCTGCATAAAGATATATTAAATCAGGAAAAAAGTTTTGGTTGCTTTCTTCTAGTTAATATTTTATTTAGTGTATCTACATGAGAGTATTAGTAACTCCTTTAGTGTATTCAGTCTTTGTTTTTGTTTTTGAAATTTGCTTTAGTTATTTACTTTGGAAATTCATTTACAGGCAAGAGCAGTTTAATCCCAATTTTCACTGTATTTTGCCTACCAAAATAGAAATCAGGTCAAAAACCCCAGAAGAATAAAGTAATTAACCTGAATACCACATTGAATCGGTTTTCCTAATATAGGTGCCCTGTAAATAATGCATGCTTTCTTTAAAATGATCAAACCAATAATGAATAAAGGAGAATATTTTCCATTTATAGACCCATAAGTTGGCAGCTGTGGCTGTGACTGTTTCATGTATGAGGTGTGTGTGTGTACAGCCAAACTCATGGAAATACAATTATATGCTGATAAATACTATAAATGTTTAATTTCCGAACCTGGAGAGGCTTACTTACTGTTAATTGCTTCAAATCATTAACAAAGAGAAATTGAATAAAACATCTATTGTTATAAAAATGACTTGCTATTCACCAGGAAAAGATAAATGATTAGAACAATTTGCCTTCCATACTCTAATTTCAATCTAAATGTGTGCTTAAGTACAACATAATATACAAATCATTCATTAATATTTTACATTTTGCCTATTTTAGCTTTTAAATATTTTACAAGATGTTTCTTTCTGAAAATAATAATTTCAAAAGCCATATTAAAATCACAGTAAAATAGAGTAAAAAGTAAACTTCAAGACATTAAATGATTTACTTGATGTTATATAGTCAATAAACAACTGAATTAATACAAGTTTTGAAGTTTTCAGAATTCCAACCCAGTCATTTTCCCACTAAATCATAAAATGATGAATAAAACCTGAATACAGAAGCTTTAACCAAACTTCTTATACAACTAGTAATTAAGTTAATTTTAAAAATGTATTTTCTTCTTAAGTATACAAATGTTTTATATAATTTTTTGCTAGCATGGTTTTTGACTATAGTATATTTTAAGTTTTTAAATAATTGGGCCCCTCATTTACTATGATTGAAATCATAAAGAATTATAAAATCACGAATTTTTAAAGAGGAGTGGATAACTTAGTTATATTTTTTGTTCATATTTTGTGATCACATTGTCAATTGGTAGCATTAAGGTAATTACATTGCTATTAAGAGAAAAAAGACCTTTGCTGGCTTTTTGGTCCTAGATAATGAGCTCATGTGTATTTACTTGTGCTGTATTTAATGACACTTTCATTTTGTATCACTCAGATGATTCTTATCATAAATGACATTCTCTAGTAGTAAGCAACAGAATTACTTCATTCTTTTGGGACACAAGTGCCTTAATGAATTAATATACTACTATCTTGGCTTACAAATTGATGGATCAAATAAATAACAAATTTAGCAAATATTTGTAAGACATGAACAAGTCATTTTCAAGGAAATAATTTCAGACTGTCACAATTCTGTTTTGCCATTTCTCCCTGGATATTTTACGATTCAGAAGTAAGAGAATTAGAGGTAAAACTTGGGAAAAAAGGAGGGGGGATGAAAGAGGAACGATTTAAAATGGTTTGGTAGATATACACACAGAGAGAAACTGAGACGTGTAACAGAGTGATAGAGAAACAAATATGACTTCGTGTGGACTCAATGTGGAAGAGGTATGACAGAGTGATAGGGAAACAAATATGACTCAACGTGGAAGGAAAGATCAGCCAAATATACAAAAGAACTGGGAAATGGCAAAAGAGATTGCAAAAAATATTTCTGGAGATTATTAATTGAAATACTTAAAAAAATTTTAATTTTTTTTAACATTTGTTTATTATTGAGAGACAGAGAGACACAGAGTGTGGGCAGGGGAGGGGTAGAGAGAGGGGGAGACACAGAATCTGAAATAGGCTCCAGGCTCTGAGCTGTCAGCACCGAGCCCGACATGGGGCTCGAACTCACAAACTGTGAGATCATGGCCTGAGCTGAAGTTGGTCACCCAACCAACTGAGCCACCCAGGTGCCCCGAAATACTTAAAAACAATTTTAAGTATTGCAGATAACCACTGGATTTTCTTTAAGATTAGAAGATTTCTTAACTGTTTTCCACCTCCCTGATTCAATACTATTCCCAATTCACTGTGTGAAACAAACTGATGGATACTAATGGCACAGTGGACCCTTTTTGGGTCAGTCACTCCCTAGTTTACACACACAATTCTGCTGTCAATGTCAAGTAGCAAGTTCAATATTTTGGCTGTATTTGTCCTTGAAGGTATAACAATTAATCACTATATAAACAGCAATAACAATAAATAAGAGAAAAAGAAAACATATGTTTTTATTTTTATGGAAATTATGTTGAGTGCTCTGGATTAATCAAAAAAAAAAGTTTTCTAAAGCAATTGGACTTGAATTAGGTGTAGACGAGCTAATTGTAAAAAATTGAAGTTGCCGTAAATCGTCTCATTACAGTTCTTTGCAGGTACACTTAAGTTATTGCTTCACTTGAAATAAATGGAAACTGGAAATCTAAGGTGATGAATTATGGGTAACTTCTGTGCATGAAAGATGACAAGGAAATCCAATCAACAGACTTTTACTAAAATAAAATACCTCAGCCTTGGATTAAAGATAGACACAAGGATTAACATTCATGTTTTTAGTAAATATAAAATATATAAGTTGTTAATATATGATTTTTTGACATAATCAAAAATGTTGATGAAAGACCCAATACTGGCTCAATACTGGTTCTATTGATATAAGCCATTAAAGGGTTTCTGTTGTTGTTGTTGTTTTATTATTTGGTGCTTGGGTCAATGGGAAACTTTGCAAAGACTGAGACAAGTAGACAACAAAATTTGGGGGGGAGGGTTGTATATTTTTAACATTTTACGAATGACTCCTTCACCATTATTTGCAGTAAAAGGTTCATGAAGATAAATTTCTATCCTTAATTCAGAGTGTAACCATACGCCAACAACTTGGGCAACACCAGAAAGCTAGGTTCAAGCCTAGACTTAAGGAATCAAACCTGCCTTTTAAAAGACCCCCAGGTGATCTGTCTTCTGTTAAAGTTTGAAAAATACTGATCTAGAGTTTCTTGAGTGAGCATAAATAACTGATAGCATTTCAGTTATAAAAGGACAATTTTAAAAGATGTGAAGGCTAGATTGGGATAACGACTCTATGCAAACATAATTAATGCATGTTGTGTAAGTTGTATGAGACCACGGTGACTGTGATTCTACAGAAAAAAGGTGAATTGTAAGGAAAAGAAATGATTTTCAGAGTTTGTCTGTGGGCTTACTATATATATATATATATATATATATATATATATGAAAATCGTAACTGAGAGTAAATATTGATAAAGATATTAAGTTGTTGGTAATTTTCCTGCTTTTTGGAGCATTGATTTGAATATACAGTATGGTCACAATATAATATGTGCCTATTTATTTGTTGAAATAATAGAAGTACAATTGCAATATTTATTTGCAACAGAAACATTAATATTTAAAGCCATTGTTTGCCTCTGTCTCCTGCTGATAACTGTTTTCCTTAAAAGCACTACAAAAGACATTCTGAACAGATGGTGGCTGGTTTTCTCTATCCTGCATCCCTTCACAACTGCCACTGAGCCTCACCATTCATTAATCTTCCATAGACTTCCAGTAGCACAGCAACTAAATTACACACATGCACACACTGAGGCCAGCATTTCTGTCAGGCTTAAAATTAAACTGAAGAGCACTGTGCCAAGTCTTTTAACCAAACTTCACTATAAAACAGTTTGAAAAATAAACATTTAACTTGGAGGCTGACCCAGGAATAGCCAATCTTCAATGGGAAATTCTGGCCGGTCATTCCATCTTAGACATTCTCTACCGTGTGTATCAGAGATTTTAGAGTGGAATTAAATCCTTAAAACATCTGGTCTGAATTCACCTGGACTTGTAACTGTCTTAAAAATGAGCTATTTCTTTGATCTTTGAAATAAGAAAAAAAAATTATGAACGACGTTTTCATCCAAGTTATCAGTTGCTGATAAGAGCAAATAAAATAATACTACATATTTTTAAATTAGTCCAGACTACATATTTTGTAACAAATGAAGTGGGCTTATCAAATGTTCGAAACACTCTCTATTTCCTTATAAAGATAAATAATGTATACTTCCCAAGCACTGTTGTTTGGGGTAATTTTTTAAAAATGTTTATTTATTTTGAGAGAGAGAGAGAGAAAGAGAGAGAGAGAGAGAGAGAGAGAGAGAGAGAGCGCTTATGTGGGGGAGGGGCACACAGAGAGAGGGAGACAGAATCCTACACTAATAGTGCAGAGCCTGATGCGGGACTCCAGCTCATGAACTGCAAGGCCGTGACCTGAGCTGAAATCAAGAGTCAGTCCCTTAACCAACCGAGCCACCCAAGTGCCCCTTGGGTAATTTTCTTAAAAATATAATTTATTGTCAAGTTGGCTACCATACGGCGTATACAGTGCGCTCTTGGTTTGGGGGGTAGATTCCCATGATTCATCGCTTACATACAACACCTAATGCTCATCCCAACAGGTGCCCTCCTCAATGCCCATCACATTCTCCCCTCCTCTCCCCATCAACCCTCAGTTTGTTCTCTGTATTTAAGTGCCTCTTATGGTTTGCTTCCTCCCTCTCTGTAACTATTATTTTCCCCTTCCCCTAACACTAACCCCTGGGCAATTTTTTAAAAAATTTATGTAGTTTCAAATTTAGAGAAAAGTTGTAAAGAGTAGTACAGAGTTTCTGCTCTTTATCCAGATTCACTTAAATGTTTACATTTTACTCCAATTGCCTTATTATTTCTTTGTATTTTTTAATATATGTGTTTTAATTTTTGATCCTATTTGATTGGAACTTTGTTCCATAAGTTGGAACCGTGGTGTCCTATATCTCTAATTTCTCCCGCATATATTTCCTAAGACCAAGGAAATTTTTTTACTTGACCATAGTATAATCATCAAAATTAGGAAATATAACATTAATACAATGCTTTGTCTAACCTTGACTCCACATTAAATATTATGTCCTCAGTTTGTGAAAATGATGTCCTTTAGAAGTGTATTTTTCTGCTGATTTAAGATCAGATTCAGCATCTCACACTGCATTTATTGTCATGTGTCTGGTTTCGTTCACTCTGGAAGAGTTTCTCAGTTGTTCAACATTCATGACCTTGACACTCTTAAAGATTACAGGCAGTTATGTCACAGAATATCCCCCAATTTGGGTTTGTGTAATATTTCGTCATTCGGGTTATGAATTTGGGGGCAAGAATACCACATAAGTGACAAAGTGTCCTGAGTGTATCACATCCATGGACACATGGTGGTGATTTTTCCTATTAGTGATGATGTTAATAACTTTGATCACTTGGTTAAGGTTGTGTCCACCAATTTTCTTTGTTGAAATGTTAAGTTTTTTTTTTCTTTTTGTGATTAATTCCAGGCACCTTTTGAAACATATTTAAAATGACATTGAAAAGAGTGAGAAAATTGCCATCATGTTTAAAAAACACCAACCTTTGATAATGATGTCCAGGGTATAGGCATTTTATTTTCACAAAAAGTATGCTCAATCGTGCTATAATATAAAAATCAAATATTATATATGTCAACATTTTTTTTGACTGTGAGCTTGTTTTAAAGTCAAATGACTTGAATTATGAAAGGGTATCAATAGTTTGAAATTAAATAAAACTTTCATATCATCTTATATTTTAGGACCACTTCTAAAAAACCATAGTGCTTTTGACTTAAGGTAAAAAAAAGAAAAAAAGCCCTTAAACAAATAAACAAATCTGTTGTCTTCTTCTTAGAAAATAGAGTTTAAATATGAATCAGAGAAATTTTAACTATTTTAATTGTTAGGCTCACACACAAATTTGAGATTTTAATTTAGAGCCAAAGTTATCTTTTCATTGCACCAGCTTTTGAAGAAAATTAGCATTAAGTATAATCTCATAATTATGGATATTTCTACAATAGAGCTAAAAAGCTCAGGATATTATGTGTTGACATTCCTCCACTGCTCTTTATGTACTTTGTTCAGTACATATTAACTGTAAATCTGTTGTAAAATCATGTTAAATAGTTGTCTTATCAGGCATATGGCTTTAAATATTCAAAATATTATATTCTTCACATTAATCTAAGCATTTTTTTCCTGTAGGAATGGATTTCATGGTTCTTAATAGAAAGGAGCAGGTAAATTAACATTTATTAAGTGTCTATTTAGCATCAGTCTCTGCGTTTAAGGCTTTGTATGTTACAAATATGTTTAAAGGTTACTTGTGGGAAATCATGAATACATTTGAAACTAAAGCAATAGGTGTGTTAGCTTGCACATAAGTTATTTTCTAAGCTGATTTTACTCTGTATGGTTATATGTTAGAGAACTAGTGGGGGAAGCTCAAAAAAATCTACTAAGATAAGGAAGAGAATAGGTTGTTTTTAAGGAAAAAATAATTTTAAATCAGAGAGGAAGTGGTTATGAGTACAGCACAATATCTGCCCAGATATCAGACAGATTCATGGCTATGTTTCAGGTACGGATGCTCAGAAAAGGATGGATGAAAACGGAAAGAGCTATTTCACAGAAACCTTTTAGACACTGAGGATGTTAAGTACCTCAGCAGCCCTTATAGCAGCAAAAAGTGAAAATGAGGACATTTGCACAGGCTTGAACATTTTGGAAATGGGTTGTGGACAGCCAAGGAATAGATAATCATTAGCACTCTGGTGGTACCTTGAGAAAAAATGCCTCAACAGAATTCTTCAGTGCTCTCTGCAATGGTTAGCTCCATTCACTTAGTCCATAAAGATATTAGGGACACAATCACATGGCAGGCACTACTCTAGGCCCTGAAGTTACAGCATTGAAAACAACCTCTAAGAAGAGATAGTACGTTTTGATTATTTATTGCAAAGTTCGGAGTAGAACAACACTAAAGGCTGATTGTGCATTTACTGGATAAATAGCATGGGAACATGGTTTAATAACCCATGTGTCTGGCTGTAAGCTGATGGAGTAGGGAGCCGGCATTATCAAATATAAATTGTAAAAATCCATAACCTAAAGTTATTTGAGATTTACTGAATGCACATATATATACACATCAATAGATATTGATTTTAAAAAAGGGTAGGCCATGTTTTGTGCAAACCCAATTGGCAAAAATGCCATCCCTAAAATTTACAAACTAAAGATAAAAAAGCAAAAACTATAAATTGATCTTTCTATGGGATTTCCAACTTCATACTAAATGGCTCTATCTTGAGGCAAAGAACGCACGTTCAACAGCAATATCATGTAATAGTTTAGAGTGTCACTCAATGTATTAGGTTCCTATTGCTGCTGTAACAAACTGCCACAAACTTAGTGGCTCAAACTAATGCAAATTTATGATCTTATAGTTCTGGAATGGATCTCACTGGGCTAAAATAAAGGTATTGGCAAGGTTGTGTTCCTTTCTGGAAGCTCTAGGGACAATTCAATTTCTTTCCCAGCTTCTAGACCTGTGGTATTCTTTGTATTCTTTGACATGTGGTTCCCTTTCATCTTCAAAGTTGGCAATGGCCTGTTGAGTCTTTCTCTCACTGCATCACTTGGACCCTCTACTACCTCCCCTTTAAGAACCCTGTGATTACATTGGCCACACAGGATAATCACCCTCTCTCAAGATCTGGTGATTTGCAATCTTAATTGTACCTGCTTTTTTATTCCTTTTGCCATGAAACAAGTTCTGGGGATTAGGATATGAACATCTTTGGATTGGGGTAGGGAACCATTGCTCTGCCTATCACACATACTTTGCTTAGTTGGAACAGAGAGACTTCTGATTTGCCAAGACACTCAGAATGAAAGCTTCATTCTGCCACTTAAAAAAAAATAAATTATCTCTTCTTTTGTTGTTTTCTAAACTGATTACTTACATATCAACATTATAAAATTTTACAGTGTCTGTAGAGTTCCTTTCAGGATTCCTACAGATTTTATTTTCCTTTGGAACAGAATTATGTTCAAATAAAGTAGAACCCTATGGAAAATTTTGCTTATCCCAACAAAAAATATCACAATTATGCATTAATAAATCCTGAGTCAATTGCAGGTTAATAGATGATATACAAATGTCATTCAAGCTGCTATATAACAGAATACCTTAGTTGGGAGAGCTTACTTTTCACTAATCTGGAGGCTGGGAAGTCAAAGCAAGGTGCCAGCAGATTCAGTATGTGATGAGGGTCCACTTCTGTTTCATAGACAGTCATAATTTTGTGGTGTCCTCACATGAAATAAAGTGTGTGGGTGCTCATGGGGTCTCTTTTAGAAGAGCATGAATCCCATTCATGAGGGCTCCTCCTCATGAGCTAATCACCTCCCAAAGGACACACGTCCAAATACTAACATTTTGGGAATTAGGTTTCTACACATGAATATGGTGGGTAGGGAGAGAGAGAGGAGTACATTCAGTCTAAAGCAGCAAAGCATATTAAATATTTTCCTAAAACTGGCATGTTTCTATATTTATAATTAAGATGTTAAGTTGGACATTGCACAAAATAGTAACTCCAAATATTGTAGTAAGTCCACAGTGTATCCCATTATTTATTCACATTCTTAGAAGTTGGGAGATGGGGCAAGGGAAATTGTCTATGATCTCTTGGTTACTGTGGTTCCTGCCTCAAGTTTCAACTAAAGAAGTGTAGTTTGAAAGTTTCATTCTGTATTTTATATATGTAATAAATATAAATATAAATATAAATATATATAATTATTCTGTATTATATATATGCACACATACATATATACTTTACTGAAGATTGAGCAGGGAAGAATAACTAACATTAATATATATAATAATCTATCAGAACTCTTGGTTTATAGCATGTGATTGATAATTACCCTTACAATGTATTAAAAATCTAAAAGATCATTACATTGATAAAGTAATGTGATTTTCAGTGGATCAGAAGATAGTATGCTACAATGATTGCCTTTGGAGCAAGACAGATCCGGTCTGACTTCCAAGCTCTGATTTTTACAGGTCCACAAATGGCTCTGGCCTTTCCCATCCATAGTGTCCAACTGCCTTTTGGGAAACTCAGGCCCTGCTCAGGATATGTCCTTTGGTGGGTAGTCTTGACAGCTGTAATGCATATATCCATGGCCCAATTGCCAATTAAATGACCCATATTGAGTGTTACAGCAGGCTGGCCTATGAGAATCATGGGCCACTGGAGCGTCTACCCCGACAGGTTCTGACTGATTGGAGTGATCTGCAGTAAGTTTTCCTCATGTGTAAAATGGGAATACCTAGGTTGTATGGGTTTTCTGAGGAATAAATCAAATGGCTCGTGAAAAATGACTAGCAAATACATAATTCTTGCTCTAAAGTCTATCTCTTCTTTGTCAAAAGGTTGTGGGCACTGTTTTTTGTTCTTGTTCCCGAATAACCCAATAATACTGTTTTTCTTGTTGCAAACCATTCAACTCTGAACCCAATGTTTTATTCATCATTCTTGAAAAAAAACTTGAAATAATTTAAATTTTGCTGTTATCTATAAAGAGAGCAGTTGCAAATAGTATAAATATTAGTTGTAAATAGTCTAAAATCATACAAACTTTTGGAGCCAGAAGGCAGAGAGACTTGCTTTTTTTTTTTAATGTTTATTTATTTATTTTTGAGAGAGAGTGCATGAGCAGGGAAGGGGCAGAGAGAGAAGGAGAGAATCCCAGGCAGGCTCCATGCTGTCAGCTCAGAGCTGAGTTGGGGTTTGATCTCATGAACCAGGAGTTCATGACCTGAGCCAAAATAAAGAGCCTGCCACTTAACTGACTGTGCCATCCGGGAGCCCCCACAGAGAGACTGTTCATTGGGAACACTACTGTTATCGTTATTTATTTATTTTTTTATACACACCTGCTGTGAAACTCGTGATTTGCCTACCCTGCCAACCTAACAGTTTCTGCTTACCTGACTAATGAAATTCCAGGTATCTCACAGATAGAGGCTGGGTCCAGATGGTGCAAAAGAATTCTTATGACAAATAGGCCTTTGGGATCCACAAACAGGACAATACACTCCCTAAAGTTATGAGATTCCTTGGGGGTTGTTCTTGACAGCTGTAATGCATGCATGCATGGGCTAAATACAAATTAAATGACCCATATTGAGTGGTACAGAAAGACTGAGAGAAAGATCACACCCACTGAGCTCTTTTGGCATCTTATATAGTAAAATATCTTTAATCTTATGAAATGCATTAGAATGTACCTAATAATATAACATAACTTTCAATGAAATTTTTTACCACAGTAAAGTGGGAATGATGCCTTTATCGTGACAAAATTGACTGGTCTAAAATAGTGATACTTTTTTATTTATTTTTTTTTAATTTTTTTCAACGTTTTTTATTTATTTTTGGGACAGAGAGAGAGCATGAACGGGGGAGGGGCAGAGAGAGAGGGAGACACAGAATCGGAAACAGGCTCCAGGCTCCGAGCCATCAGCCCAGAGACTGACGCAGGGCTCGAACTCACGGACCGCGAGATCGTGACCTGGCTGAAGTCGGAGGCTTAACCGACTGCGCCACCCAGGCGCCCCGATACTTTTTTATTTAAAATGATCTGTTTATTATCATAAGTTTGACTCTTTGGGTCAATGACCTTCTTAGCATTATGAGTAATGAATTACATTGCTCATGTGTATGTTTATGATACAACAACACTTTGTATAGTTCTTTCAGTTTTTAAGCAGCTAAACTACAAAGCTAATTTTTAAGTGCTATTTTGAATATAATTTTAGAACCTTATTTTTAGTTTGTCAAGTTAACTACTAAAATTACAGTATTTTAGTATGTAGGCAGTTCAGTGATAAAGACAGAAAGCACTGAAATTATACTTATCAATTCTAATTTAACAGCTATTAGTTTATTGTAGATGCAGGTACCCTATCAAGGAGAATCTCAATTTATTGGAAGAAATGTAACAGTGGAGTTTACAGATTTAGGAAAGCTTAGATTGAGAATGTTGCAGAAAGAAGTAGAGGACAGTTCTGCATGCTTGGATCTACTTTATGCATTTCATACACTACCCTGCTTTAGGAACGACTTAATTGTTCTATCACCCAGAAACTCATGGGTATTATTTAAAAGAATCATACAATATGACCAGAAGAAAAAAGAATATAAGTGAAATGTTATCTCACATAGAGCATACTGATATTACTATTCCTAGTCAAAATATACACACATATATATAAAGGGATAGGCAGAAAGGCGGCATGAGTAAAACACATGCAATAACTCCTTAACCTTTAAGATCTAGTTTTGGTATTCAATTGAGTGTTAGAATAAAAAACCATAGGCTACAAACTTCAAGAAATTGAAAATCACATATAAAATTATACTGAAACCAAATGCCATTACCTATTTATTTACCAGAAATTAAAAGCAAGAGGCTAATTGTAAACAAGACTAAAATCTGTTTTGGAAAAACGAAGAAAATTTAAAAGGCAAGTCAGGAATGCTCACCACACTGATCACACTCCAGGAGCCCAATGATTATCGCCATCAAGGCATTTTCAAACAGTGCACAGTAATGGAAAACATTGCAGGCAAGTGACAAACTGAGATCAAGCCTGTAAACAAATAGAAATACAACTTGAAGAAAAATGTGTTAGCAAAGGTTTTAATTATTCAAAAACCCTTAGAGGTGGTTAATCAAACCTAGAAAATATTACATTGTAAAGCACTAGCTGGAAAAATAAGTAGAATAATTGGGAACTTATTATAGAACTTTTTGTCTTTACCATCAACGTTAATGAAAATAATTACACTTTACTTAAGTAAATTTGCTTTGTAATATATTTACTTCTTAGCAATTGCTAAAAGAGGTGACTTGTTACATAGGGTTGCAAATTTAAATGAAACCTTCAAGGGGCTCCTGGGTGGCTTAGTTGATTAAGGGTCTGATTTTGGTTCAGGTCATGATCTCAAGGTTTGTGAATTCGAGCCCTGTGTCAGGCTCTACGCTGACAGCTCAGAGCGTGGAGCCTGCTTTGGATTCTGTGTCTCTCTCTCTCTCTCTGTCCCTCACCCTCTAGTGTTCTCTCTTTCTCAAAAATAAATAACATTAAAAGTTGTTTTAAATAAAAAAATAAATGAAACCTTCAAGTTTAAGATTGGAAAACAGCATGATGTGGGTTAAAATGCAAATGTGAGTCTATATTAATATATAATTTGGAATGCAAATAAATAGAATTCTTTTAGCTTTAAATATAAAGAAGTATTTTAAGCTCAGAACTGAGATAATAAAATCTCATATGTGTGAGAAAGGGAGAAAGTTATTGCCCTCCTCCATCAATTTCTTTCATGCCTGTAGATCTTTTTAGAGATCTTTTTTTAGAGAAATTTTTGTCTTTCTTGGAAATGAGCCAAATATATTTTGGAGAAGCAGTGTGGTGACTGATGTTGAAAAGTTATGCCCATCTTTCTTTCCCTTTTCACTTGTTTGCTATTTCTTTAATAAACCACTGTGTCCTGATTTTAAAAGATGGTTGGTATATAATGTTTTATTTAATATAGTACTGGAAGTCCCAGCCACAGAAGTTAGTGAACATAAAGAAATAAAGGGCACCCAATTGGTAAGGAAGAAGTAAAACTTTCATTATATGCAGATGACATGATACTAAATATAGAAAACCCTAAAGACTCCACCAAACAACTACTAGAACTGATAAATGAATTCGGCAAAATCGCAGGATACAAAATCAATCTGTTGCGTCCTTATACGCTAATAATGAAGCAGCAGAAAGTGAAATTAAGAAGACAATACCACTTGCAATTGCACCAAAAACAATAAAATATCTAGGAATAAATATAACCAAGGAGGTGAAAGACGCATTCTCTGAAAACTATAAAACACCAATAAGGGGCACCTGGGTGGCTCAGTTGGTGAGTGTCCAACTCTTGATTTTGGCTCAGGTTATGATCTCAGTTTGTGGATTCAAGCCCCATGTTGGTTTCTGCCCCGACAGTGAGGAGCCTACTTGGGATTCTCTCTCTCCCTCTCTCTGTCCGTCTCCCATTTGTGTGTGCACATGCTCTCTCTCTCTCAAAATACATAAATAAACTAAAAAAATAAAATGAAAATACTGATGAAAGAAATTTAAGATGACTCAAAGAAATGGAAAGACCGTCCATGCTCATGAGTTATATGAACAAATACTGTCAAAATGTCTATACTACCCAAAGCAATCTACACAATGCAATCCTTATCAAAATACCAACCACATTTTTTTTTACAGAACTAGAACAAACAATCCTAAAATGGGTATTGAACCACAAAGACCCTGAGTAGCCAAAGAAATCTTGAAAAAGACAAACAAAAATGGAGGTATCACTATTCCAGATTTCAAGTTATACTACAAACTGGTAGTAATTAAAACAGTATGGTACTGGCATAAAAATAGATAGATCAATGGGATAGAACAAAAACTCAGAAATCAAGTCACAATTAAATGGTAAATTAGTCTTTAACAAATAGGAATGAATATACAATGGGAAAATGATAGTCTCTTCAACAAGTGGTGTTGGGAAAACTGGACAGCAACATGCAAAATAATGAAAATGGACGATTTCTTTCACCATAACCAAAAAAAAAAAAAAAAAAAAAAAAAAAAAAAAAAAAAAAAAAAAACTTCAAAGTAGATTAAAGACCTAAAAGTAAGACTTGAAACCATAAAAATCCTTGAAGAAAGCACATACAGTAATGTCTCTGACAGCAACCATAGCAACACTTTTCTAGATATTTGTATTGAGGCAAGGGAAACAATAGCAAAAATAAACTATTGGGACTGCATCAAATAAAAATCTTCTGCACAGTGAAGGAAACAATCAACAAAACTAAAAGGCAACATACTGGATGGAAAAAGATATTTGCAAATGACATTTCTGATAAAGGGTTAGTATCCAAAATATACAAAAAACTGATACAACTTGATACCCAAAAAAGGAAATAATCTAATTAAAAAATGGGCAGAAGACATAAACAGACAATTCTCCAAAGAAGACACACAGGGCCAACAGACACATGAAAAGATGCTTAATATCACTCATTATCAGGGAAATGAAAATAAAAATTACAATGAGATATCACCTCACATCTATCAGAATGGCTAGAATAAAAAACACAAGAAATGTGCTGATGAAGATGTGGAGAAAAAGGAAACCTCTTGCGCTGTTGGTGGGAATATAAATTGGTACACCCACTGTGGAAAATAGTACACAAGTTCTTCAAAAAATTAAAAATAGAACTATTCTATGATCTAGGAATCACACTACTGGGTATTTACTCCAAAAATATAAAAATAGCTAATTCAAAAGGATACATACACCCCTATGTTTATTGCAGCATTATTTACAATAGCAAATGTATGGGAGCAACCCAACTTTCCACTGATAGATGGATAAAGAGGTTGTATACACATACAATGTAATATTATTCAGCCATAAAAAAGAATGAAATCTTGTCATGTGCAACAATATGGATAGAGCTAAAGGGTATAATGCTAAGCAAAGCAAATCAGAGAAGACAAATATGATATGATCTCACTTACATGTGCACTTTAAGAAGCAAAACAAAGGAGAAAAATAGACAAACAAATGGAAATGCAGACTCTTAACGATAGAGAACAAATTGATGGTTACCAGAGGGGAGGTGGGTGGGGGAATGGGGGAAAGAAGGGATGGGGATTAGAGTACACTTACCGTGATGAAAATAAAATAAAATAAAATAAAATAAAATAAAATAAAATAAAATAAAATAAAATAAAATAAAATAAAATAAAATAAAAACAAATAAAAACATAAAAAAGATGATTGTACTTACAACTTGAGGGAATTGGAAGGTTATAAGAGAAGGGATCTATCTAAATGTTAAAGCTCTAGTTTCTGTGCAAGAAAGGGATAGTAGAACATTGGTAAATGATTATTCAGTTACTCAATCTGCTCAGGGAAACATTGATGCTGATGCTCAGGTCAACTGTGAAGAGTTTATACAAAATGAAAGCAAAAGTAAGGACATTGTATAGAATGTGTTAAATTTCCTGCACACAATAATTTGCCTTTTCTTTGTAACTTGTATGTAAAAAGTTCCCTCTACTGTCAACAAATATGCATGTGTAGTAATGAGGATTTCAGTCATCCATTTTGCTTCCCATATCTTTTTTTTAAATAATTTTCCTTCTTTTGTTTTAAATTATTTTTTTTCATTTTAATGTTTATTTTTTTGAGACAGAGTGAGGACTAGTGAGCGAGGGGCAGAGAGAGAGGATGAGAGAGCAAATTCCAAGCAGGCTGCATGCTGTCAGTGCAGAGCCCAATGTAGGGCTCAGTCGCACAAACTGTGAGATCATGACCTGAGCCAAAATCAAGAGTCAGTGTTTAACTGACTGAACCACCCAGGTGCCCCTTTTTACATTTCTTTTAAGTTTATTTATTTATTTTGAGAGAGAGAACATGAGTGAGGGAGGGGAAGAGAGAGAAGGAGAGGGAGAGGGAGAGAGAGGGAGAATCCCCAGCAGGCTCCACACTGTCAGTGCAGAGCCCCATGTGGTACTTGAACCCATGAACCGTGAGATCATGACCTGAGCTGAAACCAAGAGTCAGACACTTATCCAACTGAGCCACCCAGGGGCCCCTTTCTTCCTGTATCTCACTGTCATTGTCCTGAAACGTTATTCTAGAAAACTAAAAGTAACATGTTTCATGTGGCTTACTCTGGATATTTCTAAACCTTTCTGCATGTCTAAACTTTAATGGAGTTGGTCAAATGAGGGAACATCGGGTTATGCCTTTTTCTTTTAATTAGTTTTACTTAGGAACTATCAGCATGTTGTTGAAGTGTGGGCTTGTGACTGGGTAGACTATGGACAGTAGACAATATGTACTTAAAAGTACACTGGCAAAATGGCTGTATTATACTGGTTTGCATGTAGGATATTTTTGAACTGCTGATCTTATACTAGAAATATTTTCAATAAGCTACTTGCTTTTAAAACATTGTTGAGCCACTTAAAAAAATCTGATTGTGACACAATTTGCCTCAAATATGTTTCAAGTTCTACATTTGTTGTCCAACAAAAAAATATATAATTTACTCCTACCCCCAATTTTTACTGTAGCAATATTTCTTGAATTTCTATTACATGCCTGGCAATGTTGTAGACGTTAGAAACACTGAGAAGAAAAAGGCAGATAGCAGCTCTGCCCTCAAGAAGATTGTATTTCAAAGAGAAAGAAAACAATAGAAAGGAAATTATAAATTGCTAAAAATATTTAAAGTGAAAGTAAGTACTATGAAGACAAGTGAAGTAGGTTAAGTAATAAAGTAAGGTAACGTAAGAGACTCTGACATGCTAAAAATTGTCCAGTTTGGCCTAAATATAACTTTGGTTCTCATGACTGTTCTTCCTGTCCTTGATAATCCTGAATTGCCCAGTGAGTGTCTGCTAAGCCACAAGAATATTTCCTTCCTCTTTGAGGACCATCTTTAGATAGTTGTTTCCCAAACATGTGAAATTTTAGCTGACCACACATGCTAAAGCTCTATGATAATCCTGTCCATCTTCCTCAAGTTAAACCCCCCTCTGAAATTGTTCTCATTCTACAGAATTCTAAATAAAGAATTATGCCTAACAACACAACTAAAAAGTAAATAGATAAATTAAAACAGGATTCTAAAACTATTCAAGTAATCCAACTGAAGTCAGAAAATGGGAAACAGGAACAAAAATTGGACAACAAATGTAGAACTTGAAACATATTTGAGGCAAATTGTGTCACAATCAGATTTTTTAAGTGGCTCAACAATGTTTTAAAAGCAAGTAGCTTATTGAAAATATTTCTAGTATAAGATCAGCAGTTCAAAAACATCCTACATGCAAACCAGTATAATACAGCCATTGTGCAAGTGTACTTCTAAGTGTATATTGTCTACTGTCCATAGAGAAAAATGGCAGTAAAATGGTAGACCTAAAAACAACTTTATAAGAACCTGAATTTTGTGTTATCATGTAAACACTTCAAATAAAAGGCAAATCTTACCAGAAACAAGGATACCCAACTGCATGCTGTATACAAGAGGCACTTCAATTTAAAAGTTACACATAAGTTGAAAATAACTGGATAGAATAAATATATATACACTTTGCAAAAATTAAGGTTAGAAATACTGTAGTGGGTATATTATCAGAAAATATATTTCAAGATAAAATTAAGGAATCTACTCCTGAAATCATTATTTCACTATATGCTAACTAATTTGGATGTAAATTTTAAAAAACTAAAAAATAAAAATAAAAATAAATTATTACCAGAGATAAAAAGGAACATTTTATGAAAATAAAAGGATCAATTTATATGAGTGAGACTACAATTATGAATATATAGTGACTAAAAATAGAGCATGAAAACACATGAAGCAAAACCTCTTAAAATCTATAATTTCCCAATTACAACAGGATACTTTTTTTTTCAACGTTTATTTATTTTTGGGACAGAGAGAGACAGAGCATAACGGGGGAGGGGCAGAGAGAGAGGGAGACACAGAATCGGAAACAGGCTCCAGGCTCTGAGCCATCAGCCCAGAGCCCGACGCGGGGCTCGAACTCACGGACCGCGAGATCGTGACCTGGCTGAAGTCGGACGCTTAACCGACTGCGCCACCCAGGCGCCCCTATAACAGGATATTTTTAACACTCCTTTCTCAGCAACTGACAGAACAACTAGATAAAGAGTCAGTGAATACATAAATTATCTAAACCACACTATTAAGCACCATGTACTAACTGATATTTATGGAACACTGCTCAATAGCCAACAACTGCAAAATACAGAATATTTTCATGTTAATATGTGCACACGGTTCTTTCACCAACAAAACTATATGCTGAACCTTAAAATAAGTTGCAGTATATTAAGAATGATTGGTATCATACAGAGTATATTCTCTGACTGAAATGAAACTAAATTAGAAACCAAGTCAACAAGATATATAAAAACCCCACTCCAAAAAATTTTTGAAAAGTAAACAACACACCTCTAAATCATGCATAAGTTAAAAAAGAAATCATAGGTAAAATAAAAAATAAAAATTAAATTATAATAAATACAAGATGTATCAAAATTAGAGAGCTGCAGCCAGAACAGTACCCAGAGGGAAATTTATAGCTTGACGTGACAATATTAAAAACAAACAAGCAAAAAGATACAGAACACCTCAGCTCAATAATCTAACACTACCTTAAGCTAAAAATGAACACACTAGAGTAGAAGTAAAGTAAGTAAACAAAATTAAAATATTTAAAAGCAGAATTCAGCAGAATATGAGAGATACAGAGAAAATTAAGAATGCCAAAAACTGGATCTTTAAGAAGATTAAAAAATTGATCAACTCCTGACTTGATTGATTAAAAATTAAAAAAAATAAAAAAAACAATATGAATATTAAAAGAGGAGTTACTACCACAGATTTTAAAACATGAAAATGATAACACAATAGTGTTAACACTTAGCCATTTCACTACTAGGTATTTACTGAAGATAATTAAAAATGTATGTTCACACAATTATTTTACATAAGTTTAATAAGTGCTTTAAGTAGCTCAAAACTGAAGAACCAATGCCTATCCACAGGTGTATCCCTACAATAAAATATTACTTAGCAATACACACAATGAATAGCAATGCACAGAACAACATAGGTAAATCTTAATATCGTTATGTCAAGTGAAAGAAGATAGACACAAAGAGTATTGCTCATACTATATAAGTCCATTAATATAAAATTCTGTGAAAGACTAAGTAATCTAGAGTGACTAATAGCTTACTAATGGTTTCTTGGGGGCAGGAGTGCAGAGAGGAATGAATTACAAAGGAGCACAAGAAAACCTTTGAAGGTGATGAAAATATTCGTATCTTGACTATGGCAGTGGTTTGATGATTGTATACATGTGTATTCATAAAATTGTATACTTTAAATGGATATTTTTATATGTAATTTTTACCAAAATAAAATTAATAAAAGATGTAAGTTAGATGAATATAAATACAGTAAAACCTTGGATTGTGAGTAATTTGTTTTGCAAGTGTTCCACAAGACAAGCAAACATTTCTAATAAATTTTAACTGATAAATGAGCGATGTCTTGCAATATAAGCAGTAGGTAACACTGAATGTCGCATGATCACAACTGAGCCAATGGCTCTCTCTCTCTCTTTCTCTCTCTGCGGGATTGTGGATGATCATCTCCCATGCTCAAATGCTCAGTCTCAGGCTACGGTGTTTGGCAGAAATCAGTGATATTTCCGAACATTGGAAGGTGCCCACAACTGGCACCAGTGTATTTTTTGTCACTTCAAAGAAGCTATGGACAGTCCTTTCCTTCATTCTAGGCCCCTTGCTTCATTCTAGGTCAGGCTCCAAGCACTTAGAGACCCTTTCCTCTGCTCCCTTATTGCCAGTTACATTCAATAGAGTATATGACAAGGGTTTATTAATACTGTACTGTAGTGAACATCTGTGTAATGTATACAATGGCCCCACGCTGAAAATGGTTGAAAATAAAGGCTGTAAGAAGGAAATGATTATGGTAGAATTTAAAAAGAAAATCGTTGAGAAGTATGAATGAGGTATGCGAGTGGCTTAAATTGCAAGATTTCATGATAAGTCTATATCTACATCTCATCTGCAGTGGAAAGAAAAGGTGGAGGAAACCCTCACTTCAAATGAGATTAGGGAGATGTGTCAAATGTGGGAAACATTGCAAAATTTTGTAGAAAAGCACCACCCAAATAAGACTATAGCATTGCAAGTGATGAATCTGTTTAACGACAATGCAATGTCACATTTCAGCAAAATCCTCAAAAGGAGGAAACAGCAAGTCATTGGATAGGTTCCTTGTTAAAGTTGCATGGAAAGAAGATTCCATTGAGCCAATAGATAACAGCGATTCCATTAGTGATAGTGAGAGTAATCCTACACAATAACCCTCCTCTCTCTTGTCTCTCTCACACCAGCTGTGAAGGTATTCAAAGGTACATGCAGGTTAATTTTTCTTTACATTTTATATTTTCTTTATCTTTGTATATTACAATATTGTAATCATTCCTCTATGAATATTTTTAGGTTGTGGGATGAATCATCTGAGTTTCTACTATTTCTTATGGGGAAATTCACTGTGACATAAAAGTGCTTTGGATTACAAGCATGTTTCTGGAATCAATTATACTTGTAAACCAAAGTTTTACAGTAAACTTATCTAGGGTTATCATAGAACATATTTAAGATTGCCTAGATCCATCCACGTTGCTACAAAAGGCCATATTTCATTTTTTCTCATTGCCACATAGTATTCCATTGTGTATATATACCACAATTTCTTTATCCATTCATCAGTTGATGGACATTTAGGCTCTTTCCATAATTTGGCTATTGTTGAGAGTGCTGCTATGAACATTGGGGTACAAGTGCCCCTATGCATCAGTACTCCTGTATCCCTTGGATAAATTCCTAGCAGTGCTATTGCTGGGTCATAGGGTAGGTCTATTTTTAATTTTCTGAGGAACCTCCAAACTGTTTTCCAGAGCGGCTGCACCAATTTGCATTCCCACCAACAGTGCAAGAGGGTTCCCGTTTCTCCACATCCTCTCCAGCATCTATAGTCTCCTGATTTGTTCATTTTAGCCACTCTGACTGGCGTGAGGTGATACCTGAGTGTGGTTTTGATTTGTGGATGGAACTGGAGAGTGTAATTCTAAGTGAAATAAGCCATACAGAGAAAGACAGATACCATATGGTTTCACTCTTATGTGGATCCTGAGAAACTTAACAGGAACCCATGGGGGAGGGGAAGGAAAAAAAAAAAAGAGGTTAGAGTGGGAGAGAGCCAAAGCATAAGAGACTGTTAAAAACTGAGAACAAAATGAGGGTTGATGGGGGGTGGGAGGGAGGGGAGGGTGCGTGATGGGTATTGAGGAGGGCACCTTTTGGGATGAGCACTGGGTGTTGTATGGAAACCAATTTGTCAATAAATTTCATATATATATATATATATATATATATATATATATATAAAAGATTGCCTAGAAAATGCCTAGACTCTGCCAGAAGTACCATAAATTAAGAGTAATTAACCAGAGGCTATGCATCACTTGGGTCAGGGAAGAGCAGGTAAGATATCTTTAGAGATGTATAAGTCTAAAAGTTGTTGGTCAGTGGTACCACTTGCTGACACCTGAGAACTCAATGTCTACTACCCTCCTTTTCCCTTAACAGGCCCCCTTTAGTGTTGTGCTCCTAGAATTTGTTAACTTTAAAAATGTCAGTTATCTTACAAAGGAAGGAAGGAAGGAAGGAAGGAAGGAAGGAAGGAAGGAAGGAAGGAAGGAAGGAAGGAAAGAAGGAAGGAAGGAAGGAAGGAGGAAAGGGAAGAAGAGAAATGTACAAGTCTGAGAGAGAAAAAGTCAGCTCAGCTCTGATAATGTCCATCATATGGGGAACCAATGCCAGTTCACAAGAGTGAAAGTAAAAAAATCCTTTACTGCTTTATTTTTTGACACCTTCCCTGGATGACTCAGAAGCTCATGAATCCAGCAAATGTCTGGAGAAAAGGGGAGAGCCTGGCAGCTACTAAAGAGAAGAATTTGGCAGCACATCCTCTTCCACATGTATGCTTCTTACCTAAAAGAGGCATGTGGTCAGAGAGACTCATTATGTGAACAAAGTGTGAGGAATTTGGGCTATGAAGCCAGCTGAACATTCAGAGGACTCCAATCCTGGCCACTGTCTGACTGAACTGTAGAAGAGGCTCTAAAGCACCAGGTGTGCGTCAAGTCATAGAACCATGAAAGCTGCTAATAAATTGTTTTAGATCTTTGTTTTCTTGTCTTAGAAGAAAAGAAGTTTGATAACTGGAACAGAATTTCTTACCAGGAAGAGGATCATTTCCATCATAACAACCTAAAATATGTAGCACTCTCTTTGGGACCTTGTCAAGAGCTTAGGCCTCAAGGTCCTCAAGAACGGTATTAGTTACAGATTGAAGGACAGTGAGGAAACTGTTATTGGAGTCTGGAAAAAAAAAGGAATGTATATGTTATGTGGTGGTATAAAATTGGTAAGCTCTGGAAAATAGAAATATAACTAATGAGTTAATGGAGCTGGTCAAGGAAATTTTCAATCAATGTGTTAAAAGAGCGAATGGATTTGTTTCAGCAGTATATGATAAAGTATGGTTAAGAGAGAGATGAACTAAAGAAAAAGCCGCTCAGTTCCCAGTCAACCCTAGAGGAAACATTTCCAAATCAAAAGTTAGCAGGTTCAAAATTAAAACTGTTCCTCATTCCTACCCTGTCCTGAAAAACAAACTTCAACTTAAGAAATGACATCAGCCTGCAAAACCCTTTGTTAATACCTCAAAAAATTTTATGGCAACGCCTAAAGATTTGCAAAGTGAGACAAAACAATGTTGAAGAACCTCAAGGACATCGTCCCGCAAAACCTAATTCTTAGCCCAACGTAAGGAAAGATCTGTCTTCAAAAAAGATTTCTAGCTATGGCTCCTGTCTGAGTAGATTAAAATGTAATACACAAGAGACCCAAGAAATGTTTAAGGAATGCAACTGGCTTGGTCTGAAAGTGACAGAGACAGTTTAACAATAACAGAGGTCCTTTAGGTCCTAGAACTTCTATAACCAGAAAATAGGGTAAGAAAGCTACTCAACAGCAAACATGGTTACATTTTTATTGAAAAGGAATAAGACTCAGAAGGTAGAGCCAAGAGCCCAGCAGGTGTATCAAAGAGCCACAGAGAACCATTTCGAGGAAACAAGGCTATGCCTTAATCAAGAAACAAGTGACACGGACATGGCAGGATTTCAGAAATGTTATGGACTAGTTAACAGCTGTGTGATCCTGTTGTTCTCCTTTTTGAATGGAAAGGTCTATTGAAGTTGTCTTACAGAAATCTTAAAATTGCATGATTCATGTAAAAAGCAAATAACTTAATTTCTCAGTTTTCAGGTTATGACGAGTCATTATCCAAGGACTTACACCTGAGGAACTACACCAGAGGCGTTTAACCCACACTTAGATCTATTTAGAGTATAAGTTTCCAGACTAGAATCTGAAGACATAATGGGTTGAGACTGGGGTATCATGAAAAACTGAGTGCATTCTGAAAGTAGAAAGAATGTAAATGATCTGTGGACTCCAGGAAGTAGCTACAAATTCTTAACCATCTTAACCATTAAGAGGAAAACTATGGGCTGGGCTTATTTATGTTAAAGCCAATAGAACATGGTAAAGGTAATGAGGTGTCCATCCCTGGCTTATGTTTTTAAAAGGATAACTTCTGCTCCTTCCTCTTGGCAGACAACTACCATGATGAACTACATTGAGATCTCTATATTCAGAAGACCAACTAGCCACATGGAAACAGACAGGTTACGAGCAACACCCTGAGCTATCAGACATGTGAATGGAGGTTTCCTGGAACTTCCATCCAAGACACTAAAATTAAGAACTGAGGCCCTGGATGAATATTCCTAACCATCTGAATCACCCAGTTAGTCTCTAGGCATGGAAATGAGACAGAAAAAAACCTCATGTGCCTTTTCTGAATTCTGGACAAAAGTAATTTGTTTTCCTGTTAGGGAAAGAGTACATTTCTCCAAATGTCTAGCAGGCAAGAGAAAGCCAGTTCTACGTGAAAGTTACGGTATGACAGTGGGCAGATAGATCTCAGGACATAGGCAATAAAGATATATTTTGATTGGACTTTGGTCACCAAAGTCCAAGATGAACTTGATCTACAGAGATAAACCCTTGAAAATGTTTCAAGACCAAGTATTAATAAGAATATGTCAGGAAGACCCCAGTTGGACAAGTGAGAGGTGAAAGGTTATGAGGAGACATGCACCTGAAGGAAATTGGCAATGTCACTCAACAGAACCTTTTTCCATATCAGAATTTATTCATAACGTATCTTGTATCTTGCTTTCATGTTTTTAATTTCAAATAAATAATTTGCAAACATTTAGTTTGATGATGGTAGCCAAAATGTACTATATCTATTTCTTGAAGGAAAGAAAAGGAAATCGCAGTCATATTTCTTCTAATTCTAATATTTTAGATTTTTAATGTAGGCAAAGTTTTCATTTTAAAATGATCCTTTCTAATTGCCACATTAGAGACAAAAAACTTTAAAAGCTTGGTTTAAGACTCATTATATCTAGCTCCAGTAGTCCACTTAATCATCACAACATGGTTAGATATTCTTTTTCACATTACAATTGCTCCTAAGCATTGGTAGTTTTTCATTCATTGATGATGGAAAGACATCACACTCATTTCTAGCATGTGAGTTTTCATGGAATTGTTAGCACTACACGTATTTTAATTAGGCATGTTTTCTCATGGGAAAACATGACAGAGAAATGCAAAATACTCACAGAGTATATGGAGAATACACTTCAAGGGTACAATATATAAATACAAAAAAGGGTTACAAGGGAGCAAAAGGATTTCTTAGTAATTGGTTTTCTAATAATCATAGAGGGAATTCTAGAGAAAAATGTATGAATTGCGTCATGAAAAAATGAATAGGCATGCTTTTCTAGGAATAGAGGCCATTAAGTTCTGGAAAATAACCATAGCTATTCAGTACTGTTGGTGGAATTTCAGATAAATGTTTGCCTCTCTGGATAAATGGTTTGCAGTGTAATAGGAGTTGATGGAGTTTGTTGTTGTTTTGTTGAAGTCATACTTTCTTCCAGCCAAAGTTCTCCTATTTCCTGAAATCACTCAAAACATAGTATCATGCAAAAATTGTCAAAATCTCTCTTTATTAAAAATAAATTAATTGCTACATAATTTAAAAATAAAATCACTATATCTTATTAACATCAAGTTAGGTGCAGATTACAAGCATCTGGGGGAGAATGCATTCACATTTCTGCTCATACTTTCTACTTGCTTTTTCAAATACCCCTTCTACTTGAGTTAATTACAACATAGTTTGTCCTAGTCTCTGTCTTACCAGATGGAGATCACATGTACTGTATTTAATATTTTTCCTTAAAAATTCTGTTTTTTCTTTACTGAATTATTATCCCTCCTTATATCTTACAGGTAAGATTTAGTTATCTTTTAGATAATTAAATTAGAATTTTAATGATTATTAGTGTTTTAATAAATAAATTGGTTAACACTTTTTTTTAATTTTTATGATGCATATCTAAATTTAATTCAGATAAAAGATCCTTATAACATTCAATTTTATAAAAAAATTATAACAAACGGATTTCTACATTGAGGCTCTTGACTTCATTTATTACTATGTCATATGTTGTTTTATACCTTCATTAATTAATCATAGTATACGATACCTATAATTTATATTATTGGAGAACAGAACAAAGTATCAGCAAATTCAAAGATATATACCACTTTTAAAAATTTTGAACATTCCCAGAAAACCGCCAGAGGATTAGCAGAACGGAGTCACCGGACCCAAGTGCAGACGAGAGGCCCACGGAAGAGGGTAGGAAGGGCGGCGAGGCGGTGCGCGCTCCACGGACTAGCGGGAGGGAGCCGGGGTGGAGGGACGGCTCGCCAGCCAAGCAGAGCCCCCGAGTCCGGCTTGCAAAAGCTGAGGGGCCTGACGGACTGTGTTCCGACAGCAAGCGCGACTTAGCGTCTGGGAGGTCATAAGTTAACAGCTCTGCTCGGAAAGCGGGAAGGCTGGAGGACAAAGGGAGGGTGAGCTGCGGAGCCCCCGGACTACAGAGTTCAGTTTGGCGGGGAACAAAGGCGCTCGCCAGCGCCATCTCCCCCGCCCATCCCCCAGCCAAAATCCCAAAGGGAACCGGTTCCGGCCAGGGAAATTGCTCGCTCCACGCAAACACCCAACTCTGTGCTTCTGCGGAGCCAAACCTCCGGCAGCGGATCTGACTCCCTCCGGCTGCCACAGGGCCCCTCCTGAAGTGGATCACCTAAGGAGAAGCGAGCTAAGCCTGCCCCCCCTCCCGCCGTGCACCTTGCCTTCCCACCCCAGCTAATACGCCAGATCCCCAGCATCACAAGCCTGGCAGTGTGCAAGTAGCCCAGACGAGCCACGCCACCCCACAGTGAATCCCACCCCTAGGAGAGGGGAAGAGAAGGCACACACCAGTCTGACTGTGGCCCCAGCGGTGGGCTGGGGGCAGACATCAGGTCGGACTGCGGCCCCGCCCACCAACTCCAGTTATACACCACAGCATAGGGGAAGTGCCCTGCAGGCCCTCACCACACCAGGGACTATCCAAAATGACCAAGCGGAAGAATTCCCCTCAGAAGAATCTCCAGGAAATAACAACAGCTAATGAGCTGATCAAAAAGGATTTAAATAATATAACAGAAAGTGAATTTAGAATAATAGTCATAAAATTAATCGCTGGGCTGGAAAACAGCATACAGGACAGCAGAGAATCTCTTGCTACAGAGATCAAGGGACTAAGGAACAGTCACGAGGAGTTGAAAAAACGCTTTAAAGGAAATGCAAAACAAAATGCAAACCACCACGGCTCGGATGGAAGAGGCAGAGGAGAGAATAGGTGAACTAGAAGATAAAGTTATGGAAAAAGAGGAAGCTGAGAAAAAGAGAGATAAAAAAATCCAGGAGTATGAGGGGAAAATTAGAGAACTAAGTGATACACTAAAAAGAAATAATATACGCATAATTGGTATCCCAGAGGAGGAAGAGAGAGGGAAAGGTGCTGAAGGGGTACTTGAAGAAATAATAGCTGAGAACTTCCCTGAACTGGGGAAGGAAAAAGGCATTGAAATCCAAGAGGCACAGAGAACTCCCTTCAGACGTAACTTGAATCGATCTTCTGCACGACATATCATAGTGAAACTGGCAAAATACAAGGATAAAGAGAAAATTCTGAAAGCAGCAAGGGGTAAACGTGCCCTCACATATAAAGGGAGACCTATAAGACTCGTGACTGATCTCTCTTTTGAAACTTGGCAGGCCAGAAAGACTTGGCACGAGATTTTCAGGGTGCTAGACTAGCAAAAATATGCAGCACGAGAATCCTTTATCCAGCAAGTCTGTCATTTAGAATAGAAGGAGAGATAAAGGTCTTCCCAAACAAACAAAAACTGAAGGAATTTGTCACCACTAAACCAGCCCTACAAGAGATCCTAAGGGGGACCCTGTGAGACAAAGTACCAGAGACATCACTACAAGCATAAAACATACAGACATCACAATGACTCTAAACCCGTATCTTTCTATAATA
This sequence comes from Lynx canadensis, assembly GCF_007474595.2. Classification (NCBI taxonomy): domain Eukaryota; kingdom Metazoa; phylum Chordata; class Mammalia; order Carnivora; family Felidae; genus Lynx; species Lynx canadensis. Next base: position 45,946,121 of record NC_044303.2, read on the forward strand.
ACACTGAATGTAAATGGATTAAATGCGCCAACCAAAAGACATAGGGTATCAGAATGGATAAAAAAACAAGACCCATCTATTTGCTGTCTACAAGAGACTCATTTTAGACCTGAGGACACCTTTAGATTCAGAGTGAGGGGATGGAGAACTATTTATCATGCTACTGGAAGCCAGAAGAAAGCTGGAGTAGCCATACTTATATCAGACAAACTAGACTTTCAATTAAAGGCTGTAACAAGAGATGAAGAAGGACATTATATAATAGTTACAGGGTCTATCCATCAGGAAGAGCTAACAATTATAAATGTCTATGTGCCGAATACCGGAGCCCCCAAGTATATAAAACAATTACTCATAAACAGAAGCAACCTTATTGATAAGAATGTGGTAATTGCAGGGGACTTTAACACCCCACTTACAGAAATGGATAGATCATCTAGACACACAGTCAATAAAGAAACAAGGGCCCTGAATGAGACATTGGATCAGATGGACTTGACAGATCTATTTAGAACTCTGCATCCCAAAGCAACAGAATATACTTTCTTCTCGAGTGCACATGGAACATTCTCCAAGATAGATCATATACTGGGTCACAAAACAGCCCTTCATAAGTTTACAAGAATTGAAATTATACCATGCATACTTTCAGACCACAATGCTATGAAGCTTGAAATCAACCACAGGAAAAAGTCTGGAAAACCTCCAAAAGCGTGGAGGTTAAAGAACACCCTACTAACGAATGAGTGGGTCAACCAGGCAATTAGAGAAGAAATCAAAAAATATATGGAAACAAACGAAAATGAAAATACAACAATCCAAACGCTTTGGGACGCAGCGAAGGCAGTCCTGAGAGGAAAATACATTGCAATCCAGGCCTATCTCAAGAAACAAGAAAAATCCCAAATACAAAATCTAACAGCACACCTAAAGGAAATAGAAGCAGAACAGCAAAGGCAGCCTAAACCCAGCAGAAGAAGAGAAATAATAAAGATCAGAGCAGAAATAAACAATATAGAATCTAAAAAAACTGTAGAGCAGATCAACGAAACCAAGAGTTGGTTTTTTGAAAAAATAAACAAAATTGACAAACCTCTAGCCAGGCTTCTCAAAAAGAAAAGGGAGATGACCCAAATAGATAAAATCATGAGTGAAAATGGAATTATTACAACCAATCCCTCAGAGATACAAACAATTATCAGGGAATACTATGAAAAATTATATACCAACAAATTGGACAACCTGGAAGAAATGGACACATTCCTGAACACCCACACTCTTCCAAAACTCAATCAGGAGGAAATAGAAAGCTTGAACAGACCCATAACCAGCGAAGAAATTGAATCGGTTATCAAAAATCTCCCAACAAATAAGAGTCCAGGACCAGATGGCTTCCCAGGGGAGTTCTACCAGACGTTTAAAGCAGAGATAATACCTATCCTTCTCAAGCTATTCCAAGAAATAGAAAGGGAAGGAAAACTTCCAGACTCATTCTATGAAGCCAGTATTACTTTGATTCCTAAACCAGACAGAGACCCAGTAAAAAAAGAGAACTACAGGCCAATATCCCTGATGAATATGGATGCAAAAATTCTCAATAAGATACTAGCAAGTCGAATTCAACAGCATATAAAAAGAATTATTCACCATGATCAAGTGGGATTCATTCCTGGGATGCAGGGCTGGTTCAACATTCGCAAATCAATCCACGTGATACATCACATTAACAAAAAAAAAGAGAAGAACCATATGATCCTGTCAATCGATGCAGAAAAGGCCTTTGACAAAATCCAGCACCCTTTCTTAATAAAAACCCTTGAGAAAGTCGGGATAGAAGGAACATACTTAAAGATCATAAAAGCCATTTATGAAAAGCCCACAGCTAACATCATCCTCAACGGGGAAAAACTGAGAGCTTTTTCCCTGAGATCAGGAACACGACAGGGATGCCCACTCTCACCGTTGTTGTTTAACATAGTGCTGGAAGTTCTAGCATCAGCAATCAGACAACAAAAGGAAATCAAAGGCATCCAAATTGGCAAAGATGAAGTCAAGCTTTCGCTTTTTGCAGATGACATGATATTATACATGGAAAATCCGACAGACTCCACCAAAAGTCTGCTAGAACTGATACATGAATTCAGCAAAGTTACAGGATACAAAATCAATGTACAGAAATCAGTTGCATTCTTATACACTAACAATGAAGCCACAGAAAGACAAATAAAGAAACTGATCCCATTCACAATTGCACCAAGAAGCATAAAATACCTAGGAATAAATCTAACCAAAGATGTAAAGGATCTGTATGCTGAAAACTATAGAAAGCTTATGAAGGTAATTGAAGAAGATTTAAAGAAATGGAAAGACATTCCCTGCTCATGGATTGGAAAAATAAATATTGTCAAAATGTCAATACTACCCAAAGCTATCTACACATTCAATGCAATCCCAATCAAAATTGCACCAGCATTCTTCTCGAAACTAGAACAAGCAATCCTAAAATTCATATGGAACCACAAAAGGCCCCGAATAGCCAAAGGAATTTTGAAGAAGAAGACCAAAGCAGGAGGCATCACAATCCCAGACTTTAGCCTCTACTACAAAGCTGTCATCATCAAGACAGCATGGTATTGGCACAAAAACAGACACACAGACCAATGGAATAGAATAGAAACCCCAGAACTAGACCCACAAAAGTATGGCCAACTCATCTTTGACAAAGCAGGAAAGAACAGCCAATGGAAAAAAGACAGCCTCTTTAACAAATGGTGCTGGGAGAACTGGACAGCAACATGCAGAAGGTTGAAACTAGACCACTTTCTCACACCATTTACAAAAATAAACTCAAAATGGATAAAGGACCTAAATGTGAGACAGGAAACCATCAAAACCTTAGAGGAGAAAGCAGGAAAAGACCTCTCTGACCTCAGCCGTAGCAATCTCTTACTCGACACATCCCCAAAGGCAAGGGAATTAAAAGCAAAAGTGAATTACTGGGACCTTATGAAGATAAAAAGCTTCTGCACAGCAAAGGAAACAACCAACAAAACGAAAAGGCAACCAACGGAATGGGAAAAGATATTTGCAAATGACATATCGGACAAAGGGCTAGTATCTAAAATCTATAAAGAGCTCACCAAACTCCACACCCGAAAAACAAATAACCCAGTGAAGAAATGGGCAGAAAACATGAATAGACACTTCTCTAAAGAAGACATCCAGATGGCCAACAGGCACATGAAAAGATGTTCAGCGTCGCTCCTTATCAGGGAAATACAAATCAAAACCACACTCAGGTATCACCTCACGCCAGTCAGAGTGGCCAAAATGAACAAATCAGGAGACTATAGATGCTGGAGAGGATGTGGAGAAACGGGAACCCTCTTGCACTGTTGGTGGGAATGCAAATTGGTGCAGCCGCTCTGGAAAGCAGTGTGGAGGTTCCTCAGAAAATTAAAAATAGACCTACCCTATGACCCAGCAATAGCACTGCTAGGAATTTACCCAAGGGATACAGGAGTACTGATGCATAGGGGCACTTGTACCCCAATGTTCATAGCAGCACTCTCAACAATAGCCAAATTATGGAAAGAGCCTAAATGTCCATCAACTGATGAATGGATAAAGAAATTGTGGTTTATATACACAATGGAATACTACGTGGCAATGAGAAAAAATGAAATATGGCCTTTTGTAGCAACGTGGATGGAACTGGAGAGTGTGATGCTAAGTGAAATAAGCCATACAGAGAAAGACAGATACCATATGGTTTCACTCTTATGTGGATCCTGAGAAACTTAACGGGAACCCATGGTGGAGGGGAAGGAAAAAAAAAAAAAAAAAAAAAAAAGGACGTTAGAGTGGGAGAGAGCCAAAGCATAAGAGACTGTTAAAAAACTGAGAACAAACTGAGGGTTGATGGGGGGTGGGAGGGAAGGGAGGGTGCGTGATGGGTATTGAGGAGGGCACCTTTTGGGATGAGTACTGGGTGTTGTATGGAAACCAATTTGTCAATAAATTTCATATATTAAAAAAATAATAAATAAATAATAAAAAAAAATTTGAACATTCCTAAGCCTTTATTTGCTATCTATAAATATATCTGATTGTATAGTTTAGGCTGTTTCTCAGGAAATGACTGTTCTTCAGATAATGAACAATAATTTTTCTAATTGTCTCAAGAAGAGAAGCTTCCCATACTCTATGGTCTTTATTCCTCTAACGAATAGTGTATAAATAGAGTGAGGAAATTCTATCAAGTAGGCTAGAATAAGCTACAGAGATCCCATTATTTCTTAATTACAGTCTCTCTGAAAAGTACAATGGAATGAGAAGGCCAGGGAAGAAAAATTAGAGCCGACATCATTTTTACATGGACTTTCTTCTCTCAGAAAAATGTAGCATCTGAGAATTATTTTAAGCCACAGAAGATCAGAAAACTGGGCTATATAAGTTGTCCTTCCAGTTTGTAGAGAAGAGTGTACTATTTGGGGGATTCAGGTTAATAATGACAATGAAAATTTGTGTTAACCTTAAATAAATAAGGAAATCAACTTGCATTCTTTGTGCAAAAACTTCAGCAATTTACAAAGATGTATTATGAAAGGAGATGCTGTCTAAATACATTATTTTCCTACATATTTATATGATATTTTCTCCTACAACCTTATAATTGATCTCCAACCCTATTCAGTAGCAACAATCTCCACAAAGAATTCCACGAAAGTAGACTGGACTTATTTCTTCCCATGACAAACCACTTAAAAGGCATACATCTATATTTAAGAGTTATTTTCTGGGGCGCCTGGGTGGCGCAGTTGGTTAAGCGTCCGACTTCAGCCAGGTCACGATCTCGCGGTCCATTAGTTGGAGCCCCGCGTCGGGCTCCGGGCTGATGGCTCAGAGCCTGGAGCCTGTTTCCGATTCTGTGTCTCCCTCTCTCTCTGCCCCTCCCCCGTTCATGCTCTGTCTCTCTCTGTCCCAAAAATAAATAAACGTTGAAAAAAAAAATTAAAAAAAAAAGAGTTATTTTCTATGTGAAGTAAATGCATATCTTCCTTTGCCTTCTACATATTTCTTCTACCTCCTGAAATCACAGCAAGTTTTAAGGCTTCTTCCATATTGTATATGTTTCAATATTGAAGACAATTATGATACCTGTTGCTTTCTAGGTGTAACATAGTCAATTCCTTTCACCACTCCCCAAGTGATATATATTTTGGTTACCTATACCATTCATAAATAAATGTATAGTCAATAAATACTTGTTGCATAAAACAGAGAATGAACCCCTATTCTGTGGGTTGGGGAGAAGGGAGAAGACAGGGAATCAGAAACACTACAAGTATTGCCAAACACCTTTAGCTTTGAAGAATACAGAACACAGATGTATACTCAGATCTTGCCCCTATACCATGCTGGCTTACCTCTCTATATAAACACAAGAAAGAATTTCAGGGGCCCCTAGGTGGCTCAGTTGGTTGAGCATCCGACTTCAGCTCGGGTCATGATCTCACGGTCCGTGAGTTCGAGCCCTGCGTTGGGCTTTGTGTTGACAGCTCGGAGCCTGGAGCCTGTTTCAGATTCTGTGTCTCCCTCTCTTTCTCTCACCCTCCCCCATTTATGCTCTGTCTTTCTCTGTCTCAAAAATAAATAAACACTAAAAAAATTATAAAAAAAGAAAGAATTTCAAATACTCTTCATGTAAGAAGATAGGGAATGCGTTCATGAGGAGTCTATTGAAGCATAGCAGTGATATCTTTTCTTTGCCCTATGAAGCTATGTTATGTTTATAGTCATTTAGATTTTTAAAAAGTCCTTTTTCATACACTATTTCATTCATAGTAGAAAGATTCTGGAGCATCAGCATTCGATTCAGTCTTATTTTTTTAAGTATACACAGGTATATATCTCTATAGCGGTATGCATATACTATATTAACAAAGAACGTATTCACTTTTTTTTTTCAACAGCAGTGTGAATAATCATATGTATTGAGATCCAGATGGTAGTTTAGAGAATTATCTGTTACTGTATGTGATCTCATTTTTAGGCACTTTTTTAAAAGAAGGCATTGAAGCATGACACCCCCTTTTTCTGCCTTTGCTTTCTTTATGAGATATGTATGCAAAGAGTGCTTAACAGAGCAGTGGCTTGCTCACAGGGGAATAGGGAGTTTAATGAATCATACATACTTTATTTGAAAAATATCAATAACCATTCACTGGTCTATTCTTGCATAAACTGAATAAAAATCCTCATGTAAATGGTGCATAGCTTTTTTTATGAATCATGCTCTATTTTTTAGTACAATGCTAAATCATCTTAAAACGTGTAGTTTTACCTGCCAAGCCTAAGATAAATTTCCATCAGTGATTAAAGACTAGTTCCATTCCCTATAATCCCTGTCAATTATATGAATAGGCAGTAATGGAACACTTTATTTTCTTTGGTTATTAAAACACAAAATAGTAATGCAAATGCACTGTACAATGTCTCCTTACTAGATTGGCAGTGTAATTTATTTAATCAAATTCAGAAGTCAAAGACAGAGAAGTAGGAGTTAGTCTCTTAAAGTCTACATAGGACAAAATGTGTCCGGCTAAGAAATGCACACAAAGGATCAGAATGCAAATTGTAAGTCATTCAGAGATCTCTCATCATAACAGTTGCACGTAATTTCTAGTGACTAACATTTCAATTTCATTTCTAAGGCTACAACTTTTTAATTTCTCCTTCAACATAGATCATTCACATTCATTCTGAAAAGAAAGTGGACCCTTAATCTATGGCTGTAAAGGCAACATTCATTTCAAAAGTTTTAAGTCACAAAGAATAGAAATGAGTCAGATTTGAATTCATGGTAAAAATGAAGTAAAATGAATATAGCAGTATCATAAATAGAAGAAATGGAGCCCCTCCCTTTTGAATGGGGCTATGAGGAAGAAGTCGGTGAATCAGGTTTTGATAAAGAAGTATAATGTTGCTGGCATTATCTCCATGATACTCATGACCAGTGCTTTGAGTGAAAATTTAATAAAATTAACACTACTTTCTTGATTTATTTTTTTTTTCTTTTCTTCTTAATCTTCCCTTCAAGATTAAACTCATCAGCACTTGACAAAAACTGCAAATAACAGCCAGATGCAGGAGTTGGTTTTATCTTTTTATGCAAGTATGTGGTGCTAATTAGTGCAAATTGATTAAACTTTAATTGCCTGATCCATGGCTAATTAATATTTATAAGATGAATGAGCAGGAAAACCAGACATTTATTAAAACACTTTAATGATTTTTCATATGTTTTGACAAAGCAAAGCAAATAGATGTTATGAGTATGGATGTGCTAGACTAAGGGACTGTATCTGTTGCCTCCTACCTGTGAATGCCCTGAAAATGTACATTAACTTTTAAACACATAGGTTGTAAACTTATTTTTCTTTAGGTGTTTTTCAAATTATTTTCAAAGGTTGTTATTAGGTCAGCTCATCATATATGACATCAAGTATTACAGTGATAAATATTACTAACCTATGTAAATTTATATATTTTACTCTTAGTACATATTATGTAATAAAAATCCCCTAATGCAGTATAAAAATGTAGGCTATGAAATATATGTCAGTATTTCTGAGTTTTTAAAATTTTAATAATTTGAAAAAATAATTAGATATCAACTAGGAATATTGATTATTTGAATTTTTCAAATTAGATAGACCTGGTATGTTTCTACTTAATCATCCTGATGGCTAATGTCAAAATCTAGGATTTATTCCTAGCTTTGAAAACCTAATTTTACACAGCAATATTTACATATTAAATGTATATTATTTCAAAGTAGAATATAAATACTTATTTCTAAAATATTTTATTTCTATGTAGGACTCCTAAAAGAGCTTATATAATAATTTATAACAATAGAGGCTTATTCTACAGTGTAGATTTTGGTTGTTATTTTGATAATATTTTGCAACTAATTCACACAACTCATGTTTTTAGTGAAAAGTTTTTTCCAAAGAAAAATATTTTGAAAAACTGACACAATTCTATATGTTCATTTACTATATCCTACATTTAAATTCTATGTTTAATTCTCTAGCACACCAAACCAGATAATAGCTCACATTTTCTTGCATATATCTCTACACATTAAAGAATTCTTATGAACTCAAATGTTTGGTAAAATGATATTTACTGTAGTCTTAGCAAAAACGATTCAATGATTTTCTAAGTTAAATAGTTTTAAAATACCAAGTATTTTTATATGTCATAGCAATGACATAATTGTTACTTATTTTAAAATTAAGGTGTAATCAATTGTAATCTAAAAGTTAGCCCCCTCCTTGTTTTTAGTTCCCCTATCCTAAAGTATTGCAGATTGTTATATTCCCAATTATGATGGTATTTTGATGTATTAACTTGGCAAGTCTACATTACACAGTACCTCAATTAAATTCTGTTCTAAGTGTTGCTGTGAAGGTATTTTGTGGATGTGGTTAAAGGTGATAATCAGCTGATTAGCAATAAATTATACTCGTAATTGCAAAGGAGATTGTCATGTAATCTGGGTGGACCTTATGCAATCAGTTGAATAGCTTAAAGAACAGAGTTTAGTCTTGCAGGCTGAAGAAATTCCAGCAACTTCAAGTCCTATCTGAGAATTCTAACCAGCCTTTCTTTCTTTTTTATGTCCAAAAATTTCCAAATTTACTTAATTTTTCCCCTATGTTCATCTGCTTCATTTAGTAAATTCCACATATGAGTGAAATAATGTGGTATTTGTCTTTCTCTGACTGACTTATTTCATTTAGCATAATATTCTCTAGCTCCACCCATGTCATTGCAAATAGCAAGATTTCATTCTTCTTTTCTGGCTGAGTAGTATTCCACTGGATATATACATACCACCTCTTCTTTTTCATTCATCGGTCGAGGGACATTTGGGCTCTTTGTGGATTTTGGCTATTGTTGATAATTCTGCTATATATATCGGGGTGCATGTGTTCCTTTGAATCAGTATTTGTGTGTGATGTGGGTAAACATCTAGTAGTGCAATTGCTGGCCTGTAGGGTAGTTCTATATTTAACTTTCTGAAGAACATTCATACTGTTTTCCGGAGTGGCATTCCCACCGACAGTGTAAGAGAGTTCCCCTTTCTCCGCATCTTCGCCAACATCTGTTGTTTTCCTGTTGTTAATTTTAGCCATTCTGACAGGTGTGAGGTGATAATTTCATTGTAGGTTTTGTATTTCCCTGATGATGAGTGTTGTTGAGCTTATCTTAGTGTGTCTGTGGGCCATATGGATGTCTTCTTTGGAAAAATGTCTATTCATATCTTCTGCTCATTTCTTCACTGAATTATTTGTATTTTGGGTGTTGAATTTGACAGGTTCTTTATAGATTTTGGATATAAACCCTTTACCAGATAAGTCAATTTCTGAACTTCTCCCATCCTTCCATTCCAAAGGTTGTCTTTTAGTTTTGTTGATTGTTTTCTTTACTGTGCAGAAACCTTGTATTTTGTTGAAGTCCCAATAGTTCATTTGCACTTCCATTTCCCTTGCCTCCAGAGATGTATCTAGTAAGAAGTTGTTATGGTTGATGTCCATCAAGATGGAAAATACTGAAGATCAGGCAACTTTATACAAAAAAAGGTAAGTTTGCTTCTGAAAATTTTAAATTTGACCTGCCTACAGATTTTTAGCCTGATATTTCTTAAAAAATTTTTTTAATGATTCTTTATTTTTGAGAGAGAGACAGATACAGAGACAGAGACGACAGAAAGACAGACAGCAGGAGCAGGGGAGGGGCAGAGAAACAGAGAGACACAGAATCCGAAGCAGGGTCCAGGCTCTGACCTGTCAGCACAGAGTCTGATGCTGCGCTTGAACCCACGAGGTGTGAGATCATGACCAGAGCCGAAGTTGGACTCTCAACCAAGTGATCCACCCAGGTGACCCTCAACCAGATATTTCTAAAATAAAGTTCAGGAGCTCAAAAATAAGAGTTGTATTGGCACATAAACTTGAGGAACATAATGTTACAGATGGTAGCTTAAGATATGGCCATGACTATGATTCCTGTGGGGTAAGTATGTGTTAGGAAAATAAACAGACAGAAGAATTCAAGATACCAGACCAGGTAAGACAATTCTTTTTTATCTGTTCAATAATTCTTCTACTACTTAGTTAATGAATTCACTCCTTTATTTATTCAAACTAATATTTAGCATCTAACACATGCTAAGCTATGTGCTACACACCAAGTATAAGACAGGAAAAATCTGCACATTTGATGCACTCATGGAAATTTTTCCTACATACATGAAAAAAAATCAACCTCTGAATGAAGAAAATAGAAATTTTTTATTTGTGAGTATTGTGAAAGCAGAATATTACTGTGGCCAGTTTTGAAAAACATTAACTTTATAGGACTAACTTTCATTTCCTACTCTAAGTAGAAGTAGCCTTTTACAAAAGGGTTTAACTTCCCTCCTTATGCGATAACAGAAAACAATTTACACACACACACACACACACACACACACACACACACACTCTCTCTCTCTCTCTCTCTCTCTCTCTGATTCTCAAAGATCATCTTCATTAAAGACACTAAACTTGTAGCCAAGACTCAGAACTTTTTTTAAGTTTATTTATTTATTTTGAGAGACAGAGAGAACAACCATGAGCAGGGGAGGGGCAGAGAGAGAGAGAGAGAGAGAGAGAGAGAGAGAGAAAGAAAGAAAGAAAGAAAGAAAGAAAGAAAGAAAGAAAGAAAGAAAACCCAAGAAGGGTCCAAGCTGTCAGCACATGGAGCTGACCCAGGACTCAATCTCATGAAGCATGAAATCATGACCTGAGCTGATATCAAAAGTTGGACGTTTAACTGACTGAATCACCCAGGCACCCCTCAGAACTTTTCATAACCAGTAATAATAAGATTTCTATCTATGGTAAGTTGTTATATTAATGGCTTCCAGTGTATTGTGTGTAGATTTCACCCACATTGATTCTGGGCTTGGGCATGTAACTTGCTTTGATCAATGAGGTATTACAGCTGTGATACTATCAGAGACCTGACAAGTACTTGTGTAGTGGGCCTTGTGTCCTCGTCTTCCTGCTGGGAACTCTTCTGTCATAATTAATAAAAAGGGGGGGGTGCTATGTCAGAAGATGAAAGAGGATATATAGAAACATATCCAAGGGATCTTCTCCAAGCTAGCAGAGGCCCACTGGATCGTGAGCTGACCTGTTGGTGACCCACAGGATCATGAGCAAATAAGTCATCGTTGCTTCAAGCTGCTAAGTTAATATTTTACACTGGAGCAGATCAGACCACATACTGTGTGACATGCAATGCACACAAGAGTATTCCTTTGCTAGTTAACCCATATTTTGGGGGTGTTTCTTGTCTTGAGGGGTGCTAGGAAATAGCAGTTGAAAATGATTTCAAAACTACTAGAAGAATTCAGGTTATTTCCCTGATCAATCATTAGGGATACTGACATTAGAAGCTTTTATCCCAGGAGTCAGTTATGACTTCTTGCTTTTCACAGATTTAGGCTAGCTTTGATAAACTTCAAGTTTAAAGTCTGGGTGCATCCAGAGTCAATAATACCAGTTTGAAAATTGCATGCAGTTTGTACTTTCAGTGTGCTCCTTGAGATCTCCTCATTGTCCATATGTGCCACCTTAGCCTGCCTCCATCTAGATGCAAAATCCAGTCCTTTTCTTTTTTATCTGCACAAAGTCCATGTATTCCAATAATTTTCTGGTTTTAATATATTTAATAAATATCTAGTGATAACAGGTAAGGATTATACTTAAAGGAATAAGATCTTTATTTTATCAAGAATCAAGTCGGTTCCACTACCTCATTGCATGTTTCCCCTCTTTTTCCCATTCTTTCTCTCTTTCTTTCTGGCAAGTGACAAACACCTCTCTTACTCTAATCCCCAAGGATCTCTCTTTCAATTGCCAAACACTTATAATCCTTTTATAAATATATTATCTTTATACAAGAAATCCAGTGACAGTTATTATTATGAACATTTTCTCTCTTATTTCATAAGCCCAGAAACTAGCTTGAAACTCTCCTTGCCACCTCAAACTAAAAATAGCTTTAGCTAGAGAAAGTTATCTAGCAAAGGAAAATAAATAAAGAGACTTAGGCTGGGGTAAAGGCATGAATCCCAGGGGCCAGAGTCATAGATGCTGAAAGAAAAAAAAAAATGGAGAAAAAGAGCAATCTGTGTTTATCACCCTCCTAGATATGAGCTACTTAAATGTATGAATATGGGTCTGCACTAGATAAAAATAAAATAGAATTCTGTCAACTCAGAAGCCTTTTTTGGCTCTATTTTTCTGGTTCATTTGTAGAAATCCCTAATCCTTCTATGTGTTTTTATTGGGACAATCAAGGCAAACAACATAGGGATGAATAATCCAGACTAGGCCAATCAGAGATTTCCCTGAGATAAGATATCCAGGCTGAGCTGACCAGATCTCCCTGTAACACTTCTCTAAAGCTAGCAAGTAAGACTGTCTCTTAATTTTAGAATATGAACCTACATCTGTAGCCTTGGGCTCTGGAGCCATCATTCACATTCCATGGAGATACTTAACTTTGGCAAGGAAGAATGAAGCCAGCATGCACAAAGAAGGAGAAATAAGGAAAAAAAACAGAAATTTACAACAGTGATAGATAAGGCATGTGTGTGTTGGGGCAGCAGGGGGGTCATTATTTGCATATCTGGACTTCCCAAGTATGTGATCCAATGAAATGTGTCTTTTGTAAAGATTAGAATGAGTCTGGTTCTATAACGTACTAATAAAGGAGTACTGACTCTTTTAGCCATAAACAGTTCATTTTAATGAACTGAATCACAGAAAGAGTCTCTGGGCAAGGAAAAATAAATACAAAATGTATTCCTTCTGAGTGCAGTACCTAAGAAGTGGATTCCAAGTATATACGGAGCATTCCAATCCTAGAAGACATGACCTGATGACTTATGTAACACTCGTAGTTTGTAAATTCATATACACCTCAAGCCGGAATTTGCGTACCTTGGTGTTGCTTCCAATTCACACAGTATCAGGTAGGTTCACCTTCAATTAGAATTACAGTTTTCCATCAGGTTTTCTAAGAACAAATTTAGGAAATGAAGCTGTGACATCAGGCTTGGGTTAATTCATATTTGAATGAAAAGTAAGAGCAATAACTTTGATAGTTTTAAAAATCAGTATGTCTCTCTATTGATCCCTATCTGCAACTCATTTTTTCTTATTTTATAACACCTTATTTTCCTGTATCGACTGTCGACATTTACAGAAATAACCATGTGAAATAGTCAGCATTTGCCGCACCAACAAACAACCCCAATTTTTCAGTGGCTTATGACAGCTAACATTTGTTTCTTGCTCATGTCACACTAGAGCTGTGCTTTTTAGGAGGCTGGATCACTGCTGTTGTATTTGGCTGGGCTCCACCAAGCTTGACTGGACTTGGCTGGATGTGGCTGTACTCTCCTGAGCTCTCCTGGTCTTGGTTTCGCTTCATGTCTGGTCACGTTCCATTAGCCAAGACAATTCAGATGACCAAGCCCAATGCCAGTGAGGTAGCATTCTGTGCCTAGAGGTAAGGCACTGCAAAGTTCCATGGCAAAGAGTGTGAGTTCACTTCCAAAGAGGAAGAGAAACAATTGGAACAATAACCTAATTAATGACACAACTTGAAAGTTTTCAGGAACTGACATTTTGCATCCACTTTTACAGACCTAAGGGATATCAAGAGTTGGCAACTAGAGTTCTAAACACATTTTTGATACATATGGATAGAAAGAGCAAATGAACAGGGAGGTACCAAGGAAATATGAAATAACCATCTCATTTCAACTGGAATATGACCCCATGTTCTCCAAGGGTCCAAGGTATTCCAGATTAGTCACTGAGAGGAAATCTTTAACTGTATTAATTTACCCATGTTTATAATCCTACACATGCTTATAATCTGTCTTTCCCCTTACACTCTTCAGTGTCTTAAACAAATCACTCTGCTCCCCTGCTATTCACTTAACACAACTGTCAAGTTCAGTACAGCAGTGAATTGTAAGCATAGTAAAATAAACATTGAGGAAAGCAGACATTTTAAAGTAGACAAGTCGCCCTCTGTGGAATCAGAACAGCCATTTTTGTTTTACTCAATTTTTTTAAGTGTGTTAAAATTATTTGGAAAGAACATCAAGAATATTTCAAAATTTTCACTTTTGAAAAAAAGCAAAAGTTCCTTTTAGGGATTTGAATAATTTTGAGCCTTATACAAAGAGTATTACTCACTAAATTTTCTTTTCTTCTTCTAAACTCAGATTTACTTTTAAGTACCTGTAGGAAATGTCAAAATAGTCTTCAAGTTCGCTCAGATGAAACATGCAAATAAAGCCTTCCTTTTCTCTCCTGATCTTATATCCCAGCCCTACTTTATTCTTCTCTTTTCCATCATTGACTCCGACTTCAATGGAGAAGTTCATGGAGGATCAAACAATCCAGCTGTTGTTTTCAACTTTTGCTATTTTAATGTTTATTTTCCAAATCGTTCCCTATTTTTCTACTAAAAATATACTGCCAAATCATTATTTTTTTTGGAGCAACTCTAATGCTTTCTGTTGCTAGATATCTGATCCAAATCCAATATTTTTCTTGGCAGTTGGTGAACATAATAATAAGAGATTTTTTTCTTTCTACACTTAGAACTGGAGAAAAAAGACACAATTCAAAATTAAAACAAATTTGAATATTGAGGTAAATTCTCATCCTAACAGGAAAGCACAAACATCGTTCAAAGGGAGAACATGCTCAATGGAATTTCTATGCTCTTAATGTGTATTTGCCCTTAGTTTTCTAATTCTTAATGCATATTTTTGAATATATATTGTGAGTATAACATAGGTAATGATATGCTTTCTATAGCTTTTTTCCTTTATTTTTAAGATAGTATGCACATAGAAAACAAAAAGTTGAGAAGAGATAATGATGAAAAGCAAAAGAAAATTTTTTGTTCCATTCTGCCATTTCAATCCTTAAACCCATTCTTAATGACTTCTAGTTTTATTGTTTTTCATGATTTTCATCATAATATATACAATATTCTTATCTATTTATTAATTGATTTATCAACTTTATATCATATTTATGGCTTAAACAAGGGAAGATTTAGATCACTTAAACTATCCTCACCATCTTCTTCTAATTTCTAATAGAACTATTATTTTTTTTATTTTTCTGAAATGTTGACTTTTTAAGACTTAAAAAAATATTTTTGTTCCTTCCAAAATAAAATCTCTTATCTCACTCAAGTTAAATATCTTCAGGATGGTTATAATCCTACCTGTCCTTCAATCTTTTCTTTCTTCTTCATTTTCCAACTACTATTCACTAGCCATTTACATCTATATTTTCAAGACTGGTATTTTCAAATTATTTTTTATCCATAATCAACTATCAAGCTTTGTTTATAACAGTATGCCTAAAAAGGAAACATAAAATAATCTTATTTTTAAAGACTCTATTAGTTTCATTTTCAATGAACATGCCAAAATACTGACATTCAACACTTGGGCATTTTTTCAGTTGAAGTATCTCTGCATTTAAAGCAACAGCTCTCATTGTTAACTACTAAAAACTCAAGAAGATAGAAAATATAGGACAATATTTTTGTCTGTAATTTTATTTTGAGATTAACTATATTGTCATTTCTTCTTCACTGTTTTGTTATTGTTGTTGTTGTTGTTGTCATTTTAAGTAGGCTCCATGGTGAGTGTGGAGCCCAATGTGGGGCCTGAACTCAGGACACTGAGATCAAGACCTGAGCTGAGATCAAGGGCCAGGCACTCAACCAATGAGTCACCCAGGTGCCCCTTGTCACTGTTTTAAACATAAAGCTACTTCACCTGAAAATTTTAGATGAAGTTGTTATTTTGGAGCCCAGTACTCATTAGCTGCTTTAAATCACAACCCCCGAAAATTAATGAATAGTTTTAGAGAAGAACCTCCAAAACAAGCCAATAAAACAGAAAGCCCTATTGCAAAATTAAGTTAGTTGAAATTGATAGAAAAAAATATCGTATTTTCTACATGAATTTGGTGATTAATGTTTATGACATATAATCTGACATTCCAAAATGTAATTTTCTGCCAAATTGGAAAGTTATATTTGACTCAAATATATATTCAAAGTTATATTTGATAACCCCAAATATAAATTGATTCTCCATATCAAAATACATTTCTGATAAGGAATACAAATATATAAGTAAAATATTAGAGAAAGAAATAATGTTTAGATTAACATGAATTTTAGGCATTTATTTAGAACAGGAGAAGAAACAAATCTCTAAAGAAATTAAAAAGCAAAGACTTATTATTGGAAGTAAATGTTAAATAGTTATTTTAGCCACAAGTAGGTATGATATACAAGTAGTAATAAGACTCTTAAACCAGAGATTGATATTCAATCATTTGTTCCTTCAACAAATATTCACCCCAAAGATAAATAGTACTAATCTCTGTCCTCATGTACTTTATACTTAGTGAAGCAAGACAAATAACTATGAAATAATTAAGTAAAATATATAATGCGTCAGATGGTGTGAAGCTTACAAAGGAAATAGAAAGCAAGTTAATGGTAGAGAGATTTGGAGAAAGGGGTACACTTTGAATAAGGTAGTCAGAGAAGGTATTCATTGGGAAGAGACACTTGAAAAAAGCCCTTCATGAAATTAGACAGTGAATTAAGGCAGGTAAGGGAACTGCAATCAAGACAGAGGGAACAGCCAGTCTAAAGGCACTGAAGTAGACGCATGTCAAACCTGCTTAAAGAAAGACAAGATTGGGGTAGCTGGAATAAAACAAGGAGAATGGTCAAATGCATGTTGAGTCAGCTTGGGTCTTTCTCTCATTATTTCCCCAATATTTCTCACCATATTAATGTGGGCTATGCACAGTATAATCAAGAGCAATCTGAAAGCACTGTAACAATTTGATTTTTACTCTAAACAAGATGAAAAGTTTTTGGTAGTTTTGAGCAAAGCAGCAACCTGGTCTGCCTTACATATTAAAGGTTTTGTTCTGGAAGCTCTACAGAGGATAGGTAACAGAGGGCAGGAGATGAACAGTGACACCAATTAGAACATCACTGCAGTAGTCAAGTTGAGAGATGTTGATAACTTGCATCAGAGGAGCAGTATTCAAGGTTGTGATAAATGGTTGGATTCTGTATATATTTTAAAGGGTAAGACAACATGATTTGTGGATAGATTAAATATGGGGTGAAAAGGAAAACCCAAGGATGACTAGATTCATTGGTGCAGGCAACTGTAAGAATGGAGTTACCATTTCTTTAGATGTGGGCATTTGTGGACAAGACCTCTTTCCCCTAATCTGGAAAGACAGATCAGGTGTTATATTTTGGTTGTGTTTACTATGGAGATATCTTCTAACAAAATGCATACCAAAAGCATGTAAGAAATTAGATACATAATTCTAGAGTTCACAGAAGTAGTGTAGGCTGGGAACATCAGTGTATGGAGAATACTTAAGACTGTGGGAAATAATGAGGTCACCAAGGAAATACATCTAAATAAAGGAAAGGAAAGCTCTGAGTCATGATACAAGTTCAAGGTCAGAGAAGAGTGGTTTGTAAAGAAGGATGAATGAGGACTGTGCTATATCTGGGAAGCCATAGGGGTGAAAAATGTATTAATGTTATCAACAATAGCCGAACTATGGAAAGAGTGCAAATGTCTACCGACTGATGAATGGGTAAAGAAGATATGGTGTGTGTATATATATATATATATATATATATACACAAACAGAATGTCAAATAGAATGAAATCTGACCATCTGTAATGCTGTTGTATGGAACTAGCATGTATTATGCTAAGCAAAATAAGTCAACCACAGAAAGACAAATATGATTTCACTCATACGTGGAATTTAAGAAACAAAACAGATGAACATATGGGAACAGGGGGAAATGAGAGAAGAGAGGGAAACAAACCACAGGAGACTCTTAATAATAAAGAACAAACTGAAGGTTGATGGAGGGAGGTGGGTGGGAGATGGGCTAGTTGAATGTTGAATATTAAGGATGGCACTTGTTGTGTTGAGTTCTGGGTGTTGTACATAAGTGATGAACCACTGAATTCTACTCCTGGAACCAATATTGCACTGTATGTTAAGTAAAATTTAAATTAAAAAACAATGTATTAATGAAGAAGGAATCAACTCTCAAACACAGTTTGACTGATGGTCACTGAAATAAATTTGACCACTGGGTTTAGCACCACCTTTGGTTACCAAGACAAGAGTATTTTTAGTTGAGTAGTTGAGACAAAAACTTGCTTGGAATGGGTTTAAAAAGAAAATAAGACAAAGATTAGTTTTGGAAATTATAAACAATTTTTTGAGGACCTTTGTTATAAAGAAGATCAGAGAAATAAGATAGTAGCTGGGGGTAAGTGCAGGGTCAGGCTTTTGGTTTGGAGTTTAATTCTCTTTGGGAATTATCCAATAAAAAGGGAAAATGTACAATGACTCAGGATAGAGTTGAGAAGATTACTGGAGATATGTGCCCAGAAAAGTCAGAAGACTGTGGAATTTGCTGCATCAGAGACACCTTCATGTGAAGAATACTATCAAACACACAGATGAAGAGTAACAGAGGGGTGCCTGGATGGCTCAGTCAGTTAAGCATCTGAGAATTTTGATTTTCTGCTCAGGTCATGATCTCACAGTCCTGAGATAGTGCCCTCTGTAGGGCTCTGTGCTAGGCATTGAGCCTGCTTAAGATTCTCTCTTCCTCTCTCTCTGTCCCTCTTCCTCTCTCTTTCTTTCTCTCTCTCTCTCTCTCTCTCTCTCTCTCTCTCTCTCTTCCTCTCTCTCTCTCTCTCTCTCTCTCGCTCGTCCTCTCTCTTGCTCTCTCTCTCTCTCTCTCTCTCTCTGTTCAAGCAACAGAGCTTAACCTATGAAGGATCCAGAGCTCATCAGAGAATTAGGTGACTATTCAGTTAACCAGCATGGTTTAGGTTACTCCTTTACAGTACAGAGTGAGCATATAACAAAACCTCCTTTTTTATGTAACTTCTAGTTGAACTTCTTGTGGTCAGGTTAATATACTAAGAGATAGGTATATAATTAATGCAAGATGCTAGTGTGGTCCTCTTAACTGATCCTCTTTTAAGTTTATAAAACTCTATTTGAAAATGAATCTTTAAAAACTATTTTGTGTAGTTAAGCATATCTCATGAAATACAATAAAAGGTTATAACCTGTGACACTGTGAAAGTCATTATAGTGACATGCTATGCCACGCTGTTATCATGAAGAGCAGGGAGCCTCCCATTCGCTGATGGTCCCCATTGTTGGACACTGGACAGGGAAATGAGTTTCAGCACAAGCAAATCAGAGACAAATATTCCAAAGTGTGCATGTATGTGCACAGACATGTGCACTTATGCTATTGCATATATTAACATGCAGCAGGCAAAAGAGTTTTCTCCCTGCCTTTCCTGTCTGTCATCTATAGTGAGGAGACATTCTAAAGATTGGAGCTTTCACAGAATTTCCAGAAGAATGAGGAAAATTTCATATTCCTTCCTTGTCATTGACTGAATGGAGGTTTCTCTCAGAATCAGGCAAATAGAGATTCTCTCTCTATGTGTGTGAATGAATTTGAATGCACACAGACATCAGACAAATTTCCTGAAATCGTAGAAGCTAGGGAGAGAATGCTGAGCAGTTTTTGGAATATAATCATTGCCTACATTAGGAAGTTTCCAGGAAAATTTTCTTACTAAATTACTTTAAGAACAAAAATCTAGCATGACAATTTAAGCAGGAGGACCTTGAGTTATTGGCAAAACAAGCCAGTGGTGCTTTAATTACACAATTCGCCTTTCTTCTTTTTCTGTTAATTCCCAGTTAAGCTCAGTATCTCCATTAAACACTTGTGGAGCTTTTATCTTGTGTCACACTCTGGAAATAGAAAGGTGAAAAGAGGAGATTGCTGTCCTTAAGTCATCTACATTTCAGTAAGGCGAGCGTGCAAGTAGACTCACACTGGGGGATGACTAGCAAAGTTGGGCAAAGTAGATGCTTAGAGTCAAGAGGAAACAGAAAAATAAGAAGTGTGATCTCTGAAACACTCACGATCCAAATGAAGATGCAAGTCTTACTTTGAGAAATGCCCCCCCCCAATCTTTTCCACTCCCCACTCCCCCAAAAAGCAAGCCAGTGGCGTAGTCAGGTGTTACTGCAGAGAACGCTGCATTAATTCCAGGCAGGGCCGGATGGCAGCAGGTGACAGTGTTTTTCCATTTCTCCCATGGATACCAGCCAAAGCTCCCGCAGTGGCTCTCCAAGGTGTTTCAGGTCTGGTGTCAATTCAACTCTGACCTCACCTCCTCTTCGGCCTCTTTCACTCTGCTCTCGCCACACTGGCTTCTTCCTGCCAGGTGTACCAAACAAGTTCCTTGGTTAGAGCCCTTGGCAATCTGCTCCTTCCTTCTGGAAGGCTCTTGTCTCACATTATCTAGATGACTCCCTTTCTCATCTGCTCCAAGATCTTGCTCAAACATCTTCTCAAAAAGTCTTTTCTGACTAGCCTTCTTTAACTTGCAGTCCCTCCCCTACTCTGCTTGATTTACATTTTAACCTACTACATCATCTTTAGTCTCTAAATGATTTAACCTACTGTGTTACTTTCTAAATTATGCTTGAACTTTACATGTTTACTCTCATTAGACTGTAAGCTCCGCAAGAATAGGGATTTCTGTTTTGCTTATATATTGGCGGTACGCCAAGTGCATAGAACAGTGCCAAGCATATAACAGGACACAATATATACATTTTTTAATAAACACTCTAAAAACATTTCTTCTGCACTCTGATGTTAGTTGGTGAGAAACTCGTGTTGCTCTTATGCATGTGACCAATGTTGTCATGAGGTGTTACTGTTTTAATCATGGTACATTTAAAGGTGTTGTAAACCATACAATACCCAGTAGGGTATTAGTAGGTTTAGCAATACCTAAACCTTAGCATACTGCTATGGAAAATATGTTTTTAATAGTGGTAACTAATGGTTACTCTGTTACAACAGTCAGTACAAAAGTACATTTAATATATTTACTATAAATATCTTCTCTCCCTGCATTAATTCATATCTGGTTGTAGGGAAGAGAAGTCAGGCAGGAGCCACAGTATAATTCATACATTGAGCAGAGTTTGAGTACCAAGTAGGTGCCACGCGCTGTTTTGATGTAAGGAATAGAGTAGTGAGTAAAAAATACCTGTAAAGATCATGTTATCATGGCATTTACATTCTGGGGGTTCTGTGTTCTTTTGTGCTCTCGATTATTATAAAAGAGACTGTCATGCCAATATTCAAGGACAGATCTGAGATCATGCATTTGGACAGCTATGTAAAAGACAATGCAGAGCAAAAGTACAAGGGGTGTGAGTAATAAGCAATATGGTGTTTAGTAAAAATTAAACAATGTTTTGAGCTCAGGATTTCCTTCCATACCTGCTATTCACATCAATACTAATCTCAAAACAGGACTTGAGCCTATAAGACAAAGGAAAGTAGAGACACCTGCTGGAGTGACAGGGTGAGGAAACAGGAAGGAGACGATGACAAAGACTGGCATTTCATCTAAGGTCACAGAGAGAAAACAATCAGCAATGTGAATAGACAAGAAAGTTCTGACTGCTAATCAAGCGCTTGAATAATTGGATATTTCTAGTCCTTTTATTATAAAATATAAAAGGGTAATAAAGAACAATTTAGTATTTGGAGTATTTAATTCAAAATTAGTAAGTGCTAATTGAAAATCCATTATTTTTAGCTACTAGTAATTAAAGCAATTATAAAGCGAGTTCAATCTCCATTACAACATATTTTTAAGGTAAAATACACTGGAAAGATATTTTCCTCTTTCAAGAAATTAAATCTCTTATATATTAGAAAACAAATATTCGGGCTCCAAGAATCCCCATCATTTTGGATAGGTTGAATTTATTTATTTTCCAGGAGATGTAACAATTAGATAAGTCTATGAGGAATGGAGGAGGAGGCCCCTGAGGTCATGGTGGATGTGTTTTCTCAGTTTGCCCATGCTGTGCTAAAAAGCTGTTGTCTAAGGCAAAGGCAGCAGAAGAAAATGCATTACAAAAAAAAAAAAAAAAAAAAGAAAAAGAAAAAGAAAAAAAAAAAAAGAGGGCTCCTGTGAATTTATGAGAAGTGCATCACAAAGACAAATATTTCAGCCATGCAATTCCATTCGGCCTTTTCAGCTGTGTGTCCATAGCAAGTCAACGGCTAAATTGAAAAATCAATTCCAATTTAAATTATTGGAATAAAGAACACCAGGAGTCAGAGATAAAATGGCTTTGTTCTCTGAGATCCTTTTTAATTGGAAAGTTATTTCTTCAGGGTATTCTAATGGTTCTGAGGGAAGATTGCAAAATAAAGTTGATCGGCTGGGGGAAGGTTAATAGCTAATGTGCTTTCCTCCTGCTCAGCAGCCTCCTGTCTTTATGACATCCCCCATCATATCTGGAAGGACTGAAGGTTCTAAATCATCTGATACATGCAAGGACTGTATTTTCTCTTAGTCTTTCAAAAATCATCCTGAGGCTTGAACCTTGGCAGAGTGTTATTGCTTTTTCTAGCCTTTCCAACTGGACTCACTTTTGCTAACAAATGTCACAGGACACATTTCTTCTTTCTTTTCCTTCTCTCATTCTTTCTTTCTTCTTTTTTAAAGTTTCCTGGTGTGGCTATTTCTCTGACACTCAAGTGGTAATTAATGGGAATAAAAGATACCTGAAGAGGATACTAGCAAAAGCTGTTTCTTAATGATGGAAAAAGGAAGAAAAACTTTGCTGGCCTGTATTAAACAGAGGAAAAAAATATATAGACTTAGTAGATGGAACAAAGGTACAAAGATAGGACAAAGGAAAAAATGTAGAATTTATGGAAAATGTTAATAAATATTATGAAAAAGCTAATGTTGATTATAGTGAGAAACCAAAAGTCATGTTTAGAAAGCTTCAGCCAAAAGTTCTAAAACTAAAGTTTAATTAAACATATAATAACCTTTGCTCTGCCTGTAGAAAATTGTTTGGGGCAGCTGTTGATTAAAAACCTTAAATGAGGGGCGCCTGGGTGGCGCAGTCGGTTAAGCGTCCGACTTCAGCCAGGTCACGATCTCGCGGTCCGCGAGTTCGAGCCCCGCGTCGGGCTCTGGGCTGATGGCTCGGAGCCTGGAGCCTGTTTCTGATTCTGTGTCTCCCTCTCTCTCTGCCCCTCCCCCGTTCATGCTCTGTCTCTCTCTGTCCCAAAAATAAAAAAATAAAAAAAAAAAAAAAAAAAAAAAAAAAAAAAAAAAAAAACCTTAAATGAGCATTTAATTTGAAATTAATAAAACAGTTATGGTATGTGTTAGGAAAAGTTACTGAGGTTTGCTTAGTATATTTAATTACTATAAAAGAGATAAATCTCGTTGCCATGTAATGAACTCAGAAGTGCAGATACAGTAAATATGTACTTACGTTCTTGTTATTAATGCATTAAATTTGTAAGAATATTTAGGAATTTAATTAGCATTTAATAAGATAGCTATAGCAAATTACAGTAGTTAGACGTTAAATGTAAATTAATATTTTTAGTATTTAATTGATATTAACTAATTAATTACTGTTTATTACATGGTGGCTAGATTTATCTTTTATGGAGTTATTAAATCTCAATTAAAATGCTCTTTTAAGAGGGCACATTCAATTAAAAATAATATTCTCTAAGAATTTCATAACTTCCTTCTCCTCAGGACTTGGGGTACATAAGTGCATCAAATCAAATAACCAAGGTGGTTTAGAAAGAAACCCAACTGGGATTATGCCTGAGTTGTTCAAGCAATTCCAGACCTGTCCCAAGTAAAGACTTATTTATTGAAAGTCATATTTTTTCCTATTAAAGTTATAAGCATATCTAGGCTTAGAAAGATCCCGACTCAAAACTCTCTCTCCACAGTTGATGATACTTGGTTCAGGAATTACTCTTTGAGAAAGGTGACCATGGGCTATTAAAATAAAAAATGCTATTTATTATTTGTTATTTCTCCCCTGGTGTGACTTAATATTTCAGATACAACATGGCAATTAATTGAGACCAAATTTTGCTAGAGGGAGGTTTAGTAAGACCATGAATTCACTAAGGGGACAATAATTAAATGTATTAGACTGCAAGAGAAAGAAAATAAAAGAGAAGGAAATACACAAGTTGAAATTTCATTTTTCCATTGAGGTCTCTGTCACTCCAGTCAATTCCTAAAATGTAGTCTGTGCTTAATAATAAATATCGTCTGAGTTGAATGTATTAAATCTGCCACATTGGACACCAAATACTTCCTATAGCTACTTTACAGTTATTCTGAAATCTAATCTGAGACAGCAGAGAGTGGAGGTTAACTATCTCCACAATGGAGTAGACTTGCCTCATTTCAAGCCCTGACTACCTCCTTCAAGGTATGTCTCCTTTAAAAAGGCATATTACCATTACTATATATTGCAATTTTGTGCCTTAGTGTCTTCCATAATTACAGATGGCAATGCCCATCTGAGGATTATCCTGAGTTAATAAATGTTAATTAAGTTAATAAATGTAAGACATTTTAGAACAACACCTAGCACCTAGCAAGAACTCAACAAATGCTTATTGCTTTTATAGTCTCCAATGTTAAAGTAATAGTGTGTGTTGTCTACATTTTAGAGCTGGGGAAGATACATTATGTCCTGGCACACTGAAAGCAATTGGAAAACAAATTAGCTTATTTTTATTTAGTTTTATCTCCTTAGATAATTAATCTTAGTCATTGTAAATATTTATCGTTACCCACGAGTCATTTTTTGGCAAAGCTATAAGTATTATGTGATTTTAATATTTTTTTATGAATCAATCCTTGAAAATCCTTTGCCAATTTTGTTCCTACAATTTTCAAGCGTAATGAAGATATTAAATAAAACCTATCTTACATTGATTCTTGCTTCACTCTACTAGATATCTAGCATCTCAGCTCAATAAATAGCCATTCATCATTATTTATTTATTTATTTTTTAGTCAGTCTTAGGTCTTGTGGCAATAATCTTACCTACACTAAATGAAATTAATTTCAGTTAATATTGCCTAAAATAATTTCTGAAACACAAGTATTCCACTGCTTATAATGCTATATCATGTTTATCTCTAGTATGTGAAATTAGTTCATAAAATTTGTATTAAAAAAGACTTGGTTTACATTATAATTTGATGTTTTATAGATATATATAAAGTATATGTATACACACTCAATTTCTGTTGATAATTTTCTGAAATAATGAGCTTAAATGAGAAGAAACAGATTCTCATACTAGCCACCTTACACATACCATTTACATTATTTTAGCTTACTTTACTGTTTTGTAAGAAAGACTTTAACGCTATACCCCTAAAAAGAAAAAAAAAAAAACAAAAAAAAAAAAACCTTCCAAATCTATTATGCTTTTAAATTCGACTCAATGAAACAACAAAATTCTTCTCTATTACTTGTGTTTGCTTTGCATTTTTCTTTTGCTTGGCACTTCATAGAGTTTTTTTTTCCACGTGAAATAAGTCAAAAGGAATAAACTTTTAATGTAAAGCCATTAGCCAAAAATTTAAATTAAAAGGATGATGCTCTCTTCTGTGAGCAATAGCGATGAAGATATTAATATACTCGTGTTTAAAATAACAAAAAGCAGTGAAAACAAAAGATGGAAAAGACAAGTCCATGGAAGTGTGGTCTCTTGTTTCTTAGATTCTTCCTCAGTCTCAGCTGATTCAACCTTGGTCTTTAGATGTGTGAGACTAAGCTCTGTGGCAGGAAAGAACTAAAGGCGAAATGACAGGGCATTTGACAGATGCGCAGAAAAAAATGATTTACTCAAGAGGAAAAAGAATAAAGATGAGAAGGGGGAAAAAAGCAAACATTTGATCAGAGAAGTTACTAGAGGGAAAAAAGAGGCGGGAAAATGGATACAGGATTACAAGAGTGCTTTGGATGTTGAGATGTGGGTTTGAAATTGACTGAAAGTCACAGGGGAGGAAATTGATTTTCATCACTAATATTTTTAATGGATCAAACCAGAGTTTGACAGAAGAAAAATAGAACCAAAAACAATGAGCTTGTTGCTTTAAAAAGCACCTAAAATGTCTGCAAGGAGCAGGGTTTGGTCGACAAGGAGAAACTGAAGTTACCAGTAATGACAAAAATGTCTGAAAGGGGACGAAATTGAATATCTAACTTAACATGGCTTCTTGACTACAAGGTGTTACTCTCATAGAACAGGAAGTAAACAGCCGTTCTTGTTTATTCAGCTCATAGGATAGACTGTCAATTTATTATTGGATGCACTCCTCAAGTCTGTTCATTCTGCTCTTGCCTCTTGTAGGTACCCATTCCCCTATTTCTATCAATGTTCTATCCCTTATGTTCAATACGTGATATTGTTATAACTGCTTCAACCTCAAATTCTGCCAGTCTTCTAGATCATCACCTTAGCTCTGCTGATTCAGTGCCCGTCCAATGATATTCTCCAATTTTTACCCAATTCTTGGACTCCTTTCATGATAGCACATCCAAAAGAGATATAAAAACACTTTTATTCTGCCCTGATTGGCCAGCCACAAAAAGACTTCTGTATGCCATATGACACCAGAGGTGACAGAATTAGAGGAGGACAATGCTGGAGTAAAGCAATCCATGACACTATTAAATAAATACCTATCACAGGGTAACACACAATATCATTTTCATAACTGAAGATTAAGCTCTGAGAGGGTTATCAGAAACATATTTCATGAGGAGCTGCAGAATGCCCTTTCATTTTTTTTTTTTAACGTTTATTTATTTTTGGGACAGAGAGAGACAGAGCATGAACGGGGGAGGGGCAGAGAGAGAGGGAGACACAGAATCGGAAACAGGCTCCAGGCTCCGAGCCATCAGCCCAGAGCCTGACGCGGGGCTCGAACTCACGGACCGCGAGATCGTGACCTGGCTGAAGTCGGACGCTTAACCGACTGCGCCACCCAGGCGCCCCCAGAATGCCCTTTCAAAGGTACCCGAAAACAACCACTGCCTCACTGCTTTCCCAGTGCCACCTACATGTCACAGATTAGTGTCTTCTACCAGTTCCGCATGACTAGAATGCAACATTCACTTTAGGGCCCATATCAACCCTTGGTGAAGATGCACCTTTTCTCTAGGCCCCATTCTCAGAACACAGACATAATTCTGGCCAATGGGAGAGCCGTCATCTAAGCCATCAAAGAGCATGAGTCTGTTAAACAGATTTTTAAACCTAAGAAAAATGCCAGTATCGCTTTATATTTGAATGGACTTTCTAGTTGCTTACTCACTTTGCGATTTAAACCAGGGCCCAAGGGATTCCAGAGAGACAGTATTACCCAGTGCAATGTGAAGTTGACGAGTATAGTCCAGAAAAATACACTATGGGAGTGGATACAGCACCAGTTGCACATACCACAAAACTATGGGGGACAGATGAACATGACATACGGATAACATATCAGAGCTGCACCTTAGATACTGGGTTTGCTGTGAGGGTTGAGGGTAGGTACAAGATATCTGACGGTCAGGACTGAGCCCTATATCTAATAGTAGACCAACCGGGAATAGCAGGGCATGTGGGGAATGAATTTAAAGCTGCTAAAACTCTGCGCTTCATACATTATGTCTTTCTAAGCATTTGGAGACACGGGGGAAAAGTATTCCCCTACCTCAAACCTTAGCACCCATGACAATGTGAATAGATCATTCTCTAAAAGAAGACGATATAGAAAACCACTTTCCTTCTCAGAGAGATGCTAGCAGAATATAGAAAATGAGAAATCAGGTAAGGGAAGTTTAACTTGAAATCTAAGTTATGCCTTAAATACCTATTTACATAATTTAAGGGAAGATTATATTGCACCCAATCCACCTACTTATAACTCTTCAATGACCCAATGGTTGTGCAACCTGTCACTGTAAAAAGGCACTGGGAAACGAAGAATGTGGAGGATGAAATCTAGGTAGTATTTGCATCCCCAAGATTTGAAGCTTAGCCTGAGAACAATATACAGAGCATGGTGAAGAGCAGTGGTTGTGTTTCCTTGGGTGTTCCCTCTATTCTAAATTCTCATGCACTACTAATTATAGAACACATATTTGAATTGAGAATACTTGAGACAGAGGAAGAAAACAGTTTATTTATTTATTTTGAGAGAGAGAGACAGAGACAGAGAGAGCAAGAGCAATGGAGGGGGGAGAGAGAAAGGAAAAGAGAGAGAATCCCAAGCAGGTTCCTCACTGCCAGCAGGGAGCTGGACACAGGGCTCCATCCCAGCAACTGTGTGATGATGATCCGGGCCACCCAAGCAACCAGGACAAAGGAAGAAAATAGAAAAGGGGTTTCTCTGAATTTTGTGCACAGTAACGTACACTTCCACCCCAACATTTATGCAACTATTCATCTTATTGGACTGATCAATTTTGCTTGGAAACCAAGTCTCCAAGTAAACTTCAGTTGTGAGATACTGAGTAACACAAAGCATCACATTGACTCTAACTAGGATAGTTATAAAATACAAAAATGCTTTCTATTGGGGTGCCCGCCCCACACCCTACTTCCCTTGTGACAACCACTAGTTTGTTCTCTGTATTTAAGGGTCTGGTTTTTTTATTTGCCTCTTTTTTCTTAGGTATGATTATCTTTAATAATTTATATGTCAAAACTCTGCTAGGTCATTTCATCTTTTAATCCTTTCTAAAAAATGTAATGATAAATCTTTATTTAATATCTTCTTCTTTAGGATTTTTTTCTATACTTGACACATACATGCAATTTACCCATTAATATTAGTGAAATAATAATTTATGTGCATTCATTGAAGAATAAAATTCTTTGTATCATATTTTCAAATACAGGGTTATCACTTCTGGGGATATATTTGATCAGAGCAGAAAAGCAGTCTGATAAGTAACAGTTTGATTGATAATACATTGCAATTCATAATTGATATAATCTTAGATCTGTCAGCTCAACAAAAGGTCACTGAGAAATTTGATGGGGGCTAGAGCTTGGGATAAGTTGGAAATGATATTGCATCATGTAAAGAAGGAAGATACTGACACAAATCTACTAATTCATATTAAATTAAAAATATCTTGGAAAGCATAGTAATTAACAGCAAGTTCCTAGAACTTGACATTCTACACAAATGTCACTCCCCGGGGTATGACACAGGAATTAGAGTGTCCTTTCACTGTCAGACTGATATATACCACTGAAAGAGTGCTGGAGAAAAAGTCAGATCTTGGTGACATTTGGGATTTAAATAGTAGATTATCACATTTATTTCTGTTTCTGTCTTAGGAAAATAATTCTAAATCTTATGCTCTTCTGTATATTCCTTTGCATTAAAAAGAAATAAAAGTGTTGGAGAACAGCTGAAAGTGTTTTTACAAAGCTCCCTGGGAAATGAGGGGGAGTTAAAGTCGTATTTTTATCGTATTTGATCACAATATTTCATCCTCCAGGAAGGAAAAAAATTTCCCCCTGAAATACCACCAACATTGTCCCAATAAGCCTCCAACCTCTTTCCATTCTAAAACTATGTCCACTTGTATAGAGAGAGACAGAGCATCAATCACCAGCTAGCCCCAGCAGTCACATCAAAAACCAGCCTAAAAAGATGAAGTCTGGATCTGTTACAACTGGCTGTTAATACCTAAATTCCTAATGAGCATGATCAATGTTTATTATTCTCAATCCTCTTTCTCTCACACATACACTATTAGTGAAGAACTCTTGACCACACACACACACACACACACACACACACACACATAAATAAACACCCCCCACACCCATGTGTTTGAAACAAACATGTAGATAGGGAAACCATTGTTCTAAGATATTACATCCACAAAATTTATTGTGCCTCACACACATATTTATACTGCTCACTGCCAAAACAAAGACTTCCCTATCTTAACTAAATTACAGTCCTTCATCCCATAATTCTTTGTGTATCTGTTTCTTTGACCCAAGCTCTCCACACTTGCTTCCCTCTTGCACACTCCTGCTATATTTCCTGAACTCTGGGTCCATGTTCTTCATACTCTTCCCCACTTTAAACTCTTCTCTGCACACTGCCATGTGTTAGCAAATAAAACTGGCTTCACCATATGCTTCTTACATGAAACTTTTCTTTGCATTTGGTCTGAAAGTGGCATTAATGTCATTTTTTTTTCCTATTCATTGTCCCAGACCACTAAGTCGCCATCAGTTTTGTGAAAATTCCTACTACTCTGAACTTCATTAGGCTCTTTCACAGTATCCCTCTTTTTGCTGTTATCATATAGGGACCATGTTATTCACATATAATCTTTGGAGATAATTGTAATTGTTTTCTCTAACCCTCCATACCATCATGAAGGTCTTTCAGGGCCATAGTAAATAAACAGCCATCTGTCTGATCTCTCAGCTCCTTGCTTTCGTTGTCTCTAGGGACTTTACTTCCACTCCACCTGTTCACTGCTAAGGATTTATTCACCACTACAACTCATTAATACAGTCTATGTTCTCTTTACACTACCAGTCCTTATCCCTTTCCCTCACTCAATCTCTCTTTAATTGAGAAGCTAGCAGAAGGAAATTTTCCCCTTTTTACCGCCAATAATCTACAAAGCCACCTTCAGTCACACTAATTTTCTATACCTTCCATATTCTTCCCCCCAATGTAAAGAACTATCCTTCTTTCTAACAAAGGTGAGATTTGTTCTGGATGCCAGAACTTCCTATCTCTTGAAGGTACTGTGTTCTTTATCTCTTCACTCTTCTTTATTTTCAACTTCTCAGTTTTTATGAATCCTTCCCACCAGCATTTATACATCATCTTGTATATCCCACATAAAGCTCTTACCACTGCTCTACCTCTTTTATAAGTCCAACCAGTTGTTGACTATATACACTGCCTTCTCTTCTTCATCTCTCATGAATTCTTCAATAAGCTTTTATCTTGATTTCATTACCAACATTTCATTGAAACTGCTATGGCTAAAGTTCCTATAGATTTTTTTATGCTATGATCACTGAACAACATTTTTTATATCTAATTTTATATGACTACTCAGGAATATTCTATAGAGTTAATTCCTACTCTTTCTTGAAAATACTCTTTTCCTGACTTCCATGGTACATTATTCTTCTAATTTACATTTGTCCTACCTTTGTCAGTCTCTTTCATTATTCATTTTCCTTTGCCAATTCTCTTAGAATTACTCAGGTTTGATCTCATGACTCTCTTCCTTCTTAGGATTAATAATATCCCAAGTGAGTTCTTTACTTCCCACATTTGGACATTATCTATGTACCAGTGGTTCTACATATTATTTCCAGGCTAACTTTGGTTTTTGAACTTTGGACTCATACACATAGTGGACTACTTGGAATATTTTCTCATGCATCTCAGTTGATCATAAATAAAACTGAATTACTAACTTTCCACTTGAAATTTGTTGCCTCTGTGTGTTTATTTTAATAATCTCAGAAAATGGCATTGTCACGTAATGTGTCGCAGCAAAAACCATGAGACAATTGAAACAACACTCTTTCTTCCCAATTCCGCGTACCAAACCCTGTCAGTTCTACATTCAAAATGCTTTGCAACTCATCCCCTTTTTTCCGTTTCCTTTGCTACCACTTTGGGCCCACCTGAGATGATGTATTCCTTGATTATCACGAGAGCCTTCCAACTTCAATCTACATTTCTCTCTCAATGCTTCTAATCCATGCAACTATCTAATTAGCATAAAGATCTAGATATACATACGCAAGTACCATTTTACTTATATATAAAGTATGAGTGTACACTTTCTTACTTATATTGTATTATATATACATACATACATATACATATGTATGTATATATAATACAATTGTGTACTTATGAGTTTTCTCACTTAATATAAAAAAAAATATTGCCAATGCTTGGGACACCTTAAGATAGCTTTCAGTCCCTACACTCTCTCCTAACAGCGTAAAATAATCTTGCCTGTTGTATCCTTTACCATTTGTATATACAGTTATCCATCGCTATACATGAAATCCCTTTCCCCAAAAATGAAGGTTCAACACCTAAGGTTTGTAATTCCTGAAATAAAAACGAGCAACTTCTAGATGCTCCCCACAATCGCATATTCTCTATTTCTGAGCAAAGAAATGTAAGCCAATGAGTGAGAGTGAGCAGTAAACAAAATAAAAATACACAATAAACCAAAATAATGGCTCAACAATTGGAAAGCCTTTCTCATACGTAAAGTTACACTTTAAGTCTTATTGAGCCTTACTTGCTTCTTGTTTCATCATTTATTGTATTACATTTATTTTTTTAAATTTTCACTTTTATTTATTTGACAGAGACAAAGCATTAGTTGGGGAGGGGCAGACAGAGAGGGAGACAAAATCCAAAGTAGGCTCTAGGCTCTGAGCTGTCAGCACAGAGTCTGACATGGGACTCGAACTCACTAATGGTGAGATCTTGACCTAAGCCAAAGTTGGACGCTCAAACCATTGAGTCACCCTATTGTATTACATTTTAAAACAGAGAGTGAAAATGAGTTTCCTTCATGTCATTCATATCTAATATGGGATTAACATCAGTATCACCTTCATATTAATTTAAATTGTAAAAATGTTTTAGTTTTTTATCATAGTGGCAATTAAAGAAGTTGTACATAAAATAGCTTTAGAAAGAAGAGAGTGAATAAAATACACAATTGGAAATTTTCTGGGACAGTGATATGAATAAAAATGATGATAAAGCCTATATAGAGAACTAATATGGGCTAACTACAGATTTCCTGTCCAATTCTTTACATATTGTGCATTTATATCCATTACTCAAATTCCTTCTTCTATTGGGATGATTTAACCTACTCCCCCCAATGATGAAATTGTTTGGGATCATCTCAAGTTATACTTGAAACCTAGAGGAGACTATAAATATCGATCTACACAATTTAGAAGCCAGTCAGAGCTTTTAATTTATGCCAATTTTATCCAATTCAGGATAATTGTGCATTATTAAGGCTTTACTAATCAAATGGGCTTTTAGTTTGGCCCAAAAAGAAGGCCTTGGACAAAAAGAAGAGTCAGACCTGAAGTCCAGTTAGCATGCCATTACCAACCCAAACCCCTGACTAAAGACTGAAATATATTTGCAATTTTTCATTCAATAAGTAACTGCTGAAAACTCAATGAAATGAGCAGTCTCAGTTGCTGCCTACTACTAGGAAGACAGATTTGGGAATATGAACTCACACAAGTTAAGTGCCTGTTTTTATAAAACCCAAAACTTATTAGAGATTTTTTTTTAATTTTTAAATGTTTATTTATTTTTGAGAGACAGAGAGAAAGGAGCACGAGTGGCAGAGGGGCAGAGAGAGGAGATGCAGACTCTGAAGCAGGATCCGGGCTCTGAGCCGTCAGCACAGAGCCCAATGTGGGGCTGAAACCCACGAACTGTGAGATCATGATCTGGGCTGAAGTCAGATGCCTAACCAACTGAGCCACCCAGAAGCCCTTAGGGAAGTTTTTTCTTTCTACAGTATAATATTTCTACATTTCCTATAGTATATCATTTTCTTCTGCCTTTTCTCTCAGAATTACTCAGGTTTGATCCCATGAGTCTAACTTACAGTGTAGAATTTCTATAGTGTATCATTTACACTGCCCAAAATACATTTTAAAAATTACTGACATCTTGAAGAAATGGGAAAATGTGATCTAAAGGCAAGAAGAAAAAGCAGTAAAGAGAAATAATCCAAAGATGACCTAGATATTAGATTTTGTAGAAAATATGTTAAATTATCTTTTACTATATATAACAACATAAGGGAAAATCTGACAATAATTAATGAATAGCCAAGATTTTCAGCCTACAAATGGAACACGAAAGACAAACCAAATAGGAATTCTAGAAAAAAAGCAATGAAATATTTGAAATGAAATATTAACTAATGGACTTAACATTATGCAGAAAATAAAAACAAAACAAATGCCCCATGAACCTAAAATAGATGAAAGGAAATTATCTAATCTGAAGGATAGAGAGGAAACGTATTGAGAAAAAAATGAACAGAACCTCACTGGGGCCTTATACAGTCTATAATGTATGTAATTGAAGTAACAGAAGGAGAAGAGAGGGACAAGAACAGAAAAAAAAATAAAATCAGTATGAAAATGTCCTAAATTTCATGAAATTATAAACTGATGACACTCAGAGAAGTCCAAGCCAGATGGGTACAAAGAAAACTATGCTTAGTATATTCTAATAAAACTTTTAAAAACCAAGGCTAACAAGAAAGTTTCAAAGTAGTGATTGAGAAGAAGAAAATATCACATAATGAGGGAAAATATATAACAATATATGATACATTAAGTAGATTTAGTTGTTCATAAAATCCTTTCATGAAGAAAACTCCAAAACTAGATTGTTAAACTTGAGAATTATATCAAACATTCAAAGAAGAATGTATCAGTATCATAAGGTTTTCCCCCATAACATGCTGTATGAGACCACCATAATCTTAAGGCATATATATATATATAGTCACCTTTATGAACATAGAAGCAAAAATCTTTAAGAAAATATCAACAAATTGAATCTGAACCCAGCAATATATAAAAGAATAATACTTGATGTTCTAGTGGGATTTATTCCAATATTAAAAGATTGGGTTATTTTTAAAAACCTAATCAGTATAAATCGTCATATTAACAAATAAGAAACCCATGTAATCATTTTAATAGATACATAAAAATAATTTTGATAAAATGCATTCATGATAGAAGTTCTCAGTAATCTCAGGATTATAAAGGATCTTCATCAATTTGATAAAGAGTATCTATAAAAACCTGGGGTATATGTCACAATTATGTAATATTGAATGTTCCTCTCCCAAGACTAAAAACACTAAAATAATGCTCTCTTACTCTTCTATTCAATATTAAAATGAAGAGTCTATCCAAGGGTGTCTGGGGTGGCTCAGTTAAGCAATCCAACTCTTGGTATCAACTTCTCGGCTCAGATCATGATCTCATGGTTTGTGACTTCGAGCCCCACATCAGGATCCATGCTGACAGTGTGGAGCCTGCTTAAGATTCCGTCTCTCTCTCTCTCTCTCTCTCTCTCTCTCTCTGCTCCATCCACCCCCAAAATAAATAAACTTAAAAAAAATAAAAAAAATAAAATGAAAAGGATCTATCCATTACAATAAGGCATGGAAGAGAAGTAAAAAGAATGAAAATTAGAAAGGAAGAAGTCAACTTTCTCCCTTTGGAGATAACATGAATGCCTCCACAGAAAATTCTAAGAAATCTAAGAATAATTCTAAGAATTATTAATACTCATAAAAGTATTTAGCAACACTGTAAGACTCAAGATTACAAAATCCAGTTTTATACCATCAAAATAAAACATGCAAAAATTTAAAAACTATATAACAATTATATCAAAAATATAAATAATTGGCAATAACTTAACAAAGGACATGTAAAAATTCTACAATGAAAACTATAATATTTTGTTGAGGGTAATTAAAGAAAGACTAAAAAACTGTAGATATATACCATATTCATGAATTAGAAAACTATATATTATTAAGAAATAAATTCTC
This sequence comes from Lynx canadensis, assembly GCF_007474595.2. NCBI lineage: Eukaryota > Metazoa > Chordata > Mammalia > Carnivora > Felidae > Lynx > Lynx canadensis. The sequence continues at coordinate 45,981,946 of NC_044303.2, forward strand.
CACCAATTAATATTTTTTTTAAATTTTTTTTTTCAACGTTTATTTATTTTTGGGACAGAGAGAGACAGAGCATGAACGGGGGAAGGGCAGAGAGAGAGGGAGACACAGAATCGGAAACAGGCTCCAGGCTCTGAGCCATCAGCCCAGAGCCCGACGCGGGGCTCGAACTCACGGACCGCGAGATCGTGACCTGGCTGAAGTCGGACGCTTAACCGACTGCGCCACCCAGGCGCCCCACCACCAATTAATATTTAATTCAGTTTTATCTCAGTCTTCATCTGAGCAGACGTTTTTGGAGAAATAGACTAGCTGATTATAAAATTTATATGCACTTCTAAGAACATAAAATAGAGCAATCTTTAATAAAATAGTAAAGCTTGGATATTACATTGCCCATCTTACTATGACACTATAATAATCAAGACTGTATAATACTGGCATAAAAATTGACTGGTAGATCATTGGAATTGAACTGAGAGTCCAGATATAGGATTATATTTCATTTTTACAAAGGAACCAAAGTAAAGAAACCCATTGGGAAAGTAAAGTGTTTTCTAAAGGTAGATCTATAACAACTAGATACCCGTATAACGAAGAAGAGAAGAAATAAAAGAGAAGAAAAATAAGGAGAAGAAAGACCAGGAGTGAGATAAAGAGGAGAAGGAAAAGAAGAAGAGGAGGAGGATAAGGAAGAAATAAATGTGAAAGAAGGAAGAGGGAGAGAGGTGGGGGAGGGGAAGAGGATGGGGACAGGGTGATATAGAGAGGAAGAAGTGAAGGGACATCTTTGATCTTTATTTAACACAATACACAAAAAAATTTGAGATCAGTTCTAGATCTTGACTTATTTGTTTAAAGTTTATATATTTATTTTGAGAGAGAGACAGAGAGAGAAAGAGAGAGAGAACCCCAAGCAGGCCCCACACTGTCAGCTCAGAGCCAAAGTGGGGCTCAATCCCACGAACTTTGAAAATATGACCAGAGCCGAAACCAAGAGTCAGATGCTTAACTGACTGAGCCACTCATGCACCCTTAGTCCTCGATTTAAAAGATAAAATAATAAAGAAACCAAGAAAATATTTTGCTTACTTGGGGTACCCTAATCAAAAAGAAACAGAATATAATAATCATTAAAGAAAGGAAAATAAATTAGGCTATATCAAAATTGAAAGTTTCCATTCACAATAGCTAATAGGTGGAAGAAGCCCAACTATTCATCACCAGATTAAGGGGTAAATAAAATGTGGTATACACAATACAATGGAATATTAGTCATAGAAAAGATTGAAGTTGTGATACATGCAGAAACATGGATGAAACTCAAAAATATTATGTTAATAAGTAAAATAAGCCAAACAGAGATAAATATATTACGTTATTCCTGAGGCACCTGGGTGGCTCAGTCAGTTGAGTGTCCAACTTCGGGTGAGGTCATTATCTCATGGTTTGTGAGTTTGAGCCCCGCATCGGGCTCTATGCTGACAGCTCAGAGTCTGGAGCCTGCTTCAGATTCTGTCTCCCTCTCTCTGCTCCCCCCCCTCCCCCCGCACTCTGTCTCTGTCTCTCTCAAAAAAAAAAATTAAAGAAATATTCCATTATACCTTTTATATTAAATATCAGGAATAATAAATCCGTAGAGTCCAAAAAGCATATTAGTGGCTGCTGGGAGCTGTGGAGGGTGAGGAAAAGGGGGTAACTGCTAAATGGGCATGGGGTTTTCTTGTGGAGTGATGAAAATGTTTTGGAACTAGATACAAACATAACATTGTGAATGTACTGAATGCCACTGAATTGTACCCTCTAAAAGGAATATTTTATGTTATATAATCTTCATCTCAGTTAAAAAAGATGTAAAGAATTAAAAGTTTCTGCTCACCATGAGGACGTCATTCAGAAAATCAAAACAGAATCACAGTCTGGAAAAAAAAATATTTGCCATATATATATATATATATATATATATATATATATATATTTCTATCCTGGATATACAAAGAACTTCTACAACAATTATTATTATTATAAGAAGACAGATAACCCAATTAAAAAAAAAAACTGGTAAGACATACGAACAGACAGTTCAGAAAAGGAAATGTACAATGGTCAAAAACTGCATGAAGAAATGGTCAAAGGATTAGTTACCAGGAAATTGCAAATTCAAACCATGATGAGTTACTACAACATGTCAATAAGCACAGCGAGAATTTTTAAAAAAAGGAAAATGCCAAATGTTGGCAAGAACATGGAGTAATGTAACTTTTCATACACTGTTGATAGGAGCAAAACTGAACTAATACTATGTGCAATGACTGGTAGCATTGTTGTTAAAAAATAAATTATATTCCCTGTGGCTCATATATTCCACTCCTAGGTTTCTATTTAAGAAAATTAAATGCAGGGGCGCCTGGGTGGCGCAGTCGGTTAAGCGTCCGACTTCAGCCAGGTCACGATCTCGCGGTCCGGGAGTTCGAGCCCCGCGTCAGGCTCTGGGCTGATGGCTCAGAGCCTGGAGCCTGCTTCCGATTCTGTGTCTCCCTCTCTCTCTGCCCCTCCCCCGTTCATGCTCTGTCTCTCTCTGTCCCAAAAATAAATAAACTTTGAAAAAAAAAATTTAAAAAAAAAAAAAGAAAATTAAATGCAGCACACATAAAAAATAAGCGAATGAACAAAAAACTACTTGACCAAGAGTGTTCATAGCAACTTTATTTATAATGCCCCCAAACTGAAAAGAGCCCTGATGCCTCTTTAGATAGAATGGATAACCAAATATAAGTTTTTGCATATTCACACAATAGAATATGCCACCAAGCAGTAAAAATAACCAGTCTTCTAATACATACAGTAACATGGATGAATCTCCAAATGATGTACCATGTAAAAGGGAAAAAAGAATAAAAGCTTTACCTAAAACAATATAGACCATAGGATTCCACTTTTATGAATTTCCAGAGTAGGCACAACTAGTCTATGGCAAAAAAAATCACAGCAATGGATGCCTCTCTGGAGGTGGAAGCAACTGGGAAGAGGTAAGAGGGAACTTTCTGGGGCAATAATAAGAGTTTGTACCTAGAAGAGGTTTGGGTTACACAGGCTTATGCATTTGTTAAACCTTTTATTAACCTAAGAACTGTGTGTTCTACCAACTAATTAATTGCATCCCCAAATATGTAACCATAGTAAATACATCTTATATGCAACAGGAAAAAACGTATGAGTATATTCAAAGAGGGGCATCTGGGTGGCTTATTCAGTTAAGCGTTGGACTCTTGATTTCCGCTCAGGTCATGATCTCACAGTTTCGTGAGTTCGAGCCCAGTGTTAGGCTCTGTGCTGGCAGCTCAGAGGTTGATTAGGATTCTCTGTCTCCCTCTCTCTCTGCCTTCCCCTGCTCATGCTCCCTCTCTCTCAAAATAAATAAATAATCTTAAAAAAAAAAAGAATATTCAAAGAAGCATTGTTTACAATTGCCTGAAACTGGAAACAACCTAAATGGTCATCAGTAGTGGAATAGATAAATAGGTTGTGGCATACAGTGAAGTATATAACAATGTAAATGAATCCACTAGACCTCCACCCAACAATGTTGATGAGTCTTACAAATATAATTTTGAAAGGGAAAAGCAAGACACAAAATACAATTACAGTGTGATTCCATTTTTATGAGTTCTGAAAACAAGAAAAATAAACTATATTATTTGAAGATGCATTCATAAATTCTAAAATTATTTTAAAGAAAGCAAGAATATTAATGAACAACTCAACACATTCGTAGGAGGAGATTGAGAAACACTATACATTGTGGGAAAGCTACTGAACTGCAAGTAATGTCTTAATTATTCACCTTCTTGATATTTACTTTGGATGGGTGTTATGTGTATAACATTTTAATCTGTAACACTCATTTTAAAGTGAAAATCTTTGGTTAAAACTCTTATCACATTCTTTTTTTTTTTAATTTTTTTTTTTACATTTATTTATTTGAGAGAGACAGAGCACAAGTTGGGGAGGGGCAGAGAGAGAGGGAGACACAGAATCCGAAGCGGGCTCCAGGCTCTGAGCCTTCAGCACAGAACCCGACGTGGGGCTCGAACTCACGAACCGCGAGATCACGACCTGAGCCGAAGTCGGACACTTCACCGACTGAGCCACCCAGGCGCCCCTGTTATCACATTCTTTCATTACTTCCACAAACTTGTATTATCTTACTGGCTAATGGAAATTAAATGGACACAATGTCAACATGTTTCTTTTTTTAAAAAAAAGCATAATTAAAAAATAGCTACAAAGTTATACATGTAATATACATATATATACATATATACATATATATATATGTATATATATAGGTTGACATATTCTCGTGATCTATATTAACTGCTAAATACATACCACCATATTAACGTTAGAATAACACTTAAACAAAAAAATCAAAACAATATTTTACTATTCAGTGTGCTAATCTGTAAGTCTTTTGTAAAAGAGTTGAAAGATAGCTATTTTTGCTTTGTGAGCAAATTTGTTTCCTCAGGTTGTATACTGGTTACCACCTTGTTCAAAACCAGCTAATAATTTTTAACACACCTTTTTTTTAATGGTTGCCCATTAAAGCTCGCTTTAATACTGGTTCATTTGCCTAGTTTTGTCTATATGTGTCAGATTAAGTACTTTTAAATGTTAAATGGAAGAAATCAAGTATAACTTTGAATGCTTGGTATTTCTGATGACAACACCAATGCTAAGATTATAAAGGGGGCGGACTAGGGAGTTTTCACCACTGTTGTTCTCTTTTCATAGGAAGAGGGCCAACAGATAAACTACTTTCATATCTACTAGTTTGGCACTTCAATTCTATTCTTGAACTGATGGCTGTTTGACATTCCATGATGAATGGTATGTGGTCAGCTATTTCAGATTTTTCCGTTACTAGAATTACATTTCTAATGTAAGGATGGGTTATTATTAGCTAAAGCTTTTATTTCCTGGGATTAGGTAAAATGAAAAGGGTTATTTCTGTTGATACACCCCATTTCACATTGCAATGCAACTACTCAACTGAAAACGTCCTTAGATTTCTATTTGAATGGTCAAGAAATGGCTGATTATGTGCTATTGGCCTTTAAAGGGCCAGTGTCACTTGTAGTCAAAACAAAGTTATTCATTTAATAATTCTATAGTCTTAAGAGCTATTTAAATTTTCTTTCTCGAAATTTTTTTGTAATAGTACTCGAAGATTTCAAGATATTTTTTTTTTAATTATGTGAAACAGAAACACTATATTATCTTTGGATAATGTCACATGAAATTTTATATTCATATGTAAAAACAATACTTGCTTATGACATTGGCTAGATTCACTTTTATTCATCATTTAGAAATCATCTATATTTAGAAATATTTATAAGCATCTGCCCTTATTCAGATGTATTAACTTATTCAATAGCATGCTGCTTGCCACTGAGAAAGGATACAATTGATGCAAAAAACACCAAGGGATTTTTCATAGGGGTAAAAAATGTAGTAACATGGACTATGGTTAAGATGGTTTATGAGAATAATAGATATTCCTCTGTGGGTGAACAATGCTTTAGCTCTACAACTGCCATACTTAACACAGATAATTGGGCCCACATAATGCTAACACTATTAAACATCATCACATGCCTCCTGTTGTAGACAGGGGTACAAATGGGGTAATGCTATTTTTCTTAGGTCTTTTTAATCTCTCCTTACTTTTTAATTTTTTTCATGTTTACTTATTTATTTTGAAAGAGAGAGTGAGAGAGCACATGTGTGCATGCATAAGTGAGAGAGGAGCAGAAAGAGAGGAAGAGAATCCTAAGCAGGCTCCACACTGTCAGCACAGAGCCCCACGCAGGGCTCCATCTCACAAACCTTGAGATCATGACTTGAGCCAAAATCAAGAGTTGGATGCTTAATGGACTGAGCCACCCAAGCACCCCTCTCCTTACTTTTTAAATGAGATAATGTATAGATCCCACAATGCACAAATGTACTGGCCTTCTCCCTAGCTGATTATGTCCCCAATGATTATACCATTATCCAGCAATTTGCCTCAAATACTGTTGAGTACTTACTGCCTCAAGTACTATAAAAGAGATCTTTTCCCCTATGATTACTACGCCACAACTTTATGGTATCAAAACTAAATAATCTAGTAAACTAAATAAATTATATGAAATTAAAACATACTGTTTTAAACTATGTCCAATATTGTTCTAACTATCTTTATTATATATTGTTATTTTAAGGCTCCTACTCTTCTCAGAGCTACTTTGGAAAGAGGGAGGACAATTTAAATGCAAAATGCCTTTTTTTTTTCCAAAGAGGGTGTAAACCTATAAATGCATCATTGCACCCGTGGATGAATCTTTCATAAAATGGAAAGTGAGTAATGAGGTGCATCTATCTACCCAGTAGGATTACTTACGAAATTCAATGGCAGGCACATTCCTCTATGATTAAATAATTCTTGACAGTTCTCTGCCAAATCTTTTTTTTGTTTTTAATTTCCACTTGGGTTTTATTTGTGAATGTTTTTATACCAGATTCCATGCATTCAAACATTACTCTTATCTGTCCCATGAATGAACTAAAATATTTGTCTTATCGCTTCTTACTATTTAGTTCCATAAATAATAACTAATTTGGAGGCTGACATTGCTCAAAAACCCTTGCTTATTTTGAAGTAGGTAGATGACATTGGATTTTTAACATCCCTACCCTAAAACCAATTTATCCTTTGAAATAACAACATTCTTAAAATGTATATATGATATACCTAACATCTTGATACTTATTTATCTATGTAGATCCATCGATGCTCAAAAAGTTCATGGGGACGTTCTTTACTCTTGAGGCACAGACTGGGCATGGATATAGCAAAGTGTCCACTAGGGAGAGCTGCCTTACAGCATACCACAGCTACCAAGCCTGCGACACTGGCTAGCTCTCCATCATCAGTAACAGTAATGGAAAATACAACAGTAGCTTTCCCAACCACATAAATTTAGTAATAGCATCTTCACACACCAGTATCATTATGTGATTATATTTGTGATTCACAGGTGTCTGGAACTGCATAAATCATCAATTTTGGACTTCACTACCATTTCGGTATGGAATGAGCCATGTTCCAAACCATTTTTTACTTTCCAATTCTCCAATCCTCTTTGGCGGTTTAAAAGTAACTTTATAATAATAATATCCTTGATTATTAGGGAAAAATGCTATATTAATCACGTTATATAAAAATGCTATATTAATCACATTAAATTGAGTCATTTAAAAAATAGATTTACAGAGAAAGGAATATTTTTAAAGGCAAAGCCCTGCCTTCAAATGTTAAGCATTTGTTGATGAAAAGCAACTGCAAACTACATGGCTTTAATTGTGGTACAAGTAAATAACTCCACCACAAGAAAGGTGGGCATATACCTTAAAGATTATCATATCATCCTTATATTCAGGATCGGCACTTTCAAATCACTGTGTCCATGTTAATAAGGAACAGAGCAAGTTCGTATTGGATTTTGTGTTGTAGGATCATTTTAAGCACAAGTTGTTTTATCTCAAAAGAGGAAGAACTAATCCAAATCGCTCAGTTTGACTAGGAAAATAAAATTATCCACCTAATATGCATAATGTAGACATACCTCGTAAGACTGGATGTGTTTAAAAGCATAGTATCACTGATTTTATCCTATCAAACCTTCTAAATTATAATATTCAAAAGTAGTACAACTTGAAATTACTTTGGCTTAATATATTTATACCATCGGCCTCACTTACATGTGTCTGTTGATTTGTGTGCAACATTCAATAGTCTTTTTCTCTTTTTCCTGTTCTCTGCTTTTACTTATTATCCTTCCACATCATTTAGCGTTGCTTCTAGCCTGACAATTTTTCTATTTTGCAATCGAGTTTAAAGAGAAATGTTATTAAATCAGGGAATTCCATAAATATTGGTTAAAAGATATAAATAGGCTGTCTTTGGTATTTGTCAACATAGAGTTCTTTCAATTAAAATATTTCCTGGCTACCACAGCGTGGAAAGCTGCGGAAATTGGCTTCACATCCAGCTGGCTGATTCAGTAAGAAATCAGCTGGCCTCAATTTAGATTTCTTTTCTTTTAAAGCAGTGCCAAATTGAGGATTAGTACATTGTGGAGAGGGAGGCGGGCAGCTCCACCCCTGATCGGCCATTCTTCATTCCCTAGAATGGGCTTGCCTTCCTAGCCCCAGCTGTGCACTGAATTAATCTACACAGGGAGCTTCTCTATCTACACCATTTTCACATCCTCATCAAGGTCCTGCATCACTTCTGACAAAAGTAAAATGTGGCTCTGCTGCCTTGATTCGGGAGACTTTACTCAGGCTTAAATATAAACAGCCATATGCGCGCGCACACACACACACACACACCACACACACACACACACCACACACACACACCAGAACTGTAATCGCATGTTACGAAGATAGTCAAGAGTTGACCCAAATCTTAGGAAACTTGTGTGAGAGGATAATAGACAAGAGCAGTTCTGCAGAACTGGTCTGTCTCAGGGAATGAGTGTGATTTTACTCCCCCAGAAATTGTTCTTCCAATTAAGTGTGTAAGAATAATTATGCTAGCAACTAGCCTGAGAAGGGGCACTTACTCTTTCTGTTGTCATGTGTGAATGTTATGTTATTACCCCATCACTGCCCTCTTCTTACAGTAGCTTATATTCAAGTCACCCGGCCAAAGCCTAGCACAGTAATATTGTCATGTTCTGCTTTGCAGCTTCACAGAGCCCATGGATGAACTAAGTGACTTTGTGGACTCATCTTATTTATACCAATAGGATGATCACATGAAGAAAATTTTCTTGTGGGTTATTGTTTCTATAAACTGTGACATTTTGTACAAAATTCTTAATCCCTATTTTGTAAATTTGTTAATGTTTATTTTTGAGAGAGAGACAGAGTGCTAGTGGGGGAGGGGCAGAGAGAGAGAGGGAGACACAGAATCTGAAGCAGGCTCCAGGCTATAAGCTGTCACCACAGAGCCCAACGGGGGGCTCGAACTCACTAACCGTGAGAACTCACGAACCTGAGCCGAAGTCTGATGCTCAACTAACTGAGCCACCCAGGTGCCCCAGTCCTTATTTTGAAGTATTATTGATGATAATGACTAAGAAAATTGTTACGACCTCACTCCAACTGTGAGCCCGCTAACCACCTTTGATTTAGTTTGGTTTATATAATCCTCTACATGTAGACTTCGAAAGTACATCACTGTCTCTACCTTTATAAATATCCACAAAAGAAAGTATATTCATATGAATTAAGATTTTTAAAGAAAACTAAAGACAATACCAAAAGAATTTTAGCAGAGAGTATCTTTATTTCAGCTCATTTTCCTGATAGCTTAGGATTTACTTTTTTTTAAATTTTTTAACGTTTATTCATTTTTTGAGAGACAGCGAGAGGACCAAGCATGAATGGGGGAGGGGCAGAGATGAGAGAGAGAGAGAGGGGAGATGTGGAATCCTAAGCAGGCTCCAGGCTCTAGACCGACAGCACAGAGCCCGATGTGGGGCTCGAACTCACAAACCGTGAGATCATGACCTGAGCCGAAGTCGGACACAACCGACTGAGCCACCCAGGCACCCCAGGATTTACTTTTTAATTTGATTAAGTGAATAGAAATATACATCTAGAGGAGCTCGCGATTAGCCATCCTATGAAGACCTATAGCAATCATACTAGTGGAATTAATATCCTAATAAAACATATTAATATAAAAACTTAGCAAAGATGTTACTAATGAATATTTATAAGCATTTTCAGGCCTTGGACATATGCACCTGTAACTATGACTACATTTCATGTATTTCCTTAGTTCAATTTCTTGAAAACCACTGGTTCTTAAACCTCTTCCAGGGCCAAGGTCAACAGCTACTGCTCTTTACCAGCAAAGCTAAGTCACTGAAGTTGTTTTAGCTTTCAGGTTTTCCTTTTGATTTCCATGAGTTTTGTAATAGTAGGCTTTAAAGTTATCAAACCTTCATCTATGAAAAATTATCTAAGGTGGTTGAAAAAACAGGGGATCCACTTGCAAATGTCAGGTTATGTGTATTGACATAAAATAAGAATTACATAAGAAATGAAAAGTACAATGTTAGTCACATTGTTGTTTTCTGCTTTTTCCTGGCTGAAATAGAAACTTCAATAAAAGAATTGACTTGTAAATGTGAATGTCAACCCAGTTCACACAGAAAGCATATCTGCCTCCCCTCTTTTCAGAGGTGAATTTAAAATCTGTATTATATTTGTGTTTGGAGAGACACAAAAACAATAGCAGGAAGAAAACAGGAAAATAAATGTATCTATGGATCAAAAAGCAATTTAGATAGCAATTGCTTCTGTGGAGATGAAATAGTTTCTGGTGCCAGACTAACAGTAGAAAAAGTCATATGGATCCTTTGCCACTGTGGTGTTGTATGTGATCTCATAGGAAACAGAGGGAAGTGCTTTTCATTTTGGCCAGAGTGCCTGAAAATATACAAGGAATGAGGAGGAAAACAGGGGTGACATCAATGGTCATAAAAATGTGACCTTCATATTGATAGAATAAGACAAATATAAAGGTTTCCCCAGCACCTGGCATTTAACAATTAAAGGAAGTTGTAAGGACAGCCTACTGTTTTACAATGGGCCTAAGTATTATGGTGTGTTTCCAAAGATTCCTGATATTCACATTTTTGAGTCACTGAGAATTTGGTATATACCTCAGAGGAAAAAACCCTTACAAACTATACTGAACATGAGTCAATTTATGCCACTTGGTGTAAAAACGTTGTGAATTTGTATTGGAGAACTATCTCTCCCATTGGTAACAGTCTGGTCCTTCTGCCAATCCAAGAGCCTGCCACTACCAATAAGTCGTATTCAATAAGCTAGTCTCTCTGCCCGGAACTGAAAGTTCCACATGAGATTAAAAGACTGGAGATCCTGGGGCTGGTTTTACCTTAAAAGAATTGTCCCTCAGTTCCTGCTACGTGAATTTGGGAACTATATAGCTGTCCTTGAGTTCAGTACATTTCAAACCTTTCCCTCAGTTTTCCCTCCACTCACATTCATGACTTCCCATAAGTTTTTTTTCCTGTTTACTTAAGTTATCCAGAGTTAATTTCTAATACCAAAGAACAAAATGTGACATAAAGTAGTTAGCTTTGTATGCATTGATAAAATTACAGTGACAACTTTATTGAAGAAAAGAATAATGCACTAACTATACCATGAATTGAATGATTTATTCTATTTGAATTCAGTACTCCAACCAAATTAATAACAACAATAACAACAACAACAACAACATTAAATGAAAAAGCTAGTGTGTCTCCTTTTTATGTGATCCCACTATGGGTTAACACTTACCTAACTATGTCCTCCTCATTTCCTAGACAGTTTGAACAGGGTTTTGCTGGAGAAATTAAGAACTAGTAGCTTTTGAGGAAAGGTGCATTTATCTGGACACAGAATAGCCCTGAAAGACTTTTTGTATTGAAAATGGTCCATTTTAATATTTTCTTTATACTGTATTTTAAATACAATAAATTATAAACATTGTTGGAGCTTGCTTAAGGAGAAAAAAGGCATGCAACATACACGTATACATACATACGAACTTGTTTATATATACTTTCAAAAACAAAGTTTCTGTAAGTTAGTCATTCGGAACAGCGTTAGTTACTTAGGAGATTTAAAAAAAAATTCACTTTCCTTCTTTACCAACATGATTTTTGAGGGTGGGTAAAGAGCAACATTCCATATAAAAATTTCATTTGATACCTCATCACGTGGTAGAAGGGCCACGTGACCAACTTCTTGCTTGTATAATGTTGGTGGAGGTTTTGATGGGGGCTTCCAAGATAGCTGCTAACAAAGCGATCTGACTCCATTGTTAGGTACTTTTAGCCAATCTACTTCTTTCTTGTTGTTGTTGTAGATTTTAATCCTTATTATTGGCTGGAATATATATGTGATTCCTTGGTCTTTAGCAGTCATCTTACTTACAACCACAGAGTGAGTATGAAAGCTTTAAAGCATGAAGTATACCAGGCTTCAAGCATGCTAGAGAGAAAAACAGACTGAAAGAGCTTAAAACATTCCTGAGGCTCAACCAGAAAAGCTTCTATATAACACCTTGGATTGTCCACCTCTGCTCTTACTTTATGAAACGAAAAATAAAACAAAACAACAACCCTCTATCTTGTTTAAGTCATTATTTTTCAAATCTCCTATTTGTAGCTGAATTTTCTAGGAGTCTATAGAGTCATGAACATGTTTTGTTCCCCTGAAATATCTTTTGATACAGCTCTTAAAAAATTTTAGATGTGTTTTTGGTAGCAATTGCTGTAGAATTATATTTAAGAAGCTGGATTTTACATTGAACACTGGAGGTTCGTATTCTAGATCTTTTACTGAGTAATTTTGCATTACACAAATTTTTTGATTTGGGGGTTTATTTGTTTTAAATGCTTATTTTTGAAAGAGACAGTGCATGCGTGAACACGGGAGGGGCAGAGAGAGGGGGGACAGAGGATCTAAAGTGGGCTGAAGCAGGCTCTCTGAAGACAGCAGAGACCATGATGCAGGACTGAAACTCAGAACTGTGAGATCATGACCTGAGCCGAAGTTGGATGCTTAACTGACTGAGCCCATACCCCCAAATTTTTAAAAAGTTTTTTAATTTATTTTTGAGGGAGAAAGAGAGACAGAGTACAAGGAAGGGAGGGACAGAGAGAGAGGGAGACACAGAACGTGAAGTATGCTCCAGGCTCTGAGCTGTCAGCACAGCGCCTGATGCGGGGGTTGAACTCAAGAGCCCTTTGAGGATCATGACCTGAGCCAAAGTCGGGAGCCTTAACTAACTGAGACCACTCCAGACGCCTCACCCTGATATTTTTTAACCTCGTTTCCTCTT